>NC_056729.1:192592908-192662908 GCF_019279795.1 Protopterus annectens | reverse complement strand
AGTCATTCTCATTCAACACCTTTCCTCCAAAGGTCACTGGCTTTGTGACTGATTAAGAGGCTGGCCAGTTATTGTGCAAATGCTCTGTCCATTGGTAGGGCTGCCACATTTTCATATGTACAGGATGGGATATATTCCGGAGACATTGGATTGTTTAGGCCAACACATACCCATGGTCAGTGCAGGGTTTAGAACATTCAATATTTTTCTAGCTGAGAGCTTATTCCTTTAGCACTTTAGTTGCTTATTCTGTTTCTTGTATGAATTACGTATTTTATATCTAGACATGACTGCTTTAGGCAACTGTCACATGAAGTATGGTACATAGTTATTTCCTACAATCACAGGACATTTGCCATTGTATCATTCTTGGTCAGGACACACCTACCAAAACAGTGACTGTCCCTCACACAGTGGGTCAGGAGGTACCCTGTTTATGTCAGCACCTTAATCACCCTATTTCCAAGTGCCACTATGCGAATGTGTACAATATATTCTCTCGATTATTCATGTGGGGAGATGTGCATCACGGGCAGGTGTTTCATCCTGGGTAGTAGGTTCTGCATGACCATCTAGGGCTGAACAGTCTCATGCACCACTACTGCACATTCAACTTGTGTCCAGATGTCTACAGGACTGGACATCATGCCGTGATACCCAGTCTGATGTTTACACAGGTTACTTATCCCATGAGGGATATCCAAAAATTGAACAAGACCCATACCGTCCATTCTTTTGGATTTATGAAAATGTGTTAGGGTTTTTACATGCAAGGGATACATAGTTTGCAATCCTGACACTGCCTAGGGTGACACTGCCTACTACATATGAGTAGTGGTCACTATGTGTAGATATGGCTGCGCCAAGCTAGTAGGCCAAGTATGGCTGGATTTGGTGGACGTTCAGGAATGGGGGCGGGTTGTGTGCTGTGGAGGGGGTGATGGGTATTCAATTATGCATCCAGGTGTGTTGCATTTGGATGGGCCAGTTCCATCCAGACCATTCTGTGGGTATGTACCGGTGACGTTTCTGTACATGTGTATCGCACATTTTAATATTTATATGTTTGTGTGATGGTGTTCTACAGTATGGCCTGTCAGGTTGTATTGCAGATGTGTATACTTGTTCTTTGTGTTTCTTTCTGATTCACCCGCTGCTCCCTCATACACCTCCAGTTCACCTATTCTGCATCCAACACAGTCTCGTCTTTGTGGATTATACCATTACCCATCCCCCCCACACACATATTGCTGACACTCCATCCATCACTTCTTTGGTTGATGGCCCATGACACGGTCAAGGGAACACATTGCATACACTACATATGTCAGGTACCTGTATGGTTGTGTGGACTACCCTGGCATGTTGCACCTTCCACATGCTGTACATCACGCACTTAGGTACATGCCCATACTTAACTTTCATGACATGGTTGGTACACTCGGGTAATACCCGTTCAACTGTGACACATCCTGACAAGTACGGCTTGGACTGCATATGTGCGGATTTTGGCCGACTGCTCTGACCATTGGTAGGGTGCCACCTTTTCATATATCCAGGATGGGATATATTCCGGACACAAATCTGATTTTACAGGACAACACACATACCCACGGTCAGTACTACGGATAATACTTTTCCTTTCTGCCTACATGTTAGCTTATTGTTGTAGCAGTTTATATGCTCCTTCTGTTTCGTTTTCTTGCTTATTCTATTTCTTGTCACATGTGGTATGTTACATACGGACATACCTGTTGTATGTGACTATTACATGCGATGTGGGATATAATTTTGTCATACGGTCGCTGGATATTTACATTTATCATGGTTTTGGTATGGACACATCTGCCCAGCTGTGCACTATCCCTCACAATGTGGGTCAGCTGGTAACCTTGACCATTGGGCTAGACATAGCTATTGGCGGCACGCTAACATGATGCGTTTCACTTCCACTTGGTATAACTATCTGCACTGCGTTAGAATACGGGCACACGGTTTTCAATGTCATTTGTTCGAGGGATGGAGACTCGATATTCCCTACCATGCATTTGTGTTTGCTTCTTAATTTTGTGTTCTCAATAACTGTCTTGCATGCTTTGCATATGTTTCAGTATCCACGGACACTGACAGGTGTGATTACTATTGCAGGCAAATTGTTATTTTCAAGCATTTTAGGTTGCACGTCGACAGCTGACATTTCCGCGCCTCCATGCGGCACTTCGACACGCCCTATGCACTCGCACTCGTTTCCTATGCACGTGGCTGTGGCGGCAGCGCACCTTCATTAATATGCATTTGGCGCTACTGCGCCATCTACACACCGCATGGTCGGCACAAGCCTAACGCCAGCCTTGCGCCGAGCTTCATGAATCCCGGGCAATATCTGTTTCCCTGTATGTTTTTTGCATACATTAAGTATTATTGTCATTCTTTAGAAGACATATTTGTGATATGGGATGGACGGTTTGAAGTAATTAAGGAATTCATGGATTATATTGGGTCTACTATACAGTTCCTGAAATTTACTTGTAATATTAATTTACATGAAATTTCATATTTAGATGTTCTATTAATTAACGATTATGAAAATAACAGATTTTTATATAAGATCCACAGGAAAGCAACATACTCGAACTCATTATTACATTATAGTAGTATCCACCCACAAAAACAGAAGAAAGCTATAGTTAAGGGGCAATTAGTTCGAGCAGCTCGGATGGTATCAAATATGGATGACTTCCTTGATGAATGTGATTGTTTGAAAAACATGTTTTTAAGAAGAGGTTATTCAATGAAATTTGTCAATGATATCATTATAGAGGTAGTAAACAAGAGAGAAAGGAATTTTTATTTACCACTGTTAAGTGATGATCAAGTACATGACCAAATAGTGATAGATGGATCTATCATTATGGAGGATAGAAATGTTAGAAATTATAATATGTCCTTTATATCCAATTTTACAATTGACACTATGGATATAAAGAATATTTTAGTGAAGAATTGGATCATTTTGAGACAGGAAAGGAGCTTGAGGCAATTTATAGATGGGGGCCCCATAATGGTATTTAGGAGGGGAAGGAGTCTAAAAATCTCTGAAAGGCATTATGGTGGAGAAACAAAAAATAATGTATTTATGAGTAAATGTGGTATGTGCCACTTTTGCAAATACATAAAGGAAGGAGATGTGTTTCAAATTAATAAATTGAATTTTAGACTTAAAGATAAATATAACTGTAATTCAAAAAGAGTGGTGTATTGTGCAACCTGTGATTCACGCTGTTGTTATTATATAGGTAAGACAGATAGAAAATTAAAAAAAAGTATCTATGAACACCTATATGAAAGCCGTAAAAAAAAAGAAACTAATGCCCTTAGTAAACATGTGACAGAGAATGAGGGGCACTCATTTAAGTTTTTTGTAATAGATAGTATATGTACTGATATTAGAGAAGGGAGCTGTACTGGCAACTTTTTATAGATGCCACTAATTGGCCTGGTTTGAATGAAAGTATTGCCATTAGCCCGCATTTAAGACTTAGGGCATTAATGAGATCATAACTGTATTACGTATTTATTCATATATTTTAAATTAATTATTGATATATAGTTGTTTTATATTTTGTACATACATATATGACTGTAATTCCACCTGATATTTATAGGCTTGTATATATTTTTTATTGTATTTTAATATATTTGAAGAATTTATGTCATATGAATTATTTTATTTTATTGTAATGATATTTTATTACTTAAAGTATTGGAAAATATATATATGAGTGACTTTTACACACTTCTATGGTGGTTAACATTATGTTAAATAGTGATTTTTTTTTGTTAGGGTTTTATAAGAATTTGCAACTTACTATAAGTATTTCTTTAAGGGGGCGTAGCTTGGATTATTTTAAATTTTTACATGTGATTAAAATGTACATGTGATCAATTAACTATGTTATATAAGATGTAATTAATTGATTGTATTTGTCTGATTAAGTTCTGTGGTTCAGGACGAAAGCGCTTACCAGCTTTCTACTTGGCTATGTGAATAAAATCTTGTCCTTTCTGATTCAGTGGATTTTGGCTCATTACTATACAAGGTACGAAGGTACATTTAAGCAAGGTACGAAAGTACAACTGAGTTTTTTCTGTTTCCTCCATTGCTTTTTGTGACTTTGCAACAGTTTTGCTTTGTGGTTTGATATTTAATGCCTCAATGGTGTTAAGATAATTTCTGGGATCATTGGATGACACCGATGTGGATCTTTAGCTAGCAATTAAGTATTAAGAGTTTTTAAGGGTGTTTTGGTTCTATAGGAGCTCCAAGTTAAGGGAGTAGGTAATTTGATGTGAAATAATGTTGTTTCTACCAAGTATACTTCAGAAAAAATGGCAGGTGCTAACCCTGATAAAGAGAGAATGCTGTCCCAGCACTGAAACCACGTTTCAGAAACTGCAGAAATATCAATGTTTCAAGTTACAGAAGGGCCTCAAATTCTGACATCTTTCTATTTATATTCCTAGCATTGAGCAGTACCACCTTGATATTCCCTGAATTTGGGAGGATTCTGCCTAAAAAGCACTATAGAGGCAGCAAAGACATTAGCCATAATGTGGAAGCCCTGGTATGATAGGTGTATGTCATCCCTATTTAAACAGGAATCCTTTTTTTACTATATCATCCTATGCTGACACATAATACATCCTGTTAGAATGACACCAACTGCTTAGCCAATTGTTAAAGCCAAATATCTTCCCCAGGATTCATGAAGCTTAAAATTCCATGCAGGAGCACTGTAGCCGCTCCTGCTTGCAATATCACCACCGAGTGATCCAGGAATGTCCCATTTTCACGTGTATGAGTGGCCCTACACTGTTCTTGCACAGAAAGCCATGCAGTATGCTGATCAGTTCATTTTCTGGTGAAAACCATGCAAATGAGCTGAATTAGCGATCCAGGAAGCAGGCAGGTCTCCATGCAGAAACAGTGTAGGGTGCAGAAATGTAGTCAGCCAGTAGCTGAATACATTTCTATAAAATAGAAAACGGAGGCATTCCCTTTATTAGGCATGCCAAATGTGTACATGCTCCAACACCATGGTGTAGACAGGAGGACCGGCTAACATGAAAAGGGGATGTGAGATGATTGCTGTAAGCACATTGGAGCTCAGTGGCCCATGTTTGCCTTTAGTTAAGCACACCTATGGCAGGGATGTGTCTGAGGTTGTATTTCCCTATTCCATGAAATGCAGAGTGTGTTCATGGTTAAGAAAGGCCAGTTCTGCTTAAAAGTGTTTACTTTAGCTAAACAGGTGTGTGTGGCATGTACCAGGGCTAAAACACACAAAAAAAAAACACAGGGGATAGCAGAACTGCTGACATTTGAGCACCGGGAATGTGCGACATGCATCAGGGCTTCAACGGGGAGGAAATGGGAAAGAGAAACTGCAGAAGGAAGGCAATCAAGGAGAACAAGCATAGCTGGCAGGTGGAATGTATCAGAATCAGCAATTACACACGCAGAAGTCCAGCACACTACTATAAACTGTGCAAACACCTTTCAGTTTGTTTTTTTCCCACACACTCTACACCACTGGTGTATAAATTCGGGGGGATTTTAAACTAACAAATCTAACAAAACATGTTAGGGGCTGCTGTTGCTCTGATCTATCAGCATGTGCTAGAGGCTGAGGGTGGTGAGGAGAAAAATGCTGACAACCAGCTCAGACTGAGGAGGAGGAGAAGAGCGTTCGGACCCAGGGTAACCTACCCAGTGCTACATGATCTGGAGATAGTAGAGCGATACAGGGTGGACAGGGACATACTTCAGCAACTTGAGCTGTGCCGGCCTCACCTCTGAGCCAGAACCAACAGAGGCAAACCCATCCTGGTGGATACCAAGGTATGTGTAGCCTTAAGAGTACTAGCTACAGGTACTTTCCAAAGACCAACTGGGGATATCTTGGGGGTCTCACAGGCATCTGCATCCAGGATATTCCACCAGTTCCTGGATGCCATGCGACCACATGCCGCAGAGCACATTCCCTTCCCCAGCAGCCATGAGAAGAGGACCAGCAATATGCATCTCTTCCACCATGTAGCAGACTACCCAGAGGTACTGGCCTACTGGGTGACATAGACTGCACACACATCCACATCAAAGCACCACCTGGTGAACGGGGTAGGATCTACATAAACCACAAGGGCTTCCCCTCCATCAACTTCCAGGTCTTGTGTGATGCCCAGGGCATTATCATGAATGTGTGTGCTGACAGCCCTGGAAGCTATCACAACTCCCATATCTGGCATTCATCGCAGCTGTACCAGGCATTTGCCAGTGGGGACAGCCCATATGGCCAGCTGGTGATGGATGCCGGCTACACACTGAAGCAGTTGCTGATGACATGCCCACAGAAGAATGCCACAATGAGGCACACACGTTAACCAGGATTATTATACAGCATGTGTTTGGGATGCTCAAGTCATGGTTCTGCTGCCTTGACATATCTGGTGGAGCCTTGCAGTACTCTCCAGCCACATGTGCACACATGTTCATAGCATGCGCCATGCTACACATTATGATCCTGTGGAAACAGCTGCAGCAGGAACAAAATGGGGAAGGGCCACACAGCCCCTCACCATTGCCAAGGCCTCCACAGGCACAAAGTGGCTCGGAGGAGGAACATCCTGAGCCTGCCCCTGTAGGAAGACTGGGGCATGCCCAGTATGCCCTGACCTTGGCAAAGAGGCAATGCATAGCACATACACTGACACTGTAGGGCCCCAGGGACTGATCTCTCTCTCTCTTTGACTCACACACAGTAAAATGGATGCCAGACATCACACCACCTATACCTGACCATGTATAGGCAGTGTACTGTGTGCATCCGACATAGTCAGCCCTCAAGCACCACCCTCACAACAGCTGCAGGCACAAGGTAAGCCAGACTCTGTAACAAAATAAACTAATGGAGTGTAATTTTTTGATAGCATATCTATGGTATTGATCAAGCATGTAAGGGAATGGGGTGGCTAAATGGGATAGCAGCAGACAACTGACAGCTTTGTGGGACAGCAGGAAGTGCACCCCCAGTACTGCCCTACTCACCATGCAGTACCACCCTAGTTGACAAATACCACTGCAGTATATGTGGTGAGCCAAATAACTGGGGAGGTCAGAGGTCACATGCATTTATGTTCAAGTGGGGATCCTGTATCCACTACCAGCCCCATACAGCAGATCAGATGTAAAAAAACATACATAAATGCCTGGCAAAGGCCCCCACATGGTGATATCCATGAAATCCCCACCCACAGAATTTTACACAGTGATATCTCAGCAGGTCTGGCAGTGGCAGTATGGCTTTGAAAGGTAAAAATTCTGAAACTACAAATGTCTATGCCAGAACAATCTGACCTGTGGTTGATACTGTTATGCCTGTAGTCTGAAAGATAGGGTACACCAGTATGCTAAATGGGACCAAAATGTTAAACAAATATCAGCACAGTCTCTGCAGATATGTATTGTGTACAGTTGTGTCACCTCCCCCCATAGTCCCATAGAAATGCAGTAACATGTTCATAGCCTTAAGCAGCATCCAGCTGTCACCCAAAGTGATGGTACACTAGTAACAGAAAGCAATTGTCAGTAACACCCACGTTCAACTTACTGGTGCCATCCCAGGGGTGTCTCCTGCTGGCAGCCTGGGAACATATGCTCATCAGAATGCACTGCCTTGCTACAGATGGCCTGCATCTGTCACACCTGGCCTATATGCTTCTGGAAAATGCCTATGCCTCAACCACAGTGCCCTGTTGGGGAGTGTCATGCGGTCCATAACACCAACATAACACAGTCCACAAAATGCAAAGAAAGGCCATGCTGTGAAACTGCAATGTCAACTATCAGTAATATCTGACTTCAACACCGAGTGACTTGCAAAACACTTTTGCTTGCAAACCAGACTTGCTTGGGTAACCAACAAGATATATGAGTCATGGATGTGGACAATCTGTGATACTCTGTACAGTCGACAGGCAGGGCTATGAGTTTAAACATAGGAATGCACTCACTGCAGGCAGGCCTAACCCTGGAGGATGGTGACATATCTGCACCCACAGAACCCTGGCCCACAGCCATGGGGAGTAACACACCCCTCCCTGATCACTTATCAAATGCAACATCCTGACCCCAACATGTGGCTACCCAAGCAAAATGAGGTTGGCCATACATATGTGTGTGACAAACACACACCTCCAGGCTGGTCATGCAGTGTGACACACACAAGACCCTCCAAATGAAGTCAACCATTGAGGAGAAAACACTGCTAAGTACTGGTAGCTATAGGCAAACATATCTGACCCAGGACACCCCCTACACACATACATATCCTATCCCCTAAAAATCTATCTGGAGTCTGCCTGTCACCCTGATCCTGTCTGACTTATATAACCCAGTTGTAGACTGGAAATCAGACAAAGCCAGAATATAAATGTACTAAGATTCCCCCATTGTAATATGTCAACAAGGTGCAGGACCATTTACACAGCACCAGCTATCAATTGCTTGTAGGCACACATCTCAACAGGCTGGATTGTGCAAGAATGCATAGCATTTGTCTTATAAACCTGGTGTGTGCATCATACATCCTGTATTCCTCTGATAAGTCACTGTGTTGATCTGAGGAGGTATGTTACAGTGTACTGAAACAATACAAGGCAGTGTCAAATTGCATATATGACAGATGTCTGCTAAAACAAGCCCTGTAACCCTAGAAACCCATACATTACTAAGAGAAATTGTCACAATCCCTGTATGTCCCATTGTCCCCACATTTCGATAGGTTATCTCCAGATATCCTGCACCAACAGGATGAGAGGTATGGCTGTAGCACAAAACAAACCAGATTTGAGTACAACAATACCTGGAATGGAGTCCCACATGTACCATAGAAGGAAAGACTGGGCATGCTCATACACTTAGAGAAATGTCAGTAGGATCTAGGACTGAAAAGGCCTTCCCAACTCAGTGCACTTCCTATTGCCCCAACTTAGCAGTCCTGAAGATGTCTGTCACCATCAAAGTCACTTTTGTCAGGCCCAGTCCCATAAGCCCTGTGGCATGTGTGATGAATGCATAACACTATAGTACAAATAACTAATTAAGTAGGAGTTCTAATTCCAATCCCGGCAAATGTAAAAGTGTGTGAGTGTGTGTGTGTGTGTGTGTGTCTGTGTGTGTGTGTGTTTAAAAGTAAAAACTTTTGGGTCCATTTAAACCCAGTACACTTCCCCTTCCCCTAATATAGCAGTCATGCAGATATCTGTCACTTTAGAAGTGCCCTCCATCAAGCCTCAGCCCTATAAGCTCTGTGGTGCATGCGATAACTGCATAGCACTATAATACAAATAACTAGTTAGGTAGGAGTTCTAATCTTAGTCACAGCAAATGTAAAAGTGTGTGTTTACAACTAAAAGCTTTTGGGTCCATTAAAACCCAGTACCCTACCCCTTTCCCTACTTTAGCAGTCCTGCAGATATCGGTCACCTTAGAAGTGCCTTTTGTCAAGCCTCAGCCCTATAAGCTCTGTGGCGCATGTGATAACTGCATAACAATATAGTACAAATAATGCATTATGTAGGAGTTCTAATCTCAGTCTTGCAAATGTAAAAGTGTGTGTGTGTGTGTGTGTGTGTGTGTGTGTGTGTGTGTGTGTGTGTGTGTGTGTGTGTGTGTGTTTACAACTAAAAGCTTTTGGGTCCACGCAAACCCAATACACTTCCCCTGCTCCTACTTTAGCAGTCCTGCAGATATCAGTTACCTTAGAAGTGCCTTCCATGAAGCCTCATCCCCATAAACTCTGTGGTGCGTGCGACAACTGCATAACACTATAGTACAGATAACTAGTTAGGCAGGAGTTCTGATCCCAGTATTGGAAAATGTGGGTGTGTATATGTATAGTTTAAAGTGTTTTGTGGCCTCTCCCACCCAGTACATCACCCATTGCCACACTTTACAAGAGTTGGCGATGTTCTTCACCTTAGAAGTACCTTTGCACAGCTGTCACACTATAAGCTCCATGGTGCTTGCGATAAATGCATAACACTGTACTAGAAATAAATAGGTAGGGGTTCTAATCTCAGTCTGGGCAAATGCGTGGGTGTGTGTGTGTGTGTGTGTGTGTGTGTGTGTGTGTGTGTGTGTGTGTGTGTGTGTGTGTGTGTGTGTGTGTGTGAACCGTATACTCTCGGTTGGTGGATTGTTGTGCTTGGGTGAGAACCACGCCATTGGGGGGGGTGGATTTTGCACCATTTTGCTGTTGCCCACCCAGTACATGTTCCAGTGTCTACATTACAAGGCCCACAGTTGCCACCCACTGTAGAGGGACCTGTAGACACTCTGCAGCCCGATAAGCATTGTGCCATATGCAATAACAGTGTGACAGTATGGGATAGATAACAAGACTGGCTGCCCATCTAATCCTTGGATATCGCTCCCCACTCAGGAATCATACACAAACACGGTCAGGTAGGCAGCCACACCTACATCAGTAGGTGGCCTGCAAAGTGGTTCAAAGATAGAACGTACAGTGTGAAAGCAGGGGACCCCATCTCAGACTTCTGAACAGTCATGAGTGGAGTCCCACAGGTTGTAGACCTGCGCTCCCTCATGATTGGGATCCCCAGCTCTGAGGACTAGCCCAAAACAAAGGTGCTGTGGCTAACAATGTTTGCAGATGAATACAGGGTAGGTGCTATTATTATCCCTCCGCGTGAGGTTGACATCCTACACAAAGTCATCTGAGACCTATGACTGTTGTCAGAACCCTGGACATATGCTCAATGCCAGATGATGTGTTGTCACCCCCTTGGGTACGACATGGTTCCCATAAAGTAATACATTGATGGTAGTCCACTGAACACTTATGTTGGTTTAACAGAACTGGGAACACAGGTCGACCGTGAGCTGTATGGTGATCACCAAAGTGCCACTGTCTTCTGAATGTCCTACCATGTGTCACTACACTTGACTCAGGGTGTTGAATCGAGGAAGTAAAAGGACAGTGTTTCCCTGTACACACCCCTCAGTAGACCAATTAATGTGTACTATGTCCCATTTGCCATGTACCTCACTGGACACCAGCAACAACAGGAGAGTCTGCAAATGTACCTCACAAAGAAGATCTTAGGTACAACACATTTGCCCCATATGGACAGACTCCAATAACTGCAGTGAATCTCTGTCTCATATTGCCTTCGTAGGTGCAATCTCTGCCTGACATACACAGCCATGTCTGACCCAACCCTGTCAGGAATGCTACATCTGAGGACACCAATCTGTCACACAACATGCCTTAGATACCCCAACCCCATCCTCACAATCAATAGGACATGCTGGAGAGACAGGTGCACAGCCCAGAGACTGGCCACGCCATGGAATAGATGCCACACACATGTTAAGCCAAGCACAGCACTTGCCCTTTACAAGAGATATCAGGAGTAGTAGCCGGGGAATAGAATGCCCACCCTGGGGATCATTACAATGATTATACACAGTACACACACTGGGGAGTATTGTCAGGTGGCATGATGCCAGTGTATTCCCATGGGCTAGCTTTGTAAAGCCTCCATGGCCATTTGCCACGTACACACCTATGACTCTTTGAAACCATGGATCTCAGGACTGTCAAATGTGTGTGAGTGCATTAGTGCATTTGAGAGTGTTTTTGAATGTGTAAACATGTGGGTGAAAGCAATTGGTGGCCCATCTCACCCAGTACAAATACCATTGCCATACCTTACAAGTGCTGTAGATGTTATTCACTATGTAGGTACCTTGGGGCACTCCACAACTTATAAGCTCTGTGGTGTGTGTGTGTGAACTGCATAATACTATAATACAAATAACCACATAGCTAGGGCATCAAATATGAGACTTTGCAAGTGTGTGTGTGTGTGTGTGTGTGTGTGTGTGTGTGTGTGTGTGTGTGTGTCTATATTGCTGTGAGTAAGTGTGTATATGTGTAGGCTACAGTATTTTGTGTCCCCTCTCACCCAGTACATCCCCCATTGCCATGATTTGCAAGGCCTGGTGATGTCCCTCACTGTAGACATAGTTTCGGACAAATGTCACCCCATAACCTCCATGGTGTGTGCGATAAATGTGTAACAATGTAGTAACAATGAATAGATAGGTAGGTTTTCTACTCCCACTCCTGGCAAGTGTGAGTGTGTGAGTGTGTGTGTGTGTGTGTGTGTGTGTGTGTGTGTGTGTGTGTGTGTGTGTGTGTGTGTGTGTGTGTGTGTGTGTGTGTGTGTGTTTGTGTGTGTGTGTGTGTGTGTGTGTGTGTGCAAATGACATCCATTGGATGGCCATGAATTCATATTTATGCCATGATACACACAGTACACATTCCTAAGTCTACTGGATGAGAACTGTTGTTCACATCAGCCATAATTGTATCTGTGCACACTCTGCAGCCCTATATGCCCTGTGCAACAGTATGGAATAGTATGTTACAAATAACATGATAGGTTAGTTTGCTAATGTGCAAAATACACAAATAGAGGTAAAAACCACGAAAACTCCAAAAAAGTGGAAGTGGACAGGTTCAGCAAAGCACGGGCTGTTTATTTAACGTAGGCGCTTTCGGCTAAGGAAATTCCTCAGCCTTCTTCAGACTAAAACAGTAAGTTACTCACATCAAGACCTTATATATAAAATACCTGTACTAATTAAAACAATTAAAATTGATTAACGACTTAGCCAACTTCAAGCCTGGATTTTAAAAGGGCTAATACCTGTTAAACACAAGCGTTTTTTTACTTTTCTACTAACTAAACAATACAAAATGTATTTTCTAAATGAACAACAAATAAACTTCAGATCTATGAAGTATGTCAAATATATCAAGTGTATCAGTTATTTAGTCAAACACACTGAACTAAAATACGGAACTCCTAGGAATATATAAATATAAATATAAATATCTATAAAATACCCAGTATAACCAGTAAATAAGTCACTTAGTAATGATAACATTTGTGACTAATGAAAAGAAACCAGAAATTATTGTAACCATTATTATATCTATATACATGAAAAATATATATATATATATATATATATATATGTGTATATCTCTCAGTTCATGGTATGAATAAAAATATAATTGTAATAACAAACTCATCTCTTCAATGCTTTTAGTTTGAGAATGCATTTTATAGAAGCATACTCGTTTAAACCTGGGGGTAAGTGTGCAAATGTTCTAATTTGCCAAAAAACCTCCTGCACTTCCAACCTTAGTTGCCATGGACCACCCCTAATATGGGTTTTAACCTGGTGAACTACTGAAAACAGGAAGGCATGCTCAGGATGTTCACAAGTGTGCTTTACAAGTGCATTAGTCAAGTCCTTTCTCCCTATGGCATACAGGTGTTCATAGATTATTTTCTTTAGTGACCTCTCTGTTTTGCCAATGTAAAAGGAGGGACATTTCTTACACAAGGCAACATACACTACTCCTTTGGTTTCACAATTGTACTTATCATTGATAAAATAAGTTCTACCATTAATGTTAGTTTTATTACCAGGTAAAATATATTTGCACTGGGGGAACCTACCGCATTTAGCCATACCCATACCATTCACTTTAGTTTTAATTGTGGTCTTTTCAACAAGGTTCTTTAAATTTACCCCTCGTCTATATGTGAATGTTGGATGCTGATATATTTGACATACTTCATAGATCTGAAGTTGATTTGTTGTTCATTTAGAAAATACATTTTGTATTGTTTAGTTAATAGAAAAGTAAAAAAAACGCTTGTGTTTAACAGGTATTAGCCCTTTAAAATCCAGGCTTGAAGTTGGCCAAGTAGTTAATCAATTTTAATTGTTTTAATTAGTACAGGTATTTTATATATAAGGTCTTGCTGTGAGTAACTTACTGTTTTAATCTGAAGAAGTCTGAGGAATTTCCTTAGCTGAAAGCGCTTATGTTAAATAAACAGCCCGTGCTTTGCTGAACCTGTCCGCTTCCACTTTTTTGGAGTTTTCGTGGTTTTTACCTCTATTTGTGTATTTTGCAAGTTTGTCATGTCGGGTGGAAACGGAGTTGGAGGGCAGCGTAATGAGCACCATGGGGCTGTTTCACAGCCACTATTTTTGCAAGATGAAGAGCGTGCATCCTCTTCTTATCGGAACTCCGAGGATAGTAAAGCTTTGGGTGACTTAACGGCTCTGGTTAACATGCTACTAACCAGAGTAAATCATTTAACGCAAAAAATACAAAATTGCGTTGAGAGGAACCCTTCTTTACAACAAGTGGGTTCCACTGGGCTTCCTATTGCTGTGACTACTCCAAGAATTCAAATGGGGAACACACAACAGTCGCAGGACGATAACGAAGCACAGGGGACGCCAAAGCAGCCTGAAGTGAGCCGGAACACAGGAGGTGATCTAAATCTTGGTAACGGATATCTTAATGGGGAAGGAGAAACAGCCTTTATACCAACCGTGGCTAATTTTCTCTCAAAAAAAGACTTTTTTGCTACTTCTAGTAATTTAATTGATTCTTCAAGTGACCAGGAGAACTTGGTGAGTACTTTTTCTGATAAACTGAATATTTTTGACTACAAACTATTTTGATGCAGGAAATTGCAGTTGGAGGTTTCTTACCTTCAAGAATGTATTGGTAAGAAAATAATTCCTAAGGGTTTGTGCCACTGGCGATACCCTGCTGGCTTGGTCAACAATTCAGTTTTTCACCAAGAACTGTTGGCCCTATTTGACAAACAGGGCTTGGAATTTTTAGCATCATTAATAAATTATTACAGCTCTGAGATAAATAGTTTACAGGAAGACCTGATACAACTTGAGTCTTTCTTGCAACAACATCCTTATTTCATTAGATATAAGTATGATTATTTAAGAATCCTGTCCAGTATTGAAGTATCTATCTCTAAGTTGCTGTTGAATAAGAAACGTAAAATTGACAGGGATATTAAGGACTATGGCAATAAAAAGGCCTACCCCCCTCCTCCCTCAGGACAAACTGGATTTCGGGGGAATAACGAAGCTCCTATTAACAACTCCCCACTGGTGGTTCAAGATGACTCTTTGAACCAAGAGAGGGTGCCTGTGCAGAGGATCGAACGTATTAGGAGCCATGTTAACAATGCAAATGGTAATAACGTGCATTTTAATAACCAAAATCAAACAGAACAGTCCCCAAATGAAGATGAAAACAACCAGGGTTTTTCCAGGGCCAGAAACAGGTCGAATGTAATGTCGAACAACAACAATACCACGATGAACAACAGGGGGAGAACACAGAGGAGGAAAAGAGGGAACCAACGCAGGAGATGACTTCCATTGTAATAGGGGGACCTAATGTCCTTACAAGTAAACAAGGGGACTTCAAGATCTATAATTATACGGTGTTAACGGTGGAACAAGCATTGATAGACTTTTTTTCTAAAGGACTTTCATTTGTCCCTGATAAAAAATGTAATCTTGTTAACACCATTATAGACTTGAAGTTATTTGTGTGTAAATTAAATCTTGCCTTCAGTTTAGGTAATACACCTACACTACTTAACACCTACAAAGTATCAAGCATTTTCAATCCCCCACTATATGGAGTTCTAAGTATTTTTGAAAAGCTGTGTGAGATAGATTTAAGGTCAATGCTTAACCCACATGTGTGTTCTAAATTAATGAAAAATAATGTTTCTAAAAATGAGTTAGATTTAATTTCCCTCCTTAATGAATGTAAAATAAGGGTTATGATGCCCAATAAGGGAGGGGGTCTTGTTTTCATGGATGAATACTTTTATGACAGAAAGATGTTTGAACACTTAGAATCAGGAACTTATTTGAAGTCGAGCCTCAACGAGGTACATGTAGCCTATGGGAAAATTAGGGGTGTACTTGATGATTTGTTCCTGGAAGGTAGCATTGACTGTGATATCTTACACTATTTGACCATGCCAGCCCCCAGAATTCCAACCTTGTTTGGCACCCTGAAAATCCACAAGGATTTGATTGATCCCCCTTTCAGACCAATTGTGGATGGAAGGGGATCCATCACGTATGCATGTGCCAAATCTGTGGCTGGTATTCTTAAACCCCTATTAAAGGATGAGGCACAAATCTGTAAGGATTCCTGGGGCTTTTTGGAACATATTAATAAGATTGAGTATGAACCAGGCCTTATTTTTCTGGTTGTGGATATTAAGGATTTGTACACGGTAATTCCTCACCAGTTGGGAATAGAGTGGACAAAAAATTTTATGTTGTTCAAAAAGGCAACCAATGAGCAAATGTATCTGGTAGACATACTTCTGGATCTGGTGTTATCAAACAATTTCTTGGTGTTTAAGGATGAAGACTTGTTAAAATTTTTGCTTATAGATAAACCTGTAACTCCAATGTTTAAAGCTTTACCAAAGATTCATAAATCATTGTTTGACCCTCCCCTACACCCGATAGTGTCTGGCAGGGGATGGGTCACAGAAAATGTTTCCATCTGGCTCGAACATACCCTCATTCCTTTCATTCATAGATTACCTAATATTTTAAAGGACACAGCGAGTTTTTTGAAAGTAGTAAATGAGTTTAACCAACACTTGCCTGAGGGTACCCTGTTATTTCCTACACTAGCTGTCCAAAATCTATTCACGGTGATTAGCAATGACTATGGTATACATGCTGTGGGTGAAGTTTTATTAGAGATGGGGGAACAACCTGCAAGAATTTCTTTGGTAAAAAACATGTTGGCATTGGTTTTAGAAAACAACATTTTTATAGGAGCCCAACAGATATATAGGCAAGCACAGGGGGTGGCTATGGGCACTCCCTGTGCTAATACCTATGCAAATTTAGTTCTTTCCTTTTGGGAAAGGGACACGATCTTTCGCAACCCATACTGGATGCAATATGTAGGGGCTTACATGCGTTTTGTGGACGATGTGTTTGTTTTTTGGAAGGGCGACATTTCTTCCTTGTTAAGTTTTGTGGAATATTTACACTCAACAACCACCTTTCTTAGGTTTACTCTGAAGTATTCTGATCTCCAAATGGATTTTTTAGATGTCAGTATTACCAGGACAGATGAGGGTTTGGTTTCTAGCATCTATAGGAAGGAATGCTGGAGGAATAATATGCTTAGCTTTGACAGCATGCATCCTCGATATATGTTTCCGAATATTATTCGTGGACAGGCATGCAGGGCTTCGAGGATATGTGTTAATGACACACAATTTGTAAAATAAATGGAAAGTATGAAATGTTGCTTTTTGGATAGAGGCTATAAGGAACATTTGGTTGATCAGACTATGAAGCATAGTAAAGCTAAAAGGGTGGATAAATATAAGCCCTGGCTTAGATGCACACAAAATGAAATGAATATTCCCAAAATGACCCAGGATAACATAGAGTGTCCGAAGGTATATTTCATCTATAGTAGTAATATAGGTGATATTAGGGAAATTGTATATAAAAACTGGAACATCCTTAGGAATTATTCCAAATTGAGGGAGATTGTTGGTCCACGTCCCATTTTTGGGTATAGGCGCAACAGGAACCTCAAAGACATACTATGTAAAGAGAGGGGAAATGTTGTAGAAAGACCTTTTAAAGTTAACATAGGTACTGTACCCTGTGGGATTTGTAAAGCCTGCCCATGTATTAATAAGGACAACACTTTTATTCAACCTAATGATGGGCGAACTTTTAGTTTTAGGGCTAGAGCTACTTGCAGGACGTCAAATTTGGTTTATATAGCTGAGTGCACACAATGCACAGGGTTTTATGTAGGTAAGACTAATAATATGCTAAAGGTAAGGGTGTTGCAGCACCTTTCTAGCATTAGGAACAAGGATAAGCATAATGCACTTTATAGGCACATTGAATTAAACCCTACTCATACTTTTCTTTTTAAGGCCATAGCTAATGTGACAATGAATAAAAGAGGTGGTGATGTAAAATTAATTACAGAATCCTTGGAATCAAGATGGATTTTACAATTGATGGCTCATAGGAGCCCTGGTCTTAATGACATGGTTCCTTTAAAACCTGCTCTACAAAAAAGGCGGGTAATTTACTAACAGTTCATTGGTTGATGTATGTTTTTAAAAGTGTTAGATGAGTTTTTTATTTTGTCTGAAGAAGGGTTTTTATCCCGAAAGCGCTAACCTTGGATATCTGTATTTTAATAAAAGAATTAGGTTTCGTAGCAGTGTCCTGCCTCACTTATTTCATTTACTGGATTTGGCTGTTGGTGTTTTGGCAGGACTTAGGCATTTGGCACAGGATTTTTTGGTTTGTTTAGTTAATTGTTGTTTTGTAAGCTGAAACCCCTCTCCATCTTCAGCCGTATTGCAGATACTTGACGGCTGTGGCACACACGTGAGTGTTATTTGTAACTGTTCATAATTCCCTCCACCATGTCTACAGGCCTAGTTCCAGCTAATGAACAGCAACCCTAATGCTGGACACTGCTGCCATCAAGCTTCAACGTGTGTATGGTCATCCTTAGGTGAAGTGAGGTGTTGCTCGTGCACCACACATAGCTTTAGGAATACTGTCTGTAGGTTTGCACCTTGGTCTCATGACACCATTACACATTGCAGCACATGCCTTTGGGAGACATGATGTTATGTTTGGCTACCTCTACACAGCCCTGGATGGTGTTTGGTGTGGGTAAGTGCTTCTGTCTACTGACATCTCTCCATAGGCCAGACTTATACAGAATCCAGGCAATTGTTGCCACAAGTACTACAGAAATAGTACTTATCAGAGAGTTCTACAAGTCCCTCAGTGTTGCTGCATGGCTCCTGGCAGCCTCCCTGACCAGTTTGCAACATGTCTTGTCATCTGTTTTTGAAGGACATCTGGTTCTTTTCAACAACATTGTTGTCTCTTATTTAATCCACCTTTTGATGACTGTCTCCACTGTGCTGCATGGTATATCCAATGTTGGGGACACTTTTTCTACCCTAGTCCTGACTGATATGTTTCCATAATGAGTTGTCTTCAATGCTTTGTAAGCTGTCTGCCAAACATGCCTTTTGCTGTAGCAGACAACTGAATAAATGTCAAATATACCCTACTAGGACAGCTGAACATTATTTGGGGTAATCAGAGTCTTGTTAATTGATGGCAAGTGTGTAACCAGAAAGAGAATGCTGTGATTACTGCAAGAGGTGCATCAGCTAAGTAGTGCTTTCTGTGTGTGCACATGTACACAACCATTTTATAGTACATTTTGTATGTTTAATATTTACTCCCCTAACTGATTTGTTTGTTTGTCAATAGACGTGTACAGATTATGGGTCACATTCAAGGTGGGAAACGTTTTGACATGATTTTCTGTGATCTCACTGCTGTATAGTACACACACCTGGCATTTCAACAGGGGTGTGTACACTCTTGATATCCACTGTATGTAGGTGTTCAGATAGCTGTTTGTAGTAGGCATGGACAGAGGGTCATAAAACAGTTGCACACTTCTCTGATTACAACCTGATAATCATGACTATTCTACTACCCATATCATTGTTATGGCAATGCAACAACCAGTACCTGTAAACATTTATGTCTGTTGTAGGTACTGAAACTGATATTACACAAAAGTAGAACATGCACAACTTAGTTACATACATAGATAAGTTGATTGCACAGTAGGGTTTGCTAGCACAGTGCTAACCTGGAGGATGTCCCACATTCATATCTAGGCTATTATGTTATGGTGCCATTGTTAACAGACTTGGCAATGGTTTGCCTAACATAACACAAGTCTATGTGTAAGTGACTACAGATACCAGTCACACATGTGCTTATGAGACTGTACAGTTGAATGGTAGGTATGAACTGACTATATCACATGTATTTCAACACACAGTTCTGCAACAGTACTTTACTCTGCATATGCTCTGTATAGATGTTATATTTACAAGATAAAAAATGTGTATCATAGTTATATGCACAAGTGACATGGATATGTACAACATCCCAGTAGCTAGCCTAGCAGTGACACAGTCATTGGTGTTTGACAGACACTCCAGTAACAGCCAAATGTCAGCTGCCCTTTCCTGGGGTGGTCAGGGGCCTGAGCTGTGATCCATGTCACTACAGACACAGCCACATGCTATGGCCATTGGTGCTATTCAGCAGTACATCAGTACAGCAAGTCTTGTTGGGAAACATATTCTTTCAAACCCCTATTTTCCATTATTACAGACCTCCTACTCCATTCAATTACATGCTTACTTGTTTCACATACCTTTTTTTCCTGGAGTTTCCAGAGATATATCTTCTCTATTTCTTCAAACTGGATTAGCTTTGAAGTAATTAATTGTCTATGACAGAGGTGTTTGAATAGATGGCAGCTTTTCTTTTGTAGGTTATGCTCATGACCATGTGATAGCCTGTGCACCAGTTGGTGTTCTTCAGTTACTAATTGCATGCAGAGCAGCTGTGTAGTTATTCCAATAGCCAATATCATGGCAGCTCACTCCTATAATTGAGTACTCCATGTGGGCATTGGCCCTTTCCCTTACCTGTGAGGAAGACATCCTGGAGGTGTGTGGGCTGATACGTCTTACAACAAGACTTGTGGAGACATGCCAACTAAATGGTGGAGAAAGTTCAAGACTTAGGGGCAGAATGTAAGTATTAATGTTATATGTTTTGAATACAGCTAGTTTAACAGGGTTCGTCTGAACATGCTACCTCTGTATGAGTTTCAGCCTGCAAAGTTCTATGTCTACATAGCTCTCAACTGTAGGGCTATCCATATAATGTCCTGAGGTTTGCCTGTTATGTTTGTCTGTTCCCCAGCCAGGTGTTGTCCTTGGCAAATCAGTAGCATACTCTGGTGATTGCACTCCATAAATGCTAACATCCATTTATGTTTCTGACTTTATATCCCTCAGAAAAGATATGTTACAACAAACCCTGTAACACCAGCGACATTCTCAGTGATTAACGGCAATATTTCAAGTATGACCATGTATTTGGGCCTCTGTCACCCAATTATGTGGGGCTTTGTCCAAATGTCATACAGTAGGAGTTTGATAAGTATATGGTCTACCATTATTTAGTGCTGTCATTCCTGCTGAGGGGAAAGGCTGGACAACATGTGGAAGTCTGTACATTCAAGAGGTCAGTGTATAGAGAGTGTTCTTAGATGTCCTTGTGACATATTGTATGTTGGGGAGAGTAACTAGTGTCTTAAAACTAGGCTGTTAAAACATGTGAGACATATTACTAATAAGAAAAAAGACAGTTCTATAGCTGCACATTTGAATGAATTTCACCATGGGGACAGTAGTGGGTTACAAGGTACTGTTTTGGAAATAGTCTTTTTCTCAGTTTGATGAAACATTCATAAAAGAACAATTGCTATGTCCAGAATCAGTTTATATTTTTAAATGTAATAGTTCATTCCCTAGGGGATTAATTGAGGAGTGTAATTGGAGGGTGTGCATTTAAATGTAATTAAGTGCTGACCAAATTAGGAGAAGAGGGGGAAGGCATGGCCGAAGGCAGGAAGAGAGGAGAAAGGCTAGGATTGGGGTAGTGAGGGTCAGAACTTTGAATGTTGGCAGTATGACTGGTATAGGGAGAGAGCTAGCCGATATGATGGACAGAAGGAAGGTTGGTATATTGTGTGTGCAAGAGACCAGATGGAAGGGGAGTAAGGCTAGGTGTATTGGAGGTGAGTTCAAATTGTTTTATCATGGTGTGGATGGGAGGAGAAATGGAGTAGGAGTTATCCCGAAGGAACAGTATGCTAAGAGTGTTTTGGAGGTGAAAAGAGCATCAGACAGAGTAATGTTTATGAAGCTGGAAATTGATGATGTAATGATGAATGCTGTTAGTGTATATGCTCCAAGAGTTGGGTGTGCGATAGATGAGAAAGAAAAATTTTGGAGTGAGTTGGATGAAGTGTTGATGACAGTACCCAATGGTGAGAGAGTGGTGATTGGAGCAGATTAAACGGGCATGTTGGTGAAGGGAACAGAGGGGATGAGGAAGTGATGGGTAGGTATGGTGTTAACAAAAGAATGCAGAAGATCAGATATTAGTGGATTTTGCGAAAAGGATGGACATGGCTGTGGTGAATACGTATTTTAACAAGAGAGAGGAACATAGGGTGACATACAAGAGTGGAGGAAGATGCACACAGATGGATTATATCTTATGTAGGAGGGCCAGTTTCAAGGAGATTGGAGACTGTAAAGTGGTGAACAGGGAAAGTGTAGTTAGGCAGCATAGGATGGTGGTTTGTAGGATGATGTTTGTGATCAAGAAGAGGAGGAGGAGTGTAAGGACAGCACCAAGGATCAAATGGTAGAAATTGAAAAAGAGTAATTGTTTGGTGGAGTTCAGGGAAGAGTTAAGACAGGCACTAGGTGGCAGTGAAGAGTTACCAAATAGTTGGGTAACTACAGCAGAGCTAATAAGGGAGATGGCTAGAAAGGTGCTTGGTATGACATCTGGACAGAGGAAGGATGACAAAGAGACATGGTGGTGGAATGAGGAAGTACAGGAGAGTATACAGAAAAAGAGGTTGGCAAAGAAGAAATGAGATTGTCAGAGAGATGAAGAAAGTAGACAGGAGTATATGGATATGAGGTGCATGGCAAAGAGAGAGGTGGCAAAGGCTAAGGATAAGGCATATGAAGAGTTGTATGAAAGGTTGGACACTAAGGAGGAGAAAATGACCTGTACCGATTGGCTAGACAGAGGGACCAAGCTAGGAAAGATGTGCAGCAGGAAAAGGTGATAAAGTATAATGAGGGAAACATACTCACAAGCGAGGAGAGTGTGTTGAGCAGATGAAAAGAGTACTTTGAGGGGCTGAAGATTGAAGAAAATAAGACAGAGAGAAGGTTGGATGATGTGGGGATAGTGAATCATGAAGTACAATGGATTAGCAAGGAGGAAGTAAGGATAGATATGAAGAGGATGACGAATGGAAAGGCTGTTGGTCCAGATAACATACCTATGGAAGCATGGAGGTGTTTAGGTGAAATGGCAGTGGAGTTTCTGACCAGATTGTTTAATAAAATCTTGGAAAAGATTCCTGAGGAATGGAGAAAAAGTGCTTTGGTACCGATTTGTAAGAATAAGGGTGATGTGCAGAGCTGTAGTAACTACAGAGGGATTAAACTGATCAGTCACAGCATCAAGTTATGGGAAAGAGTAGTGGAAGCTAGATTAAGAAGGGGCGTGATGATTAGTGATCAGCAGTATGGTTTCATGCTGGGAAAAAGCACTACAGATGTGATGATTGCTCTGAGAGTGTTGATGGAGAAGTACAGAGAAGGTCAGAAGGAGTTGCATTGTGTTTTTGTAGACTTAGAGAAAGCATATGACAGGGTGCCTAGAGAGGAGTTGTGGTGTTGTATGAGGAAGTTGGGAGTGTCAGAGAAGTATGTAAGAGTGGTACAAGATATGTACGAGGGCAATGCGACAGCAGTGAGGTCTGCGGTGGGAGTGACAGATGCATTTAAGGTGGAGGTGGGATTACATCAAGGATCAGCTCTGAGCCCTTTCTTATTTGCAATGGTGATGGACAGGTTGACAGACAAGATCAGACAGGAGTCCCCATGGACTACGATGTTTGCAGATGACATTGTGATCTGTAGTGAGAGTAGGGAACAGGTGGAGGAAACCCTGGAGAGATGGAGATATACTTTTGAGACAAGAGGAATGAAGATCAGCAGGACTAAGACAGAATATATGTGTGTGAATGAGAGGGAGGATAGAGGAATGGTGAGGATGCAAGGAGTAGAGGTGGCAAAGGTGGATGAGTTTAAATACTTGGGATCAATAGTTCAGAGTAATGGTGAGTGTGAATAGAGGTGAAAAAGAGAGTTCAGGCAGGATGGAGTGGGTGGGTGTGACAGAGCAAGATGCAGAGGACAGGAAGAAATGGAAACAAATGATCCACTGTGGCGACCCCTAACTGGAACAGCCGAAAGAAGATGATGATTGTCATACACATATATATATCTCCATACATATCCATGATATATATATATATATATATATATATATATATATATATATATATATATATATATATATATATATATATGTATATATATTTGTAGATACCAATCCTTCCTGATTGCACAGTGTCTCTTCCCTATTGTAAACTGGCTGTAATGCATGGTATATTGGACAAAACATCCCAAAGACCTACAGCTCAGATGTCTTAGTGATATATTGCTGTTGCTGTAGTGTACAGGCTCCTGGGTTCAAAACATGCAAGAGCTGTTTATTTTGCTGCTAGACAGAACAAGGGCCGTTGGATACAGAGTGATTAGGCAGTTTTGAGCAGCTTTAAGTGGGCTTGTGTGGGTTTGCACGACTGTAAGCGGTGCTAACGTATGGTAAATTGAATAGGTGCTTACACCATTTAGGCTTCACTTAGCGACGCTTCCAAGTGCATAAATCTGCTTAGCATTCACATTTAAACCTACTAAGCAGAGCTTAGCCCTGGTAACCATTGCTCACATTACAGTCTGATAAAATAGAGTAATGACATCATTTAATAAGTGCATTTAATTTCCTGTACATAACATGCTTCTATGTGCTGTCATTACAATAGTAAGGGGTATGAATATACTGTATGTGACACTTGGGTTTAATGGGTAGTATCACATTTCTTTTTTCTGTTTTTGTTGATTTCTTTTTTTTTATATATATATATATATATATATATATATATATATATACATGGGTTGTATCACATGTTGTTTGCTCTCACACTTGCATGTTATACCTGCTACAGTGCACGTGTTGACATAAATAATGTAACACATAGCGTTTATTAAAGTAGTACTTTTAACACTGCTTTCCATGTAAAATTAGATTGCCTATTATAGTACTCAAACCATGCACCCCTGCATGCAAAGCTGGGACTCTGAGTACTACACTATCTTGTTCTCCGTGTTTGAGCAGTATGTTGTTATGTATCTCCTACTGGATATTAACATGATATTATTATGTTAACTGTAGACTTCTATGTTTTTTGCCCATGTCATTGGGACTGCTGTCATGAAGTAATGGCATACGTCAGTTTCAGACTTCAATCCTCCTACTGCATAACCTGTTACCTATCTAATTTCTGTCTGTCCTCTGTGCAGATGTGCAGATGTCAGGTATTGCTAAGGCCGTAAAACTATGTAGGTGCCCCCACTGGACAATGCTACTAGTTCCAACATATGGGACATTCTTCATGTGGGGCTTGGCCCTTTTCCTTGCCTGTGTGGGGGACATTACAGAGGTGGTGGGCTACACATTCACAGGCATTAAGTGGGAATACTTTACAGGACAAGACATTTGGGGACAGCCCAACAACATGGGGGACATATCCCCAGAATAGTGAACAGATTCTATGTCATCAGTGCTGTTATACACATGGTGGGTTGATCGATTGTCAGGGTTTGTGTGGACATGCATTTCGTGAGTGACTTCACATGTGACAGTGAAATGTCTCTGACATACCTTTCCACTGGCATGCTGTCCACACTGGCCACATGTTTGCCTGTTATGTTTTGTCTGTTCCTCAGACAGTTGTTGTCCTTGGAAAATCAGTCATGGACTCTGGGGAATGCAGTCAGTAAATTCTCACAACTATTGGTATTACTGATGTCATATTCCTCATAAAGTATATGTTAGAACAAACTCAGTAACATCTGCAACTGTCTCAGTTTATGACAACAATATGTCCAATCTTCCCCTGTGTTTGTGCCTCTGTCCCCAAATAATGTCAGGCTTTGTACAGATGTCAATGAGGCTCAGATGTGTTTAAGATCATTATTTCTTGTGTTCAAGCCATGGTGGTGCAGCAGTAGCATTGTTGCCTCACTGCAAGAGGTTCTCCCGTTCGATTCTCGGCTAGAGTTCCTTCTGTGTGGAGTCTGCATGTCCTCCCTGTGGTCGAGTGGCATTCGAAAGACATGTGTGAAGGGGTGTGTCTTTGTTGAAGGTTGGGCATTGAGCTGGCACCTTAGCACCATAAAAATCTACTGCCAATCATTAGCAGACCGGAGTTCCGCTGTGGCGACCCCTAAACGGGAAAAAGCCGAAAGAAGAACAACAACAACATTTCTTGTGTTCATTCCTGCTACTATCCCAGTGATGTAGTAGACCCACAGACATGCCAGGGAAGAGGCCATAGATATGAGTCTTGAGCCTGTATATTTTGAGGTGAAATGTATATTTGAGAGGTCTGTGTATGTCTGGCCACTGTTAACAGACTGCCAGGATTGCGTACACATGTTATGTGTACATGTTATTTGGGCGGTGTATGGAGGGAGGTAGATGCAAGTGTTATGGCTCCTTTTTCATCTGACTGTGCATGATGCTCCAGTTTCCGCTGGTCCATTGGCTGCATGTGTTTGTAGGGGCAGACTGAGACATGTCCTGTACCATGGTCAGGACTCAGACTACACTGAGAATTGGGCCTGTATATGTAGGGCTTGTGTGAGTGGCATATAATGATGTATTTGTCCCCACAGCCCGTATACTCTACTGTTCACTTGACTTACTGGTATGTGACTGTGAGTGTGGTGATATTGGTTGTGGGCATGGACCACATCTCTCAACCTCTTGGAGGAAGAAATCTGGACAAATCCATAAATAAAAGTGGCACAAAGTTCCAAAAATAGGGACAATTTTTAAATATTGCTCTTACAAACTTAGAAAGTTGATAGAATAACAGGTTTTGCATTAGCATGATTTTTCTGAAGGGTATGAAGTCTGAAACTCAAATGTCTGCCTTTATTTTCTAACTTCAGTCTTTAGTGATCTGCCACTGATTTGCAAGAAAACCACAATTTTATAAAAAATGAACCAAAAATATAAGGCAAAAATCTGGACGTTCTGGGGAAGTCTGTACAGTTGAGAGGTATGGTATGCACTTTCACACTGGTGTCTTTTTTTTCAGTGCTCTTACATCTCAGTAGTGCCTGATATATTTGAAAATACATGTGTAATTACCCATAGCAGATATCCTATTTCAATTACTTGGTGCTGCTTCACTAAACATGTATTACAGTACACAGGACGGTGTTACTGCAGCAACTGTGTTAGCTTATCTATGCCAGTACTTCAGATACATTCCCATTTTCATGGCTTCCACCCACCACTTTGCCAGCCTTGGTCAAGAATCATTGCAGTAAGGGGTTCTGAGCATACCTCTCAACTGGCTAGATTGTTTCAGGATGTCCAGGTTTATTGCTCGTATGTCTGGTCTGTTTTACAGATTATTCTTTCTCTGGCAAATCACTGTGATGATATGATGATTGTTGTTAGTAAATGATGACATACGTTTCATTGTCATACCGCACATCTATCAGGATATGTATGCTGAAACAAACTGTGTCACTCTGTCAAGAAGAGTACAGGTGGACAACGACCTCTTTCTTCCTGGATGCAAAAGCATTAGTAATGAGATGTGCCACATAGAAGGACTTTCTGACCACAGTGGCAATGTGGTGGTCAAAAGAGACATTGCTGTCAACCTGTATACCCAGATCTCTTGTAACATCTTCTGTGTTCAGGGAACTACCATCGATGTAGTAATTCATGGGTACAGGGTTTTTCCCAAACGGGATGACAACACATTTTCTGACATTGAGCTTAAGGACATGGCTCTGACACCAGTCATTGGTCTCAGTGAGGCCTTTCTGTAGGATGCCAACATCACCTGGGTAGTTAATAAAAGCTCCCAACTTGCAATTGTCTGCATACTTTGTCAGCCAGAGTCCCTTCATGTTGGCATGGACTTCAGAGAAGTAGATACCAAACAGGAGAGGACTCAGGACAGAACCCTGTGGGACTCCACTTATAACTGCTCGGCAGTCTGACCTGGAGCCAGCTATTTTCACACTGTGAGTTCTATCAGTGAGCCAGTTTGCAACCCACCTAGTGATATAGGGGTTGACGCCTAGCTTAGTGAGTTTTTGCATGATTCCTGAGTGAGGAATGTTATTATAGGCTTTGGCCAGATCAGGGAAGGCTGTATGAGCCTCCATGCCTTCATTCCCAGCTTGGGTTAGTGCCTCAAAGAACTTGAGGCACTAACCGAGCTGGGGATGAAGGCATGGAGGCACTAACCCGAGCTGAGGTTAGTGCCTCAAAGAACTTGACCAGGTTGATTGAGCAGGATGACCTACCCTTCACCAAATCAAACTGTGTGGAATCCTGACTCTGGAGATTCTCATATCCCTTTTTGTTAGGTGCATGATGATACATTCCATAGCTTTGTATAACAGACTTGTTGGGCTAATGGGGAGATAGTTCCCATGGTCTGTAGTTGCTCCTCCTTTGTGGAGACAGATGACTGTAGCAGTGCAAAGTTTGGTAGGGAGAAAACCTGATGTAAGGCTGTGATTGAACAGGGCACACAGGTGAGGTGCCAGGTCACTCTGTAGTTACTGTAGAACACAGCCAGAGATATTGTCATGTCCCATCCCATAAAAACTGCATTTTTGGCCTTGGACAGTGGTGTTTTAACCTGTGCAGCAGTAATACTGGGTGCCTGGCAGTGTACTGGCATTGTGATTGGTCCTCTGGGAAGGAGAGGGGTAAAACTGGCAATAACTCTGTCGGCCAGTATATTGGCAATATCTATCGGCTCAGTCTAAGAGGTACCATTGTTCAAGTACCTCACAGCAAATGTTGGTATTGCCATGGAGATTCTTTACAAAACTCTAAGAGACCTTGTTGTTATTTTTACTATGTGCTGCAAATCTGTTTTCACAGCTAGCATCAGAGTATTTGATGAGGGATTTCAACTTTTTGTTGAAGCTGATAAGGGGGTTATTTCAGTCTTTGGACTTCACCTTATTTCATATCAGTTTCCTCCTTCTGTTGTACAGTTTCTTTATGGCAGGGGACCACATAATTGGCTTCCTTTTTTTGGAGGAGAGCCTCTTGGTTCTATTGGGTATGGCAGACTCCATGTATTTGTGTACGTGTTCAGAGTGCATTGGTGTTTGATTTTGCAGTCATGCAACTCGTCTCCATTTGCATGGCTGGTGTGAGGATACTAGAAAGGCTCACCCAGACTCTACTACACTTTGCTGTGAGGGAAAGGTTAGTTTGCTTTTTATTTGTTGTATTACTTTATTGCCTTTTTCTATTTTGAATACTGTGATTAGTTTTATTTACCTTGTGTTTTACTTGTATTCTGCCTTTAACTGCATATTAAAACTTGAAAAGGGACCACAGCTCTGTCTCTTGTGAGTCAGGCAGAAAATTTTCCCCCACCCTCTCACCCAGTTACTGTAGTGTTCTTAAACACCAACTGTCTTTCTAGTTGCCTTCCCCTTATGTTAATTTGACCATATATCTCATTTCCTCTCTTTTTACTGGCTTGTGTGAGTAAGCACAAAATGATCATTTTGTGAAATCACTCCCCTTTAAATATTTAAATGTATTGGTCATCCTACTATATTCCAGAGTACCAGAATACAAAAGTGACCACCCCCTTTCAATCTATCTTGCCATTTTAAAAATAGTGACTCTCCACTAAAACTGAAATTTTTAGACAGGTAAAACTTAAGTTACCTACTTTCACATCTAACTCCTTTAGTGCACACTGCAGTGTTTAGGATAAACCATTTTTTTTCATCTTACCTTTAAGCATCTCTATGACTAGCACTTCCTTTAAAACCTGCTGGAAAGCACTAGGAAGTCTTAAACTGATACAAGCACTCAACTCTCCTTGTTAATAAGGAGAAATTAATTGTAGGCACTAAACAGCCTATAACTGCAAAGTACCTTGCTAAGGTAAGGGAAAACAGCTCTTGTACTTTACAAAAAAAAAAAAAAAGCACCAAACCAGGCATGTCCAAGGGTCAGCTTCCGGTGATTTCTCCTGTCCACCTGGTGAATCTGGGCATACTCGGCAATGCAGCAATTGCCTCATGTATACAGACAAACCTCTCCTACTACCACCCAGCACTACAACCTGCGAGAGATGCACTTACATAGCCAAACTGGAAGCAAAGCTCTCTCCACCCAAAATTGTGCTAGACAGTCAAGAGGAGAAGGTTAACACCCGCACTACACCTCAAGCAACACATAGCCCTTCTAAACCTACACCACTAACACCCACACATAGCAACACTAAACCCATATATGTGGAGGCCCGTGACATTAACTTGCCCAAGCAACAAGGACCTCTGAAGCTGAAATGCAAACACCAATCGCAACCAAAGTGTCACATAGCTCACAACACCAGTGTGCCATCCAAGAACAGCCTTCAAAGCAAGACAACGTACCCAACACTTTAGTCATAGGTGACTCTATAGTTAGGCACACTGATGTCCCACTCACCAGGCTGAACAAGGAGAAAATTACAGTCAGCTGCCTGTCGGGTGCCAGGATCCGACATATAACGCATGCACTCAAGTCACTTCACAACAAGTACAAATATGACTCTGTCATTGTCCATGTTGGAGTGAATGACTTGAGATGTACCTCCCTGGTCTACATGAAATGAGACATGGAAAAGCTCTCAGATTATGTGTCCCAGGCAGGTATGACTCTAACCCTGAGTAGCATCCTGCCTTCACCCAGAATGATACCACAGTATAAGGACGAAATGACTGACTTCAACAATTGGCTAAGCTTCTGCTGTCATTCAAAGGGGATCCAGTATCTATCTGCCTGGGACAACATGATTGACAGACCACAATGCTTTGCCAGAGATGGTCTGCACCTGTCGCCCCTAGGATTCAGGTTACTGGCTAAGGCTCTTGCCACCCCTATAGTGCCTTTTTAGGCAAGTTCAAAGGACAAAACAACCACAGTAACAGGTACAAGCATGCAAAATCTGAAGGTAATGCTACTCAATGCTAGAAGTCTAAACCTCTGCACTCTCTTGAGGCACTCCTAAAAATGGAGAACACTGATATTTGTGCAGTAACTGAGACCTGGTTCAAGGCTCCAGAGAGCACCCCTGCAATACCAGGCTACAACTCTTACCACACTTTTCGGCCACCAAATCAGGACCAAAACACTAAAGGTGGAGGAGTGTCCATATTCACCAAGGATATTCACAACACCAGGTTAGTTGCCCAACACAATAAAATTCTCCAGGTGCAACTAACACTAGGCAAGACTGCAATCCAAATTGTAGCTTGCTACAGATCCCCCACCATTCCCCAAGATTCGCATTATACCTTTCTAAACATACTAAAGAAAATATTAAGATACAACCAAACACCCTAATACTGGGTTATTTCAACTACCCTGACATTAACTGGGAAAACTACTCATGTACAAACACATTTGCTCAACGGTTCTTGGAATTCATAAATTCCAACGCCCTGGATCAACTAATCCTTAGTCCTTAGTCCCACCAGTGGCTCCAATATCCTAGACCTTGTCATTACTAACATGGGAAATCGATGCTCCACACCTATGGTCACCCCCTCGTTGGTCACGTCTGACCATAAGCTAATCACTCTTGACATTCACATCCCACCCCTACCTGCCAGTAAGGAAACCTCTGTAAAAAAACTTCTCAAAAAGCCAACTTCATGCTACTCAAGTCAGAAGTGACAAACTTCAAGACACCCATGCAGATGGGAACTGAAACTTCGACTGCTGAATCCTACACTAAGGCACTGTATGAGCATTTCCACTTGTGCATGAATTGTGCCATCCCCAATAGAACCAAGATGCTGTCCTCCAAAAGAAGGAAGCCAATCAGGTGGTCCCTTGCCATAAACAAACTTTAGAACAAAATGAAGAAACTGTTGCAGAAAAGAGGAAAATCCCAGGATGCAAAAAACTCCCTTACCAGCCTCAGTAAGAAGCTGAGATCCCTCATAAAATCCTCTAAAGCTAGTTATGAAAATAAAATTGCCAAATATTCCAAAGACAACCACATGGCACTCTATAGCTATGTCAAGAATCTAAATGGCAATGCTCAGATCTGCTCTGAGCTACAAAAGAATGGCATTAAATATACTGATCCCAAGGATATTGCCAATATCCTATCGATTCAGTGCAAACTTCACCCCACTTTCACCCCCTAAAGTGTCCATCTCAATACCGAAAGATTGCCCAATTCTGATAATAATGGCCACACAAGTAAAAAACACACTCTCCAAAGCTATGAATACATCATCCATGGGACCAGACGACATCCAAGGCTGTGTACTACATGAACTACAAAATGAACTGGCACCTCACCTAAGTGTCATGTTTAATCATAGCCTCGCCTAAGGTTTCTTGCCTACTGAGTGGCACACAGCTACAGTTATCTCACTCCACAAGGGGGGATCCATCTTGGATTCCAGGAACTACTGCCCCATCAGTCTGATGAAACAAGGACAAGGGTAAGGTGGTCCACACAGCCTATCTGGACCTCACCAAGGCCTTGGACACCATCCTACACTCTGGATTCATAGATAAACTTACTAAGCTGGACATTAATCCCTACTTCACTCGATGAGTTGCCAACTGGCTTACTGACAGAACCCACACTGTAAAAGTAGCCTACTCCAAATCCAGTTCCAGACAAGTGACAAGTGGAGTACCTCAGGGTTCAGTCCTGGGTCCGCTCTTGTTTGGTATTTACTTCTCTGATGTACAGGCCAACACTAAGGGACTCTGGCTAACAAAGTTTGCAGATGACTGAAAACTGGGAGCCATTACTGAATCCCCAAATGATGTGGATATTCTACAAAAGGGCCTTACAGAAACATATGCTTGGTGCCAGAGCCATGGGCTCAAGCTCAGTGCCAAGAAATGTATAATTATCCTCTTTGGGAAAAAACATGTACCCATGAATTACCACATAGGTGGCAGTACACTAAACACCGAAAGTGTGATAAGAGACTTAGGGACAGAGGTGGACAGTGGCCTCACCTTTGATAACCACATTGCCACAACAGTCAGGAAATCCTTCTATGTGGCACATCTCATCTCATCACTAAGGGATTTTCATCCAGAAAAAAGGAGGTCATTGTCCCACTGTACTCATCCATCATTAGACTCATTTGGTATGTACCTCTCAAGACATCTGCAACAACTGGAAAGGCCACAGAAATACGTCACTAATAGAATCACAGGCCTAAAGCAGATGCCCTATGCTGACCATCTAAAAAAGCTCCAGCTATACACTGTCACATATCGTCTTCTCAGAGGCGATCTCTACTTAACATACAAGGCTATGTCAAACCCAGAGCTGTTGGACATGCTACACTTAAAGAAATCCCAATCCCTCAGAGCCACACACTACAGGGATCTAAACCTTGTCATCACAATGAACAAAACATGCTGGAGGGATAGGTTTCTGACCCAGAGATTCCCCAGACTCTGGAATAGACTGCCCAAACATGTCAAGCAGAGTGCCTCTTTGGACCTCTTCAAAAGGAACCTTGATGATTGGATGGGAGATAGGAAATTCACCCCGAGGATCACATCAGTCGCCCTGCTAGACAAGGTTCCAAGGAAGTAAATACTGTGGGAAGAAATAACCAGGGAATTGTTATGGCTAGGCTTGTATAGGCCTTAGAGCCGATAGCCTAGTACCAACATATGAACCTATGAATCTCTGTTTTTAGGAGACCAAAGTTAGCTTTGGAAAGGCTTTTCAGGGTGGTTACCTTTGCAGTGGGTGTGTGGGGGGGGTGGATTTCCAAGTTGATGATTTAACAAGGGAGGAGTTGATGATCTAACAAGGGAGGAGTTGACTATTGGTACACAGTATCAGTCTCCCATGTTAGTAATGACAAGGTCAAGGATGTTGCTACCTGTATTGGATGTAGGAACGAGCTGGACCAGGCCACTGGAATTGATGAATTCCAGAAAACATTGAGCAAGTGCATTGGTACATGATTAGCTTTCCTATTTAATGTTGCGGTGGTTGAAGTCAATCAGTATGAGAGTGTTAGGTTGGACACTAAAATTCTCCAGGGTGATTAGGAACATGGAGTGTGAGTCTTGGTTACTGATTGGGGACCTATAGCAGGCTACAACCTGAATCACTGTCTTAACTAATGTTAGCTACACCTGCAGTGTCTGTGATGCATTATGTTGGGCTACCAGTCTGGAGGTGTGTGCACCCTTTATGAATATTGATATATCACCACCTTTGGAGCTTCAGTCCAAGTTCTGCAGCCAAAAGGTGTGGAATGAGTTATAGGCTGGTAATGCAGGGGTGTTTGCTGCTGCCTTTAACCAGGTCACTGTAACAGCACAGATGTTAATGTTCTCCATTTTAAGGACTGCTTCCAGTGAGTGTAGTTTCAGATTTAGATTTCTAGTGATCAGCAGCATGACCCTTATATTGATATTGCATGTGTTTGTAGCTGTTATATATTTATGTATATTTATGTATACATATATATATATATAATTATATACGTATATGTATGTATTTATTTACCTTTCTACATATATGTGTATGCATATATGTAGATATATTTCAGATGTATATCTATATAAATATATATATATATATTTCCAAAAACCAACCCCAACGAAACAAAGATAGTGTATGTAAATGTTCCCAAACACAAGCGGATACCAACTGCACGGCAAACAAAGGTAGTACCAACTCCAAGTGTTCCAGCCCCAGCAATGATGATAGAAACGGTAAAAACAGTCCAAGCAATCACTCTAGAACATATATAAAATAGATAGGCAATCCGATTCTAAAAACTCCTTTAATAAAACGTTAAAACGTAAGCGCTTTCGCGACTCAGAGGTCGCTTCATCAGACGTTAACAGTTTAAAAACTCACATTACTTCCTTTATATAGACACATCACTTCCTAAAATCACGTCATTTCCTGATATCGCAAAAAACTTAATATCAAACATTTTCAAATAAAATTATAGCATGGTACACTGTACTATCCAAAAACCATATTACGACATATAGGGGTTAAAATGTCCATTCCAAGATTTAGCGTGGACAAATGTCATAAAATGGGAGAAAAAATAAATAAATAATAAACGAATGCTTAAACAATATCGCCTATATTGCTCATTTCATCCAAAGTGTCATTCATAGCCCCAAATCAGTATCTGTCCGGACCCATGTCCTTATAAAGTTACAAAGTTACCATAGCACCCAGGGCATTCATAAAACTAGTTCACTCTATGTAGAAAGACACATTCAGCTGCTAGAGTAAGACGACATATCAAACACATGTCCATAGGTCAACAAGCCTTGCTGTATGTAAGATCTCATTGCAACGATGTCACTTTGCAGCAACATTCCCAAATTATTCCTACATGTATATAACACAACAGCATGGAATGACATACATCTGCAATCTGAATCTAAAAATCATCAATGGATTGTCAATGGTCTTCAGTCATGTTTATATATCTGTAGCTCATAAGTGAATAGGAGACTGTAGGACATGTCCATTGTTTACAGGCAGTACGCCCCATGGGCATGGAGCCATCCAAATGCATACAGTGTCAAGTAATTAAGCAATATTAAGAGCCTGTATAACAAAGGGCGAAATCAGGCTCAACTGTACTATAGCAATAACAAACAATGGACTCTGTATAAGCTGCATGTGTAGATCAAATCGAGTGTGTGTGTGTGTGTGTGTGTGTGTGTGTGTGTGTGTGTGTACATATATTATGTATCGATTTGTCCACATATATGCATCTCCATGCATATAGACATGTATATATAGAAAACCTGACTGATTCTACAGAATCCTTTCCCTATTGTTGAATGACTCTACTAACTGATATGTTTGGAAAATCATCATTATTTTTTAGAGCTCATATGATGTAATGGTACATTGCTTTGATTTTAGTTTATGGGGCCTTGGGTCAAAAACTTGGCAGGACTTACCATTTTGTTGCAAGGCAGAACATTTGCTGCTAGAGAGAGAGGGATAAAAGCAATATTTAAAATAGGTCCCTAATTTGAGCCCATTGACCCCCATTTTGACAGCCTTTGGACAGATTTGTTACAGTAAGAGGTTCGGAGTATGGATATGAAGTACGAATGCAATATATATATATATATATATATATATATATATATATATATATATATATATTTTTTTTTTTTTTTTTTTAGGTATATACAAAAATATTTATATATATAGGATCTTTTCCCCACTGTTGAATGACTTTGCTGAATAATATGTTTGAAAAAGCGTTAGACAATTGTGCAGCTCAGATGGCTTATGTTGTGGCTATGGTGTGCAGGGTCCTGTGTTCAAGACTTGCAAGGGCTGAATATTTTGTTGCTGGGCAGAACAAGGGCTGTTGGATACAGAGTGATTAAGGCACTTTTAAGCAGTTGTAAGTGGGATTGCTCAAGTTTGTGTGATGGTAAGTGATGCCAACACATGGTTAACTGGGAAACTGCTTAATCTGTGTAGGCCTCGCTTAGCTTAGCACAAACTCACTTACTGCCAATTACTGCTGCTTACTCCCAATTACCCTCCCCTGCTAATTTCTTTAAAAGAAAAGAAAAAAGAGGTGATACAAAAGTGGTTCAAAAAGGTGGCATGCAGAATGAAAAACAATATGAAAGATAGCTAGGGATGTGCAGGATGGGTGTAGGGAAGGTCCATAGCTGTCCATTTCTTCTACAGCAACAGCTGTGCATATATACAGAATTTGACGGTATATTTAGACACTCACACTCTAGAGAGAGGAGTGAGGACAACAAAAATGTGTTGTGAAGCCATGTAGACCAGATTACATGTCCAGTGGACAATTGCAAAATGGACAGCTATGTATGGGGCAACATTTTTTGGGGAACAGATTGCCCTTTTTTGAAGGTGAGAGTGAGGTGTTGGGGAAGGATAGGTATATTTGGGGAGGTAGGTTGGTTAGGAGGACAGACAAGACAGACAAGACAGCAGACAGGGGTGGTATATGACACATGTGGGGGGTAAACACCTTGGACAGGGAGGGATGGTTTGTAATTGAATGCCAATGGGCCCCCAAATGGATACAGTAAGACTGAGGTCCCCATCCATGGGCAGTCACCACTGCCCCTTCACAGCCCCAAAAGTGGCTGTGGTGGGAGCTGAGCAAGAGGGGCAGGCTGACCCTCTAGATGCACCATGTGGCTCTCGTGTTGGCATAGCAGATCTCTAAATTCCTTGCAAAGCTTGCTATGCACCAGACCCCAGATCAGACTTCAGGTGACAGTATTCTGTCCGCATCCACACCTGGGGGGGAAGAGCCCCATCATTTGAGGTGGTTCCACTCAAAGTTGGTGCAGGACCAGTAGATGAGGAAGTCTAGGGTGGTTCCCAGATGTGCTGGGGCCCAGTGCCATGATCAGATGAGGCAGGATAGGTGGATCTGCTGGAATCAGCCTTCCCAGATGTGCTACGGTGTTGCAGTTTTAGAACATATTTTGGTTAGTCATGAGAAATATATTCCAGGATTAGTTGTAACAGCATGCATGAGTATTCCCATTAACACAAAACAACAGATTTGGAACAGTTGCATAGCAAACAGAACACATGCATATATGGAATCACAGTGGGCGTTATAACGTCATGCAGGTTACATTAATAGCAACAGGCCACCTATGATTGTATTTGAACAGGGAACATTAATAAAAAAACAATTCAATATTTGTAAAACAATAGGACTCATGTCCCAACAGTAGGCTTGGTGAAAACATACCCATTGATTTATGTGTTTTGATTACTGGTGCAAATAAGGTGGGGGAGAGAGAGATGTCAATTAACAACTGTATATGCTTGAAGTGCTCACAACTTTAATGATCATTGCTCTAATTTTTACCCTACGGGTATTACCTCACTTTACGCAACCTATGGCCTTGGGTTGGGCAGTGGTATGTTTGCACACAGTGTATAATTACAGCCCTCTTATAGCTACTTTATACCTTTTCTTACCTGGCAGACCTGTGGAGGAAATGTCTGTTAACACTACCTGACTGTTTCTACCCATTATCACTTAGTCAGGGTTACATATGTGCACTCATACTGTGTGCGTGTATGTGCTACTGCCATACTCTGCCTTGATTTCTTTCACACACCCTGGCTGTTGGCAGCAGTGACCACTAGCTGTGACAACATGACACTTGAACATTTTTTGGGGGAGACTACTTGGTGTATGTACTTAGCTTGCTGTTATTTCCAGCCTTGGAGTTGGACAGTGGGTGTTGAACACAGTATAACTACAGCCTTCTTATAGCTACTTTATACCTTTTCTTACCTGGAAGACCTGTGGAAGGAAATTTCTGTTAACACTACCTGACTGTTTCTACCCATATTCACAAAACCCTGGGTGAAATTATGCATACAGCTTACTACCACTTCCGGGATTTGAACCGTGCCTGTTTGTGCTAAAAATACAAGTTTGCATTTCATCAGGATGAGCTTTTGAAAAACTGCTGTTTTTTCTTTGACTGTTTTCTATCCGATACTCTCTTCATATAGCTAATCTCCTGTTTTACAACTCCACAGTCTTTGTCAGATGAGCCTTGATTATTTAATGCTTTCAGAGCTATAGTTGCTATGCATAAACTGTACACATTTCTAGTCATACAATACCAAAGTAAACACAATCAGGCTTGGGTTTTGACTTATATTGATATATAACCTGTATGTCACTATTACTCTCCTACTGGCTTGTTTATTCAGTACAAACCATGCCCATTTTTAAATACTGCAAGGTGTCATTATACTCATTTTTATTTATTTGCCCTGAATACTACAAGCTAGATTGTTACTCACCAGCCTCCCGACACAGCCTTAGCAGCCTGCTGGAATGGGCATCCAAGTTTGCGGCCCTCTCATCTACAGCTGTACAGGAGGTAAGAAAAAAACATTTATGCATACTTATCCATTGCATACACAGGCAAGACTTTGGAAAACACTTATTGTGACTGATACTTACACATGCCTGGAGCATTTCCTGCCTGGGCATCTTGGACCCACTGTTCCAAGAGCTCCCTTTTCCTCTGCTTCAAGTCGGAAAACTGGTGCTGGACCTGCTCAGCAGTCTGAGAGATGCCAGTGGCACTGGTGAGATCACGGCTGAGATGGTCCCAGGCCTCTGCTTTGTATTGGGAGTCCTAATACTGGTCCTGCAGCAGTCTCACATCATGGTCTTTTACAAGGAGTACAACCATGACCCTGGAATCCTGTATGCCCTAGTGCTGCGCCCTAAAGGGCACACCCTCACCAACACCAGACATAGTGCCTACAGTGGGGAGCTACAACTGGTTATGATCTGTATTCCCACCTGTGAGGTTTAAATAGGGCTGATTTCCTACCCTTTGGTGTGATTGGATGGTTTTGAATATGCTGAGCTAAGCTATGTGCCGGGCAAACCCGATTAGCAAAGATAACCCTTGCTTAATGGAGTAGATGCTAAGCACTACTTACCAGTGCACAAATCCACTTACCTACGCTAATTCTTGCTTAGAGTTTACATTTAAGCAATGGTTATACTGGTTAAATATAGCTGAGCACAAGTTAGCATTGTTCAGCTTTCCTTTTACAAATAATCAGGATTGTGAGGTTGATTCCTCATAAATGGCATATTATGATATGCATGTTTGCCTTCCATAACATCCCCCTATGTGCCTTCATTATATTACATTCTTTTGTGGCTATACTGCATGGGACACTTGTGTTTATACGGGGTGTTCACATCTGTACTACACTGACACCTCACATTTGGACCTGCTACACTATCCTGGTTAATAAATATATGTTATTCACTACCTGTTGATAGCAAAATATACTTTTAGTGTTTTTTTCACAATTAAAATGAATGGACTGAATGGGGGCTTGAATTGTGAATACCTGCATGTTGAGTGACAGCTCTAACCACTGCACTATTTCACTTTACACTCTTTTGGCTGTATATTTCTATTTAGATCATTGGGATGTATAAGCGAGTCTGACCATAGGTGAGTGACGTGCAAATCTGCTCAGCTATGCTTAAACTTTGTTGGGGCTAGAAAAAAAAATTTAAACATGTAATATTACTCTTATAAACTTAGAAGGCTGCTAGTATGACTCAGTTTGTGTTGGAGGATATTTTATGACGGAAAGGACAAAATGGGAATAATCTGGACATTCTGTGAAACTCTGGACAGTTTAGAGCTATGTTGTGAGGGCTATGCTTAATTGTTTTATCCACGGACACTATCTTGTGGTAATGGTGTTCGTGGAACTGTTAGCTGCTGTAGAATTGCTGTACACCATTTCTAGAGTGGAGTGGGCATGTGTACTGTGCGAACAATGCTCTGACATGCCCCCTGCACTCGCTCTTGTTTCATGGCCGTGCAGTGTAGACAGCAGAGTGCCCTCATGAATATGCAGGGTGCACTGCTGTCCTACATGGCCACGGAATGCTCCATGCAATAATAACACTATTCTTTCATGGAGCTTCCTGAATCCCAGGGCTTGACTTCATATATAAGTATCACTCTTGGTGAAGACTATATTTATTTATTTATTTATTTATTTATTTATTTATTTATTTATTTATTTATTGACATTTGTTAACCGGGTTTGTCCAACCGGGCTTGTGGCCCATTTTCAGTGGAGACCCGAGGAGAAAAGCTCCAATAATACATTTTAAAACACGTACAATTTTAAACAATATTGATATAATAGCAGTTATAGCAAAATATTCACATATGTTGGGATACATGCATAAAGTTAAAGTTGCATTAAAAAGAAGCTAAGTAACAATTTTACATTGATATAGTTCAATAGGTCAACAATGAACATTTTTTGTTTGTATAAAATTGTGCAAATGCATAGTAGACACATTGGAGAGAGAGGTGTAATGAGGTACTAAGTATGGTATACATAAAGGGAAGGAAGACTAGGTAGGTTCATGGCAAGGGCAGGTTCTGGAATTGTGAAAATAAGCTTTTAGTTCATTTTTAAAGTGTGAGGTGTGGGAGATTGAACGTAAGTCAAGGGGAAGTTTGTTCCAAGCATGGGCAAGGGAGTGTTTGTAGAGTAGTTTACCTACTGACCTTTTAGGTGGTAGATATCAAGTAATTGTTGGTTAGAAGTACGGAGGGTCTGGGATGGGATGTAGATAGAGACTAAGGAAGATAGAGATGGACAGAAGGAGGGTTTATAAAGAATAGAGTGTAGCATATGAAATTGATAAGATAGCAGAAACTGGGGAAGTTCAAGCCATTGAAGAGAGTTTAAAGAAATGCAGTGGTGTGAGTTGTATGGGGAGTTAGTAATGAATCTGGCTATTTTATGGTAAGTCTGTTGCAGGGGTAAGTAAGTGGTGTGTGAGGAGGTGATTGAGAAGCTGTGAGTGAATACATTTTTCAAATATCTTGGAGAGAGGGGAGAAAATGACAATGGGTCGGTAGTTTGAGGAGTCAGTGGAGTTTCCACCTTTATGAAGAGGGATAGTGAAGAAAGATTTCCAAAGGGTGGGGACAGTTGATTCCAGAATAGATCGATTAATTAGTATAGATACAGGATAGGCAATTGAGTCAGCAGCAAGTTTGAAGAATGTAGGAGATAGATTGTCAGTGGAAGGAGAGCAAGGTTTTAGCTTGAGTAGCAGAGATTTGATGTAAGTAATGGGAACTGGCTCAAAAGAAAACAAAGTACTACACAAGACCAGTGTCTTTTCTGTAACTCACACATGCATTCTAAGTTCTATCATGTCTTTCTGCATGTCCCTCAGAGTAGAATGCCTCAGGTCAATCTCTCACACACGCGCCATCACTAGGTCATCATATTTGTTTGGCTTAATGGATATTAGAGCCCTTGTAACATCACAGATCCTGGCACTGGACAAGTAGCTTACAGTTATCTTGTTCTTGTCCAGACAGGTGAGCACGGAGTCCATATGTCTAACTGTAGACTCACCCATAAATAGAACATTTTCCTCTTTGAAAACAGACTTAGTGGGCCTTATTGGCTGAGACCTACTTTCTAGATGACTCTTGGGTGAGATCTATGGATTTGTAGTATGTTGAGAGGAGATGTAGCTGGCATTGTCTTGTGTGTTAGATGCTGGGATATTTTACACTGAGTTCTGGGAGGCTTTGGCATTTTTATCTTTACAACCTCAGCATATGTTATGGGCTTAGTAGTGTGCTGTGATTGGTGTTGCATTGTGGAGGTATGATGGTTAACCATAGTGCGCTGAAGTGAAAGGATTGCCTCCATATTTCTTAAATATTTACATCTCTCACAAGATGTATTATCATCTGGTAGAAGTAGTGAACAGCTGGTAAGCATAAAAGAGTTGCACACTGTCTTAGAATACCTAATGCAATCAGACTGCTATAGATCGGGTCAGGGCAGACAACTGAATCATGTTGCTAGAGGGAGAAGGACTGGAGCTTGCATAGTACTTAGGTATTTAAGGTAAGCTACTTAAACCCTGAAAATATATGGATAAATTACTTCCAGAGATACTCTAAAGTTAGGTTAGACACTAGGCAATCAAGCAGTACTTATTCAAAAGAAAGAATTAGTTTTGTCAAAAATGATGAAGAGTGAGGATTCACCTAATTGGTTACTACCTGTCAACTGCTAATGCTGGTCTAACCATAGTTTCATACTTTTGAGATTCAGTGTCCCTTTGCTTCTTCTCTCACCAAAAGCAAAGCAGTAGTACTAATTCCAAGATGAAAGGCAGGCCACAGGCTCGTCGGTGGTCATCAGTCTCATCCCAGATAATGCTGAGCTCTGTAGGCTTGTTGTAGCCTTTTCCTAGTAGATGCCTTGAGTGGCAACCAGACCAATCAGGAAGGCCCCACACAGACACAAATTGTTCAATCAGAGATAGTCAGGAATCAGTGACCCTCTTCTTTTCTTATCAGGAGCAAAACTATAGCACACATTTCACGCTGTCTCCTATGAAGTAGTTACAGAGTTTTTGGTGATCAAAAATCAAATGGTTAACTAAATAATTAGTCTTACTTGTGTACCAATACTATTTTTAAATAGAACTCATTTGTGTTTTAATTAACCCATATTATAAGTTTGTGAGATTGTATAACTTTCAGAGTCTGTAAATGGTGTTTAATTTGTACTATGTTAAGTTTGTCTGTGTAACTAACTTTGGAGCTTTTCTCCCCAAGTCTCCACTGAAAATGGACATGTATCCAATCGGACTATATAAGTCAACAAATGTAAAATAAAATAAATAAATAAACAGTCTCCATGAAATAATGCAACTATGCTCCATATCTCAACAGGAACAAAACAGAAACATTAACCTCAAGATGCCTACAAAAGTAGACTGTGGGCCCTCCATTGATTGGTGGTGTTGTACCAGATGTACAGATTTTAAAAGTAAGATGGAAAAATAGGTTAATATCCTAAGAACTGCACTGCAAGCTAAGCAATTAGGTTCAAAAAAGGAGACAACTTGAGCTTTAGCAGTTTAAGGAGAGAGCCACTCATTTTAAAAGAGCAAGATGGACTGGATGGGGGTGGGCACTTGTTATTCTGACTCAATAGTATTGAGTCAAAGGACGAATACATTTAAATAGCTTAAGGGGAAGTGACTTTGCAAAATGATAATTTTGTGCTTACTGATGATAGCCAATGAACATGAGGGGTGAGCCACTAGTTAAGGATTATAACAAAAGCACAGAGGTAGGAGGGAGGTGAAACAACAAATTTCTGTGAGCAAGAGCTTTGGCTTCTTTCCTAGTTTAAATATACAGTAGAAAACAAATACTATTAAAACAGTGCAACAAAAATGCAGCACAATAAACAAAACTAGAAAACAATAAAGTGGTACAAAATGCAAGAAAGCAATATATGAAAAAAATAACAAAATAACATTTTCCTCATGGCAGACTATGTCAGGCTTACTGAGCTTTTCCATCCTTTTTCTTTATCCCCCATCCTTACCTCAGTAGCCATCATTTTTATTTAGCTAAAACATCTTCATTTTGTGTTTTTATTATACAGTAGCCTGTCACATCCCCTTTCCACAATCCTCATGTTGCTACAAAAAACACTTTATTCTATTTATCAAGTCACCATTTCCCTACACATCCATGTTTTGTATACCACATCATACTCATATTTATTGTTCTGAATCATTCCCATTTATATTCATTTTTAAAACATTTTCCAATTTTTTTCATTCTTTTTACAGTCCAATAATTCATTCAATGTATTTCTTTTCCTCTATAACTTTATATATCATATTACCTTTCAGTGACAATTTATCTAGTAAAATCCTCCACAAAATTTCTCCTACTTCATAAAAAGTCTCAAATCATTTTATTTTTTTACGTACAGCTTTCCTTATCTCCCTTTTTAATCATATCTATGGACACACCAAATAAACAAATAATTCTCTTGACATATCATACTATTGATTTTGATTTCCATGAGTTTCACTATCTCTCAATTTTTAGAACCTCACCTTATTTGCATAATTAGTACACTACAGTTTTTCTGATTCTTTTCCTTTGTTCCTTAATTTCAATGTCTTCATATCTAATGTGTAGCATTATTCCTAACATTTTGATCTCTCTCACGTACAAACTTAAAAAACCCAAAATAACTGCATCAGTGCTAAATAAAACTGCAAAAGATATCCATAAATCATTTGCAAGTTTTGCTCGAAACATATGCACCACTCAAGTATGTTAAGTTTTATAATAAATACATATTCCACACCTTTTTCATAACAAGAAATGAATACTTTCCCACCTTCCTAATAACCATTTATTTTCTTCTGTTACTACTTTCCATTGTCTTAGTATACTCCCATATTCTCCAGATATCACTCCCAAATACTTATTTCTTTTGTTCCTGGTGCTATATATCCCATCCATTTTTTTATCTCACCAACCTCTTAATCTCTACATTATTTAATTTTAAACACACCTTTTTTAACCTCATTTATCCATACTTCATTTTTTCATTATGATAACCAGAAAATCTGCATATAATAAATTATAGGTATGCATCCAACTTCTTAATGACAATACAGTTTTATTTCTTTTCTTTGTGATGACCTGTGTCTGGCATACATGGCATCCTCCAATCTATTACTGATGGATTTATTGCATATCAGCAGGTCAAATGGCATCAGAAGTATTCAGTTTAGGGATCTAAACCTCTTCAGTAATATCAACAGAACAGTTTGGAGCGACAGGTATTCCTCACAGAGGATAATGTTTCTCTGAAACAGACTCCTCATCCACAAAAAACAAAGTTCATCCCTGTCCATACTCAATCATAACTTAGATCTATGGATGGGAAACTGAAAATTTACTCAAGGTCTGACCCTGCACATCTAATGGACAGAGGCAGCTTTTAAATGTATTAATCCATGCATGGGTCACCTCAAACTATCTACATTATGATCTCAGTTACTTTCATTAGGGGTAATATATAATTATTGACCATTGGATAGGTAAGTTCAGTCTATAACTAAATAGGATAAGTTATTTTGAACACAAAAAGGGAAGCTGGCTCGGCTTAAAATAGCCTGCAAGGACAGCTAGCCTAATACTTACCTATGAACCTAAAAACCTATAATAACTTGTGAGTTACAGTTGTGGTTCATGTTGGTGTTAATTATGTTAAGGTCAGGGTTTGAAGACTTTTTCTCTGGTCCCTAGTGTTTCCCCTCCATATCCCCTTATGTTGAAAAATCATTAAGGCATGAAATTTAAAGTCAACCCTGGTGTCTAGTGCTTCCCTCTGACCTGGTTATGTAGACTTATGCCTTGTGGCTAGAGGTACTCCCAACTCACACAGCTGTAGGACTCTCTGTTGGCTTTTGTTCCCCTCGGTAATCATCCTCTTCCCATGTAACTCTAGGTCTCCCTGGTGGCTAGTGTCACCCCAACCCACATAGTTGTATACCTCCCTTGTGGCTAGTGTTTCCTGTCATTCACTTTGTTGTATGTCTCATTGTTGGCTACTCTCCCGTGACCCACATAGTTGTAAGTCTCCTTGGTTGGCAGTGTTCCTCTCATCCATAGCTGCAGACTTTGAACATTAGCCTAGTGGTGTGCAGAAGTGTAACAGCCACAACAACCTCCCCACAAACACACACACACACACACACACACACACACACACATACACACACACACACACACCACAACTATCTAACCTAGCACCTCACTAATCCCCCCTACTCATACTTCCCATGCAGAAAAATACTCACAAATGCATGCCCTCACATACACTTATACACACAATGTAACACTACCTGAGCACAAAACTCCCCAGCACCTACCTCTACTGACATGAATGAATAAAGCTTTTGGGTGTGCTTATTATCACTCAGCATAAATGCCTTACTACAGTCAGTTCTGATTAGAGAGTTCATGGCTAATTAGCATATGCCTCTCCTCCAGAATGCTTCATTAGCATTTGTCATAATCACAGAGACGGCCAACTGCTGTGCTGCACATCTTTGTGCAAAAGCAGTGTGGCGGGGCTGTCTCTGAGTTTGAAACATATTACCACAAGGCGTATACCTCATGTGCACCTCACAGTAACTTTTTTTGTATTTGGCTCCAAACTGGAAGAGATTGCAATCATTGCAAGCCATTCAGTCTTAGTGCAATTCAGGTAATTTTTTCACTGAAGTACTTTAAGCTGTATTTATTGCATATATAGCAAGGAGTCTGCTGCATTTTAAAAAGATAGATTTTTTTTTCCTGCATCGAAGCTCTTAGCACTCCATGTGTGATAGACATAAATTGTATAAGTAGCTTGCAAGGAGTTTGCTATAGTCCATAAAGATAAGGGCAGTGTCAAATCAGCAGAAAGCCCCAGATGCCACAGTATCTTGCTATAACTCTGGTATATTCATGCTGTTTGGAAGGTAAAACAGGAGATTAGACCTCTGAGCTGCTAATGAGCTGCTTCCTGTAGTCAGGGATACAGGATTGGATTTCTTCCATCAACACCTACCTTATGTGTGACTCTGAGCAAGTCACTAAACCATTCAGCGCTCTCAGGTCAGAATGGAAAAAGGGTATGCGTGCCCTCTGGGCTTAGCTGATTAACAAATGAATAAACAAAAACTGTCTTGTACATTCTGTGTTTTAATCGACCCTGAACGAACTCAACCTATACCTGTATTATTATCTAACTTCTTCCTGTTTCTTTTCTCGAGACATTATAATTCCATTTCAAGTTCATTGTTAGTTTGTGCAAGTTATTTGTTTTTAATGAATGCTTGTTCTCACAGTCATGTATGGGTCATTAATTTATATGCCTTATTATTTCTATATAAGCCTCCACATGGAAATGAGTTTATTCCATGTATAACCCTAAAGAATCTTGATGCCTCTTTCAAGCAATGTATTCATCCCACAGAATACTTTATGATATGACTAGATTCCTGAACACATTTGGCAACATAGACTTTTGTGTATCTTCATTTCCACACACAGCTATCCCACACACAGATTTTTTCAAGTAGATGTGCAGAAGATCTAAAACTGTTTTGTATACTTAGTGTTTTTATAAAATTAGTTGCATTAAATGTATTTTTTCTAACTCAGCTAAAAAAGTCATTTATTGTGGAGGCACAAATGAAAAAAAGACTCATGAAAGAACAATAGGAAACGTTTAATATAGACAGTTAACATATGAAAAATCCTGGACCCTGTCTTTTTAAAGGAAGGGGAAAATGACTTGCCCAAGTACAAGGATAACAAGTGAATTCTACTTAAAAATGACGCAGATGGCAGAAGAGCATATTTAATGAAATTGCTAACCAGGTGATGTCACCAAGGAATAATGCTTTATGTAGGGTGAATGTGAGAATAAATCTCAGCCTTTTAGATAAAGATTGCCATTATTTCATCTTTAAATCCCCTGTGCTCTACAAACAGGGATCTCATTCAACATTTCATTATGATTACTTTGACAATGGAGGTACAGAAAGTTAATAGGATATTAACTTGCTTTTCTTTTGTGCACATCTATGTAGTGTGGCTGCTACAATCAGTACTGCAAGAAATTACAGAAAGTTTTGTGTGTGTGTGTGTGTGTGTGTGTGTGTGTGTGTGTGTGTGTGTGTGTGTGTGTGTGTGTGTGTGTGTGTAAGGGGTTGAATTATATCACCTGAGTTTCTTTTCTCTAACTACATTATAATCCCTTTCAAGAATTCTCATGTACTTCAATTAGAAGGAATGACGGGGTTAGACTTAATGCAAGGAAACTGAGAATTGCCTAGATTTCTGTACAGCTGTCAAGTCTAGTTTATACCGAGCAGTGAAACATGAGGACGGCAGCAGACTACCTGGTCTGAAGACAGGTAACTGGCATGAAATGGATTAAAGAATAAATTAGGAGCATTGTGAAGGCAATGTTCTTTCAAGGACAATACTGTAACAATTCTCACAGAGATCACTTTTGTGCCTTTCCCACAGTACCTTTATTAACAGCTATGTAGGTGACTAATACAAATGACTTGCCACTGTATTAATACAACTGAACTCTGCGCAAGGCATATTATAAAATTTAACTAAAGCTTGACAATTTTCATATGTCCTTCCAGTAGAAATGCTAAAATGAAGCACAATGCATAGGGAATACATTGAAATGCATTATACCAGAATGAGGCTAATATGATCTGAATAAGTTTTTAAAGGAAGTTAGCTGGTGAGATGCTGCAGTAAGGACGTAATATTTAATTTGACGATTTTTATTTAGAATTAGTTCATTTGTATACTATATGGATCTGTTTTGGTCCACCTCAGACATTTCCTAGGTACATAGTTCAGAAGTTACAAACATTAAGTATTCTCACTGTTGAGTCTTACAGAGGTATAAATACTTTCAATATAATAGGAATTTGACATCTTATGTGCAACTAAGAAATGGAATTACGAAATGTATGCTGTACATGAGGGCAAGACATATAAGTTATAGTGTTAAATATTGGTTTCAGTACAAGAAAGCTTTCACTTTAAGATTAAATCAGTGGTTTGTCTCCTTTACAGATGATTGCAATGAAGCTCTTCGAATGTCAGTAGCATGTAAAAAAAATAAAAAAAGAAGATTAAAAGATCAATCTCTATTTCACATAGGAAATTAATCCTGTGTAATTTTTAAGTCTGCACCAGCAAAGTTTCATTTGTTTAAGGAGTTTATTCCTTTCTTCGAGTTGGTACAAGCATGAAGTCATATAAGTTCAGGAGATGGGGGGTGGGGGGTACTTGCCCTTCTTCAAAAAATGCTTAAAATGTATGTTTCCACCACCACCCTTTGCTGTTGCAGGCATTATATTTTGGCATTTCAGCTTGCTGTTTCCTGAAAGTCAACATTTCATAGAATAAAACAATGGCTTTCTGACTTCTGTTTAACAACATCTACAAACTTATGCAGCAAAGTCAAAAACAAATACAAAAGAAATATTTCAGTCCAGTATACATAGAGATTTAGTGTTTCATTGTTGTGCTACTCAGAGTAATGCAATATAGATAATTAACTGCAAATTGCCATGGTGGTGCAGCGGTAACATTGTTGCCGCACAGCAAGAGGTTCTCCCGTTCAATTCTCCGCTGGAGCACCTTCTGTGTGAAGTCTGCATGTCCTCCCCACGGTCAAGTGGTGTTCAAAAGACATGTGTGAATGGGCATGCCTTCAATGAAGGTTGGGCGTTGGGCTGGCACCGTAAAAATCTACTGCCAATCATTAGTGGACCGGAGTTCCGCTGTGGCGACCTCTTACCGGGAAAAGCCGAAAGAAGACCTGCAAATTTACAATACAAAACAGATATTTTTAAATAACAGACATTTCAAAGTGGAGTTCAAAGATAGATTTAAAACTAGGTTTTAATCTGCGATCCAGTTACTTTTTGTGTTACTTTCAAATTACTTCTACTTATTTTTTTTCTCTTTCGCTTGTATACCCCAGACTGATCCTGAAAATTGTCCATTGAAATCAACCCTTAGCCATGGTCAACAAATATATAAAAAATATATAAAAGATATGTAATTGTATTTCTCTAATTTTAAAATGTTTTCAAAAATCTGTATGTTATCTTGTCTCACTGTGACTAATTTCGCACCATAAGTCCTTTTCCACATACTTGATATGTTGACTAAAAGCTCAGTAGCTAACTACTAACTTATATTCTACTACAATCTGCACAAAGAGAAGGTGAAGTTTTGAATCATGTTGAGGATTATTGTCTGTGGACAAGCAGGCAGTATGTTTTACAGTAGAAGCCCAAAAATTCAGTTGCTCATTTATTGTTATTAAATGTTGATCCGATATGGCTTATTGTTCCCAATTACATATATAGCTTATAAAACAAAAATGCTGTTTAGAAAGTATGTTTTGCCTTCTACATATATGTCTTCTAATATAGCAATAACCCATGCCTGGGTGTGGGTAATGCTGGATTTACCCATGGTTGGTGTGGTTTGGTCACAAGGGCGAAGCCCGAGTGGTCAAACAAAGCCAACCGTGGGTAAATCATGCATTACCCACACCCAGAAGTGGGTTATTGCTATTATACAATGACATTATTTAAGAAAAAAAAATTATTACTTTTCTTAAATAATGGCATTGTATAATGCCTCCTTGCTGCCCTTCCGCAGCTGTCTGGTATTCTGCGGCAGTTCTGCTGTACTGCACATGCATATGCCTACGCAGTACATCAGAGCTGTGGGCAAAAGCAATGGAGAATGCAAGATCTCCGTTGCTTTTTACAAACTGTTTCACTATGTTAAATGGGTTTAACATAGCAAGACAGCTTTATGAAAAGCAACGGAGAATCTCTGTTGCTTTTTTTAAAGCTGTCTCGGTATGTTAAACCCATTTAACATAGCGAGACAGTTTTAAAAAAAGCAACGGAGAAAGCAAGATCTCCATTGCTTTTTACAAACTGTCTCACTATGTTAAACTCCTTTAACATAGCGAGACAGCTTTAAAAAAGCAACGGAGAATCTCCGTTGCTTTTTTAAAGCTGTCTCACTATGTTAAACTCCTTTAACATAGCGAGACAGTGTGAAGCAATGGAGATCTTGCATTCTCTGTTGCTGTAAAGAAAGAGTTATAGTAATGGAAAAAGTCCGGGCGACCGGACCTTTTTCCATTATTATAACTCTGATTTACAATGTGCATGCTGTCCAATCAGCGTGCACGTTTTTGAATATTAATGGGAGGGGGTTGTTGTATAATATGGCATAATCAGATAATACACCCCACAAGAGACTAGAATAGCCCTTGTAAGTCCAGCACAATTAGTTTATTAGATTATGCATTTAATAGAATATTTAGGGCATTATTGCACATCCTAACCAAGAGTGTAGTTATGCATGCTCACTTTTCTCAAGTCAGTAATATTTTTCTGATCATCTCTCAGACAATTTATAGTTCAAACAATATGCAACTGTTTAAAACTGTCAGAACTATTGTCTTCTGAAAAGCAGTATACAAAACATACTTTCCTTTAAAATAATTCATCTCTAAAAATAGCCTTTTATGGATTACAGGTGGTAACTAGTGTAAGTAAAGTATCCCATTCTAAAGTGCTTAGGGACAACAATTTGATAGTTGAATACACTTTTAAATGATGGGTGGGTGGTGTGGGAAACAACATCAGCTTTGAGTACAAAATATACATTTCTGGCTACGCCACTGTTCATATACACTATTTACCAGCTTTTAAAAACATACACAATGTGTTAGAAAATGGAAGTGCAAGTCAATGTCTAAAAGTACATTGATGGGAGAGAGAAGTGAGAAGGAAAACCTTGATCGGTCAACTATCATTTTATGCTATGTAATCTATCAGCCATTGGGTCTGTTAGCAGTAAAGTCAACAAACTGCCTCCCATGACGGGCAGGTGACCATATAATGCATCTGTTAGTATCTGTGCAGTATCTGGCAAAACAAACATTAAAATTACACACTTTCTTTTTATCCTAAGAGTATAACTTTGTCAAATGGAAGCTCTTATATTTTTCCTCAAAGAAATGTTGACAAGTTGGAAGCATTTTGTATATTCAGCAAGGAAGGGGAAAAGAATACAAGCAGTGCTCCTCTGTAGAAAATTTTGAAGCAAAGTCGATATCTGGTACTCCAAAGTTTCTTATAGTATATGTTGTACTCTTATTTGCTATAACTTATATCACATAAGACAGGAATAACTGGAAAGATGATTTGCATGTGCTCCTTGTAAAAGTGACAGTACAGTACTAGAAAGGCCATATCCTCTCAAAACTGCACAGCAGCACTGATATTCAGCACCACCATTACTTCATATGGGAAAATACTAATGAATGAATTCTAGAGTGATGGCAATGAAAACAGGATTTAACTGATTCTGGACCTAAACAGCACAGAATTCAATCAAGGATTATCAGCAGGTTAAAGAATAAAAATATTGGATCATAGGATCATAAGAAGTTACTAGGCTAATGGCACTGGGGCCCTTATGAGCCTAGCCAAGAGTTTATCCCCAAAAAAGAAACCTCAGTCAGCACCTATCATCCCTGTTAGTGAGGGACACAGGTGGAACCCCTGGGACAAATGTGTGGTTTCCCATCCACTCATCAAGGTTGCATTTGAAGAGGGTCAGCAAGGTACTCTGTTTGACATGCATGGGAAGTCTAATCCAGAGATGGTCCAGTTTCTGGGAGGCAAACCTGTCTCTCCAGTAGGTTTTGTTGATACCATATATTAGATTGAGGCCTTTTGAGTGGGTAATATGTGAGGAGTTAGACTTACAGATATGGAGCATCTCTAGTAGGGCAGGGTCTGTTATTGCCTTGTAGGTGAGGCACAGATCACCTCTGAACAATCTGTATGATACCAAGCAGAGTGATAGTGATTTGAGCCTGTTTGCATAGGACAGGTGTTGGAGGCCATGGATTCTCTTTGTGGGGTATTTCTGTGGCCTTTCCAGTTGGTGCAGTTGTTTGGAGAGGTACATACCAAACATACCATTATACTCAATTACTGGACTAATGAGGCAGAAGTATAAAGAGGTAATAACCTCATTTTTCTGGATGCAGTCCCTTTACTTATGAGATAGACAAAGTAAAAGTCTTTTTTACCACTGCCGCTACATGATGGTTGGGTTTGAGATTGTTGTCAGCCTGAGTACCCAGGTCTTTCACCACAGGTTGTGTGCTTAGGGGGTTGCCATTGATGTGGTAACCAGTAAGGACCATGTTTTTGCCAAATGGTATGATAATACATTTGTTTTATGTTTAACTTAAGACCATGACTTTGGCACCAGTCATTTGTTGCTGAGAGACCCCCTTGCAGTATGTTAACATCATGTGGGGAGTCAATGACAGCACCCAACTTAAAGTCATCTGCAAACTTGGTCAGCCACAGGCCTTTTGTCTTTGCCTGGACCTTTGAGAAGTAGATGCCAAACAACAGGGGTCCCAGGACAGATCCCTGGGAAAGACCACTAGTGACAGGTCTGCTGTCAGAGGTGGAAGTGCCTATTTTGACCTTGTGTGTCCTATTGATGAGCCAGTTGGCTACCCACCTGATGAGATAGGGATTTATGCTAAGTTGTCTTAGCTTTTTGATGATGCCCGAGTGGGGAATTGTGTCAAAGGCCTTGGCCAAGTCAACGTAAGCTATTTCTGCTGATTTTCCCTTATGCCTTGGTGACAGTCTCAAAGAAGTCAACCAGGTTCAACAGGCAAGATCTGCCCTTGATGAATCTGAACAGGGTGGGGTCAAGTGCTTGATGGCTGCCTATGTCCATGTTTATGAGATCCATAATAACACACTGCATGGCTTTACAGATCAGACTTAGCAAGCTAATGGAGCGATAGTTTTCAGGGTCAGTAGTGGTTCCACCTTTGTGCAAGGTAATGACAATGGCAGTTCTCCATGCTGCTGGAATGAAGGCTGTACTTAGGCTGTGGTTGAATAAGGTGCTCAATAGTTCTTGCTGGAGATGGTCAGAATACAGCCTGGGATACTATTAGCTCCTATGGAAGCTGTGTTCTTTGCCTTTGATAGGGCCTTTAATGCTTAATCTACAGAGATGTGAGGTACGGGGCAAGAATCAGGGATGTCAAACGGGCCTTTGAGGGGGATAGGGGGTGAAGTTTGCTCTGAGCCTATCTGCTAGCAGGTTGGCTAAGTCAACAGGATCAGTGTAAGTGGTACCATTAAGTACTAATTCAGAACAAACCTGGGCTTTACCATGGAGGTTCCTGATGTAACTGAGGAAGGTTTTGTGGTTTCCATTTATTTTTGAAGCTAGTTTGAATTCATAATTGGCTTTGGAGGTTTTCACTAGCGATCTAATTTGCCTATTGAGACAGAGGAGGGAGTTTTTTCAAATTTGGAATTTGTTCCTTTTTACCTTTGGACAACAGTTTCTTCCTTTTGTTGTAAAGCCTGTTGATAGAGGATGTCCACTGAACAGGTTTGTGTTTCCTTGAGGAGCAGGTTTTAGCTCTGTTGGTTATGGCTTAATCCATGCAGTTGTACAGGTGTTTGTATACTGCATTGGTGTACTGTTCAGCATAGTTGTCTGCATCCTCTGAGGGGTCTGGTGGTGTGAAGTTATTGATACCCTCCCTTAGGAGGTTGTAGTCAGCTTTTGAGAAGTTTTTTAGCCTGGTTACAGCTGGGAGAGGGTTGGGTGGGACAGAAACTTCGAATGAGACAGACCAATGATCTGATCTCACCAGGGAGGAGCATACTATGGCAGCGGTCTACCATGTTGGTGAGAACCAAGTCCAGAATGTTATCTCCCCTTGTGAGGGATGAGACAAGCTGATCTACTGCATTAGAACTGATGAAGTCAAGGAATTGTTGGGTGAGTGCATTAGTACAGGAATAGTTCACCCAGTCTATGGTGGGGTAGTTGAAGTCACCAAGGATCAGGGTGTTAGGGGATACCTTGATGGATTCAAGTAGGTCCAGATAGGAGGAGTGGGTGTCTTGAGTCATGGAGGCAGGGGTCTATAGCTGGCTATTTCTTGGCTTGGGGTCTTGCCAACTCTTAGTTATGCCTGGCGTAATTCCAGTGCATCATGCTGGCAAACCAGTCTGGAGGTGTGCCTGCCCTAATGAAGATAGAGATTCCACCACCCTTAGTCTTCCCAATCTCATTTTGGGATCAGAATGTGTGAAATGAAGTATAGCCTGGCAAGGCAGGGATGCTCTCTGCAGCCGGGAACAAACTTTCTGTGATCGCACAGACATCGGCATCTTCCAGTGCAAGGAGAGCCTCCAGTGAGTGCATTTTCAAGTTAAGGCTCCTAGCATTAAGCAGCATGACCTTCAATTTGCATTTTGACAGACCTTTTATGTTGGAAGATCAGTTTTTGTGACATAGACTAAAAAAGGCACAATGGGGGAGGCAAGAACCTTGGCCAGGAACTGGAATCACAGGGGTGACAGGTGGAGGCCATCTCTGGAAACGCATTGAGGACTGTCTGCCATGTCATCCCAGGCAGACAAATACTGGTTCCCTTTGGAATGACACCAGAAACTAAGCCAATTGTTGAAGTCAGTTATTTTTTGTTGGTATTGTGGTATCATTCTTTTTGATGGTAGGATGCTTCTTAGGGCTAGGGCCATATCTACCTGGGACACATACTCTGAGAGCTCAATCATGTCTCTCTTCATATAGTCCAGGGAGGTATGTCTCAAGTCATTCACACCAAAATGAGCAATGACAGAGTCATACTTGTACCTATTGTGGAGAGACTTAAGTGCGTGTGTGACGTGGTGGATTCTGACACCTGAAAGACAGCTGACCATGACCTTCTCTTTGTTGAGCCTGGTGAGGTGGACATCAGGGTGTCTCACAATTGCAATTAGTCTGTATCTGAAGTTATGTTTAATTTCCATTAAAACAGTCATTTTATGATCAAAGAGGTTCATTTCAGCAAACATCAGTATAAGAGGCATTTCCACCACAGCTGATGCATTAAAACACATTGAGATCATGATGGTATTTGTTGTTACCTGATGTGATATAGTGAAGTAGTCATGAAGACACATGTAAAATGATACACACAACAATATACACATACTGTAGTAACTTTATTTACTATGCAGTAGAAAACAATTGGAAAGTCAGCTTTACATATTTCAAAACTCATTCTTGCAATTCTGAGTCAGTAGCTTGGGGAACAAAATAATTTATGAGGCACATATATGTACATAGGTGTATACTAGGTTAATGACAACTGTGGCCTTTATAAGCCTAGCCATGCAACCCAAGTATATCACATGAGATATTGTGCCTTAGAAGCTATTTTAAGGGTGTATGTTAGGGCATAATTTAATGGCTTCTTCTGTCCATCAGAGACATAGGTGTTAGACCAGGTGTGAATTTTCAAGTTTCCATTTACTGATCCATATTGCGCTTGAATAGAGTCAGGAAAGGGATTTGCTTCACATGGATGAAAAGCCTATTCCAGAGAATGAGGATTCTCTGAGATACATACCTGTACCTCCAACATATCCTATTTAAATTACAATCAAATGTCAGATCCTTAGATCTAGTATTTCTGGTGCTGTTCATTTTGCAGATATGCAAATTGGCCATCAGAGCAAGAGCCAAGGATGCCTGGTATGCCAGAGTAGAAAGATAGGGCTTTCAGACGATCTGCATACGATATTGTTTTTATGTCTTGTATTCTTTTTTGTGAGGAACCTCATTGGATGCTCCAGTTGTTGCATGTGCCTGTTCAGGTACAAACTGAAGGGGATATTTAACTCAATGATGAATCTGATGAGATATGAGCACAATGACTTCCCTGGACCTAGCTGTCATACCTTTAATTAGAAGTTGAGTGACATAGAATGATTTACTACCCTAGATATATGTTGGTCGAAATCTAAGTTACTGTCTACAAGAGTCCCCAAATCCATAACTACTCTGTCTACTTTTATGGGTGCTCTATCAATGAGGTAGCTTCCCTGGGTGGCTGACTTCTCAAAAGGTAATATGCATTTCTTGGCATTGAGCTTTAAGCTGCAGCTTTGGTGCCAGTCATTCATCTCTGTTAGGAATTCCTGGAAGACATTAGTATTTTGGGGGTTTCTTTGATTACTCCTAGCTTACAATCATCTGCAAACTTAGCAAGCCAGAGGCCCTTAGCTGACCTTTACTTCCAGAAAATAGATGCCAACAAGGAGCGGACCCAGCAGAAAGCTTTGGGGGGTTCCACTATTGGTCACCCTCTTTGTATGCATGTATCATTTTACATGTGACTTCATGACTACTTGACTTAACTTCCTGGGTCCTATCTGTGAGCCAACTGGCCATCCAATAAGCTGTATAAGGGACTGTGCCTAATTCCATAAGTTTGTTTACAATGCCCAAATTGGGTTTTGTATCAAATTCTTTTGCAAGGTCAAAGTAGGCAGTATGGAGTTGAATTTGTCAGACAGGAGATTTGCTGTAGCTTCATTTTTGGTGAATGTGGCTCCATTTACCAACAGTTCAGCACACTGTTGTGTGCTACATTTGAAGTTTTGGACATCTAAAGAAGGCCTTATAGTTGTCCTTGGACTGGGATGCTAACTTAACCTCATAATTTTCTTTGTTGGAGTTAGTCTTCTTAGTTGTCTATTAGGCTGATGAGAGAGATTTTGTTTTACACATCAGTTGTGTAGGATTCCAAATTTATAAAGAGATAATTAAAATCCCCCTTCATTATAGTATTTGGTTGAAAAGTGAGTGTCTCCAATAGGTTTAAATATGAGCTACAGATTTCATGGGACATCATGGCTGACCTACAGCTTGCTAGGAATGGTATGCGACTTTGTCTATGGTAATCTGTTGGCATGATGGTTAAGGTCTTTACATCCCATGCAAGAGGTACAAGATTTGATTCTGACCTCCAGCCGATGCCTGAATGCAGTTTCCATGATCTCCCTGTGTGTCTGTGGGTTTTCTTCCACCTCCAAAAAACATGCTGAGTGTTTTTACCTGAAACTCATGAAAGAATGGAGTTGTGGGCAGCAGCACATTCTTTAGATGGTGCCCTGTAGGACATCAGCTGTGATCCACACTGTCCTCAAAATAGGAAAACATGGATCACAGACTGAGCAACATGTCAGGATTAGCCACTAAGTGGTATAACAACTGGCTCTATGTGATTCAGTCATGATAATTAAAATCACCAAAAATGGGCAATGGCATTTATCAGTGATATGCGGGAGTTCTGGACCTGGCCTACTCCGACCTGTGCCATGGACCAATGCTAATAATTTGAAGGGTATATGTGCCCCTACTGGCCAGTGTATGCACACCTTGAAGCTCAGCAGGCCAGTGTTCAGTTCTCCAGGTTGGGTTAACTGGGGTTGTACTGTAGAGGGAAAGCTTGATGTAAGACCAATCAATTTGACAAATCTGAACTAGAATGTAGGTTCACTGACAGGATGACATGATGGTAAGAAGGAGGCTAGATATCCTATGTATCCAAGAGACAAGATGGAAGGGCAGTGCAGCAAAGGCACTTGGCTTGGGATCCAGAGTCTACTAATCAGCAGGAAGAGAGACTAGAAATGCTGTGGGAATTGCAGTGTCAGAGACACTTTAGAAGACAGTGAAGTATGCCATCAGAAATAGTGATAGACTCATGGCAATCAGACTCCGGGGTAATGACAAGGCAGTATTCATAATTTCAGCTTATGCCCCACAGCAGGGCTGTAATAGCAAGGAAAAGAGTGCATTTAAACAACAGCTGCAAGACCTAATAGATAAAGCAGGGCAACACAAATTGGTGCTAATATGTGGTGGCCTAAATGCACCTATTGAGACAGACAAAACAGGATGTGAGTACTGCCTGGGTCAACATGGATGGGGCAACAGGAATAAAGAAGGAGAGGCCATTCTAGGCTTCTGACTGGCAAATGGCTTGATGGTGTCCAGCACATCATTCAGCAGGAAAGATAATCACAAGAGTACATACGAACAGTCACAATATCACATGCAAGACTGGCCAACATGCAACTCAGATGGACTTCCTCTTACTAAGAAAATGGCAATAGGGTAGCATCAGTAATTGCAAAGTCATCCCCTGTGAAACAGTCAGCCTACAGCATAAACTACTGGTTGCCACATTCAGCTGCATGCAGTGGTCAGAAAAGGATGACTAAACAAAATACAGCAGACGCTGGACTCTGCAGCACTAAAATGACTGCAATGATAAACCAAACATAAGTAACACTAGTTAAAAATGCATTCAACAAACATCTCCCTTAGTGACATCAATGGATGACCATGAAAATGCCAAATATAAAGCCTTCCCTATCCAAAAGGTATGGCTAGAAAAATGCTCTTCTTGTTTACCGTGATATTCCAATGAATTATGGGTCAAACAAATGAACTGCCTGGTGCAACTGTCTTTCCTGCAGCAGATTGAAAAAAAAAAGAAGTAAATATCTTTCACAAACACACATTCTAGACCATACCATCAGCCATTTCACTGGGCACAAAAGCTTCTTGTCATATGTCTGAAGCACCACTTGTTGTCCCTGCCCCTCTAATTAATCTTAGACTTATGTAGCCAAACCATCTCTGCTATTGGTGTGAAATAAACATGACACCAATATAAAGATCCCACAGTCTCACTAATCCTAAAACACTGCATACTCAAATACTGCCAATATAGTCCACAGCACACAACCTCTCCGACTTGATATCACCAAATGAAAACCTGCTAGGATGACCCTTAACAGCCATTTATCTAATACAATCTCCTATCACTCCTCTCAATCATCACACTCTCTCAAAATTTGCACAACTCACCAATGCTTTGTGATATCTTGCAAACCCAAAAGTGTAGCCATAGCACTCAGAGCAGCCATGTGCACCTTAACCATGCATGCAGCCTGCCCCATGTTTTACCTATGCACCAGATACTGACAAAGCAGTTGCACCAGTCATCTCCTTTGGTGATCTGACAGCTGCTGCCTAAATGCAATAAAAGCCTAGATAACCAAACTTAAGCCATTCTTATATCTATAGATAAGGACAGTGATAATAGCCACCCCACCACAAGCTGTTAGTCTCCCACACTTCACCCAGCTCTGTTCATGACTGAAAAAAGTGCCTCTGGGCCATTCAATGAATTGTCAAACTGAGAGTGAGAAAGGCTATCAGCTAAGAAATTCAGTTTGCCTGGCACTTGCTTAGCAGTAAATGGCAGGTTAATTCTCAAAGACAGTAAAACTAACATCTGGAACAAAAATTGCATTAGGAAAGGCATAGCCTATTTTTTGGTTAACCCTTGCATCACTGCCTTTTTATCTGAATGAAAAAAATACTTTCTTCTTTGTCAATCGATGTTGCCATACCGCCATTGCTACCCAAATTAGCATTGCCTCTAGGAATGTCATGTCCTTCCTCCAGTCTTCATCCAGTGAATCAGCCAATCCATTGGGCACTGCACTGCAGAATACCGATTACCAAAAATTGCTGCAATTCTTACACTCGTAGTTGCATCTATCTTAAGTGTAACCCCTCAGATGATATTCAGTCATCCTACCAAAATGAAAAATTATTAAAACCCTCCTGAATTCTCAGCCACATCTCCATATCCTACTTAGCAAGAGTTGTTACATGCACACAGTGACACTTACATCAGTCATCCTTTAACAGATTGCCCATGGATCTATCAGATGCCATGCTAAGGCCAATGTCTCTGCAAGCAAAGTTTAGACCGAAAAATTCTATGGCCTCTCTCACACTCACTTTACGCTTACCAAAATTATAACTAAGATGCTCCATTAACTGACTAAGTTTATCTGCAAGCAAGCAAAATAAACCTTGAGCGACATCCAATTCCATCCCTAAAAACTTCAGTCCTTTTACTGGGCATATCACAGTCTCCTGAGCCAATAGCAGACCTATCTCTCCATATAATCCTGTAAATGCTAGTTTAGTTTCCATGGGTCCTGATGTCCTTCCCTGATTAATAATAAAATTGTCTAGATAATGCACTGCTTGTTGGCTAGTGGTTTACTCCTGCCATAAGAACCGAAGTACCCTGCAAAAATTTTCAGTGGTTGCATACGCCACAGCACAACCTACTGGCATTGCTGTGTCAAAATAAAATTTTCCTCTAAGATACATACCCAACCAGAGCCAATCTTCTTTTTATTGGGCAACAAATGGAAAGCATCCTTAATGTCTAACTTAACTGACCAAGGATCCTCAAAATTTTTAATGATTCACACTGCAGCATCCAGGGAGGCATACTGCATCATAGCATCCATACTGTCAAGGTGATCTTTAACAGATCCTCATTTTGGAGAAGACAAATGATGCATTAAATGAAAAGCACCCTCTTTTTTACTAGGTACCAGCCTAATGCAAAGATACAAAACTGTGATAATGTGTGTGTGTGTGTGTGGGGGGGTTGTAGGGACCTAGCACCTCACTTGTGATCACTTCTTTCCAGTGTAAGGCTGCTGCTACCAACTTTCTAGCACACATAGACTTCATTTTTTTTTTAGTGTAACTGAACTACTCTGAACCTGCAGTCTTAAACAAATACCTATTATAATTCCTGACAATAGCTCCCCTGCCTCCTCTAGGTTGTGATAGCTTTGTAACAACTCTGAAAGTACCACCACCCCAACAGGAGAATGGTTATGTTGGCCTGCTATCTTGACCTCAAATAAGCAATTACTTTGAATCCCACAAAAATGATCCTGCCCTGAAGCCGAGGGGATCTGGCTGCTCCAGATCTGCCAGTGTTGACATGACTTGCCATCTCTATGCTGTCCTTATGGTAACATAAAGTAGTAAACTGAGCAGGAGTGCACTAAACGGCAATTACACTAGGCACATTTTCCCAAACTGATGGCCCAATAACTGCCCACATTAAATTTTTTCCTAGGCATTCCCACACACAGTCGCATGCCTGGCTTGTTGACCAGAGTGCCTTGACTCCATCTCAACATTCTATCAATTAGATTTGACTTTCTGAAACACTGCTAATAACATAACCAAGTGCTGCCTCCACTAAACTTCTCTGCTTCCTTAAGTGCAAAACATAAGCTAATAAAGGTGAACCTTGTGAAAAAAATGCAAGCCTCACATCCAGGCCAAATAAAGCCTTTTCATGATTTAACAACGTAGTGGCAGAAGGACTACCTACAGGAGTAAATGGAGCTCTCATGACTCTCCTTCTGGGTGATTCCGGCACTTCCAACTGATCATCCACCTTTCTCTTCCACTGTCTCATCTTCAAGTGATCTGCATCTGCTGAAGGGACCTCGTTCCAGCTTGATTCTGGGTGTTTGACTGATGCCTCCTCCTGGAAAAATGCTTCAGCTTGGGCAACAGTATTGGCCCACAAATTCATCAATGCCCTCACATCTACCATCCTGCAAGATAAAACAAACAAAGTCATGGAACCAGCATATAGATTTTTCCTTTATTTTTATATAAATGTAATCTACCCACCACCACCATTTGATCCCACTGCAGGAGAGCCCCCCCTGATAATTACTAACCATTGCCTGATGCCAAAAAAAGACTACACTGGGAAGTGGAGTATTATTAACAAAATTTCAGCTCCCTCCATACTGAAGGATTCTGAAATATGCAGCAGTCCCCAGTTCAGTAAAACCACAAGAAAACGTAGAGATACAATCAATAACGGGTAGCCATTTCTAAGCCATAGTTTAGAGATTCCTGGTAATTACAAAGATGACAGCTCTTTTTTGTTAAAAGAAATATTTCAAAGTATTGGAAAAATATTAGTAAACCCACAAGCCCAAAACTGCTTCAGCTGAACTATTGAACAATCCTACTAGTGATGGAACACAAAGCAGTAGGAAGAATTTCTGCAAGCCAAAAGAACAAGAATAAAATACAATTAAACAGCTGCTAGATTTATTTGGTGTGAAAGTTAAGAAGTGTATTCACTGCCTTTATAGTTGCCCCAGATCATTGGAGATTTCAGCAGTCACCAAACCAAAGCCATACTCTCAAACTGCACTTTCCAACCATAAGGGCATCTGATACACAACAGCTATATTCCATTAATGCAGAAGATGTACCTTTCTTGCAACTCAAAATTATTTTTCTCCTCAAATAATATCCATCCTAGCTACAACCTAAACTTGAAGTAGAGGTTAAGACATAAAACATACCTGCTCCAGTTGGGAAAATACCAATTCCTTACCTATAACCATTGCTAAAGCTACATGAACTATTGGGCTTCTGGTAACTATGGCATAAGTCAGGAAATCGGTATGCTTGTATAAATAACCCACGTCAAATAGATCACTATCCTTCCTGCTAAGCCTTATATAATCCCCTTTCCTCTTAACTCTGCCTACCTTGCTGTCCTTACCTCAACTACTTCTATCTTATATCCTGCCTTCCTAATTTAACAATCTAATGACTACAACCCCTTTACTACAGGGCCTCTACTCAAATAAAACTGCTCATAGCAAACTACATTTGTGTAAAAAATAATTTGTTTTTCTTATTATGTCATCTCTTTCTTATTTATAGAATTACTTTCCTTTTCTGTAGTTCTAGCACACATATATAATTACTGCTTTGTGCACTTTTCAAGGCTTGTGTTTCTATGTATTTTTCAGTGTATTACCAATGCTCTCCATCATTTTGTATTTCTATTTCCGATACTGGATTTGATTCAATTTATTACACATTTATAACTGCGTATTTCCTGTATTGCTTTCAAGCAGCAGACATCGCATTTCTCATAAATATTGGCTTTTACTAAACATAAAGTAAAACAGGTTAACTTCACCATGAATGAAACCAAAAGGTAAGGACAGGTAAGCAATTCTTTGCAGCTCAACAACTCCTTCAGTACTGGTAGTGATGATGCTCAGTTCAGGAGCTTATTATAACTTTTAATGTCATTAAGTCTTTTATGTTCATAGGTTCATAGGTGTGTACGAGGCTAATGCCCCTGGAGCCTATATAAGCCTAGCCCAAGAAGATTCCCTGGCATCATGCCAACCAAAGTTAGTTCCCAATGCTCCTGTCAAGCAAGGCCACTGAAGTGATCCCCGAGGTGAACTTCCTATTGCCCACCCACTCGTTAAGATTTCTCTTAAAGAGGGTCATTGAAGTACTCTGCTTGGCATGAATGGGAAGTTTGTTCCAGAGTATGTGAAGTCTCTGGGTTAGAAACCTTTCCCTCCAGCATGTTCTGTTTATTGTGGTAATGAGGTTAAGGTCCCTGGAGCATGTGGCATGGAGGGATTGGTATTTCTTTAGCTGTAGCTTATCTAGCAGCTCTGCATCAGACATGGCATTGTAGGTCAAGCAGATATCACCTCTAAGTAGGCGATAAGAGACAGAGTATAGCTGAAGTTTTTTGAGTCTGTCCATATAGGGCATGTGTCTAAGGCCTAAGATCCTCTTAGTGAAGTATTTTTGTGGCCTTTCCAGTTGTTGGAGGTGTCTAGTGAGGTACATACCAAATGAGGCATTGTATTCTATAATAGGTCTAATGGGGGACAAGTAGTGAGGGATTATGACCTCTTTCTTCCTGGATGCGAAACCTTTTGTAATGAGATGTGCTACATAGAAGGACTTTCTGACTACAGTGGCAATGTGGTTATCAAAGGAGAGGTTGCTGTCAACCTGTGTCCCCAGGCCTCTTATCACACCTTTGGTGTTTAGTGGACTACCGCCTATGTGATAGCTCATGGGCACCAAATTTTTCCCAAAGGGAATTACAATGCACTTTTTGGCATTGAGCGTAAGGCCATGGTTTTGGTACTAGTCATTGGTGTCACTGAGGCCTTTTGTACAATGTCTGCATCAGTTGGAAAATCAATAATGGCTCCCAGTTTGCAATCATCTGTGAACTTGTTCAGCCAGAGTCCCATTGTGTTGGCTTGAACCTCAGAGAAGTAGATGCCAAACAGGAGAGGACCTAGGACCAATCGCTGTGGGACACCAACTGTAACTGGTCAGTAGTCAGATTTGGAGTGCGCTACTTTCACAGTGTGGGTTCTATCAGTGAGTCAGTTGGCAACTCATCTTATTACATAGAGGCTTATGCCTAGTTTCATGAGTCTATCTATGATTCCTGAGTGAGAGATGGTGTTGAAGGCCTTGGCAAGATCTAATTAGGCTGTGTGAACTACCTTGCCTCATCCACAGCTCTGGTGACAGACTCGAAGAAGTTTATCAGGTTGAGCAGGCATGATCTACCTTTCACAAACCCATACTACATGGGGTCCAGAGTTTGGAGATTCCCTATGTCCTTATTTATAAAGTCCATGATGATGCGCTTCATAGCCTTACATATCAGACTCATCTGGCTAATGGGCCGATAGTTCCCAGGGTCTGTAGTCATTCCCCCTTTGTAGAGTGGGATGAATGTAGCAGTGCACTATTCGGTAAGAGCAAAGCCTGAAATGAGGCTGTGATTGAACAGGGTACTCAGGTGCGGTGCCAGTTCACTTTGTAATTCATGTAGAACACAGCCAGTGATAATATCAGGTCCCATGAAAGTTGTATTCTTGGCTTTGGACAGTGAGGTTTTTATCTGTGTACCCATGATAATAAGGACTTGGCATTCATCAGGTATTGTGATAGGTCCTTTAGGGGGTGAAAAGGGTGTAAAGTTTGCAATGAACCTGTTAGCCAATATGTTGGCAATATCAGTTGGTTCTGTATATGTATTGCCATTGTGCTGTAACTCAGAGCAGATCTGAGTATTGCCATGTAGATTATTGACATAACTATAGAATGCCTTGTGGTTGTCTTTAGAATTTGCGCCCATTTTGTTTTCATAGCTAGCTTTAGAGGATTTGATGAGGGATCTCAGTTTTTTGCTGAGGCTAACAAAGGAGTTTTTCCAGTCTTGGGACTTCACCCTTTTCTGCAAGTTATTTCTTTCTGTTGTAGAGTCTGTTTATGGTGGGGGACCACCAGACTGACTTCTTTTTTTTTGGAGGAGAGTGTCTTGGTTCTGTTTGCTATGACCCATTCCATTCAGTTGTGTATGTGCTCATACAGTGCATTGGTGTATGATTCAGCAGTCATGCACCTATTTTCCATTTGCTTGGTTTTCATGAAGTAAGCCACCTCTGGTTTTAGAAGCCCAAAATTGGCTTTGGAGAAATGTTTTACAGTGGTTTCCTTTAGAGGGGGTGAGGGTGGGATGTGGATATTCATGGTGATTAGCTTGTGGTCAGATCTGACCAGGGAGGAGTTGATTACCGGTGTAGAGCAAAGGTCACCCCATGTTAGTAATGACCAGTTCAAGGATGTTTCTACACATGGTGGGGGTAAGAATGAGTTGGTCCAGGGCATTGGAAATAATGAATTCCAGAAAACATTGAGCAAGTGTGTTGGTACATGAGTAATTCTTCCCAGTTAATGGAGGGGTAGTTAAAGTCTCCCAGTATAAGGGTATTGGGTTGTACCCTAATATTTTCCAATGTGTTTAGGAATGTGGAGTGGGAGTCATGGGACATGGTGGGGGATCTATATCAGGCTACAACTTGGCTTGTGGTTTTACCCAGTGTTAGTTGTACCTGAAGTATCTCTGATGCATTATGTTGGGCTACTAGTCTGGAGGTGTGCATATCCTTTATGAATATGGAGACACCACTGCCTTTAGTGCTTCAGTCCAGGTTTAAGGGCCAAAAGGTATGGTATGAATAATAGCTTGGTAGTGCTGGGGTGCTCTCTGGAGCCTTGAACCAGATCTTGGTCACTGCACAGATGTCAATGTTCTCCATTTTAAGGAGTGCTTCGAGGGAGTGCATTTTGAGATTTAGACTTCTAGTGTTGAGTAGGATAACCCTCAGATTTTGTTTGTCTGCAGCTGTTATGGTGGTAATTGTGTCTTTAGGACATTGCCTATAAAAGGCACTATAGGGGTGGCAAGATCCTTGGCCAGTATCCAGAATCCCTGGGGTGACAGGTGCAGGCCATCTCTGATGAAGCATCGAGATCTGTCGATCATGTCCTCCCAGGCATACAGATACTGGATCCCCTTAAAATAACACCAGAAACTTAGCCAATTGTTGAAGTTAATCATTTTCTGCTTGTACTGTGGTGCAAGGTTGATGGTAGCAGCCTTGCACAGATATAAATAAATAAATAAATAAATAAATAAATAAATGCATGCATACATACATACATACATACATGCATACATACATGCATACATACATACATACATACATACATACATACATACACATGATTAATTAATTAATTCCCTAACACAAGAAGACACTGCCAGGGATACAACAACCAAGTAATACAGACCATCTTGCTACCAAGACTTCCAGATATGTGATAAGCAACGTACTAGTCAGAACATTTTCAGATGGTATGTTCAGGCAGAGCCAGAGCATGGTCAAATGGGGCCCTAGTCAGGGTTATGGATCAGACCCCCCCCAACACACACACATACGGAGCAGCGCCCCCTACATTTCCAAACATACACAGAAGCCCTCCTTCCCCACAGCCATTCCAGTAACCCATTGCTTATTTATTTCTCCCCAGTCACCATAAACACTGCTCAAACCATTTGGTGCACATATTATCTTTTTCTTTACTTCTACAGTGATTACAGATATTTGGGTTTAATGTAAAACTTTTATTTTAAATTCTATGGCACAAACACTGATAGACATTTGCTAAACAAAACAATATGATTTCACATTGAAAACAGTATTAACAATAAACTTCATTGCCCTTGAAACTCACATTCATTGAAACAGCATTGAAACCTACATTCAAAGAAAATGCATCTGACCAGTGGCAGATTAAGTTTACCTTTGGGCTGTTTTCAATAGGGTTCCTATTAGATGACTGAAGATGCATTCTATCGAATGCGTCTTGGTTGAACTTAAAACAATGAAAACGCAAAATAGCAAAGTGGCTTTGAAGCGAATTCTTTCCCAGGGAAAGAATTTGCTTGGGCGCTTCCATTACTTTGCCATTTTTGGCACTGTAGTGTGATCTTGGAGTTGATATTTTTAAGTAGGGGGGATGTGAGGGGCACAGCCCCCACATCAGGGGTTGTGGGGGGAGAAGCCCCCCCACTTTATGTATTATTTCAATTTTTTTTTCTTTTTTTTTCTTTTTTTTTTTTTGGAACAGCAATTTTTTTTCCCTTGGAAAAAAAACACTGTTCTGAGCTGTCAAGATTGTAATGGGGTCGATTATTTATCGTTTGCTTTTTTAAGTGTTCGATGATATAATATAGACCCTTTCCAAACCATAGGACTCTTGAACACATTTTTAGGGACCTTGCATACATGCATGTCTTTTTTGATTTACCTTCTTGATTGTATTAAATATTCCTTTTATAATACAACATCAATTGTTAGAGTGTATTTTAAATTTGCAGTTGTCATTTTTCCAGTAAGCAATGAAAAAAAATGTATGCACCAATAATGTCAAAACTGCCCATTTCAGAACATTTCAACCATAAACCATCACTCAAACGTCTGTCATTACAATCGACCAATATCAGTCAATATGCAGAATCTCTGCATAAGTAAAAGTCATTTGAATAATTCCACATTAAAGAGATATGTAGCTAATAAAGAGGTTGCTGTTTGTAAGCAACTTTTTATTTCCGTGTTTCATCTATAAATTCAGTGCCTGTGGCCCTTAAAGAATAAATTGCCTATGTAATATTAAAAAAATAAATAAATAAATTGGTAAGGAAATAATGTTGCAACAGGGAATGGGTGACAAACTGGCAACATCATAGTTACTAGGCATTCATACCACTCAACTGTACAGATTTTTGCAGAATGTCCAGATTTTTGTCTCGTATATTTGGTGCGTTCCTTCTAAAATCTGTACCTTCCTTGCAAATAGCTGAGGATTGAAGTCATTATATAATGACAAACATTTGATTTTAAGACTCCAAATCCTTCAGAAAATTCATGCTAATGCAAAACCTATTATTCTGTTAACTATCTTTGTAAGAGCAATATTTAAAATCTATCCCTATTTGTCCCCCCATCATTTTAGGCTTTGTCCAGATTTTTTGCTCCAGGAGATTGAGAGGTATGCTAGGCATCTCATCCAAAGGAGGATATACTCAGGACTTCCTTAAAGTACAAAGCAGTAGCAACAATCTATTTTATGGTGTGGGAGTAGAACCCACAGCCTTCTGCATCAAATGCATGCATGTTATCTGGTGCACTACTAACACTGGTTTTAAATTGGATTACACGGTGACAACCATTTTGCTAAACAAAACAGTTGTGCATTGAAAGCAGACTTAGCATGAGCAGCTATGAACCTCTTTAACCTTGAAGTTGACAATTCTTTTGAAAATGCACTGAAACTGACAAGTCCTTGAAAATGCACTGAAAAACACACAATACCATGAAAATACATTCACAGTTCTTTGAAAATGCACTGAGATAGTTGGTGTCATACTTCTCAAACTGCTCAGATTTCTGCAAAATGTCCAGATTTTTGCCTTATATTTTTGGTCTGCTCCTCTTAAAATTTGAGTTTTTCTGGCAAACTACAGATGATTGAAGTCACTAAATAATGACATGCATTTGAGTTTGTTTCTTTAAAGCAATCAGATTCCCTAAGTATATTTACATTAAATATCACACCTACATACTGAAAAGGACTTCAAGAGTTACCTAAAAACAGAATACCTTTTCATCAGGTAAAACTATATCATTAAACAGATACAGTGTGGTTATATATGCTCTGAGAGATAGCTGCATATCTTTTTATTCTGGGGAGCGTAAAGCACACAATCTCCCTGTAGAAGCCAGACTCTTTTTAGCAACAATGTTAGATTATGATACCCATTAAGTTAGCCAGGTTTTGCTAAACCAGTTACACCAGTGAATCAGACATTATTATTCACTGTACCTGTTATGTGAATTCTTACTTCTTAGATAACGTCTAGGGATGCAGAAAACTGCATCTCTTTTATAGGGGCTTTAGAAGCACTTTAAATCTGTTTCTTCTTTGCTTGAATAGGCTGCCTTTCATTTCATCTGTGCCTGTTAAATATTTTGCAATAATGTGGCAGAAGAGAAAACGAGAAAAACGGTTATGTTCGTTAAC
>NC_056729.1:192580408-192587908 GCF_019279795.1 Protopterus annectens | reverse complement strand
AAATCAGGTCCTCAGTGCAGGTAAGAAAAGGGGTGGTTGTGGATTTTCTTAGTAAAATACTGCAAAGAAGGGAACACAATGTTTAGCTGCTTAATGGACAACAAAGGAGAGGAATGGATCTCTCAAACAGAACTTATGAGAGTTGCTTATGAGAATGTCACTTCCGAGTACATGAAAGATGACATAACTTGACCAAGAAAAAGGACAGTTCCTAGAGCAAGTAGGGAATTTACAAACATTATGGATAGTATCATTATTGGTGAAGATTTTAATTAGGCACCCAGTATAATGAGGTTAAGAGGACTTGTCTGGGGTGTGGAGGTGTGGAGGTGTGAAGGCATGGAGGTGTGGAGGTGTGAAGGCATGGAGGTATGGAAGTGTGGAAGTGTGGGGGTGTGGAGGCATGGAGATGTGGAGTTGTGGCCTAGGATTTTCCTAACTTTTCTAAGGTAAAATTTTGTTACTAAGTAAATGATGCCTGATGGCATCTATTCTGAACAGTAGAAAGAAGATGATCAAGAAGAAAATCTAGATGGCAGAATGGAGTTAAAGAGTTTGAGAATGCAGTACGCATAAAGCACTTTGAGAATTTGTCCAACTTTCTTGCTGTATCATGTTAGGAAGCTTAATAAGTATCACACAGGCACAGCATGTGGAGTAGCTTCTCTGCTGTCAGTATTCAAACTGAAATACTTTTGAAGAAATGTTCATCATATAACTAGCAAAGCACTCCAGCTAACTCATTATCTGCAGCCTATCTTACCACATATTTAGTGGCACCTTTCTCAGTTAGAAACTATATAAAATGCATGAGGTAGCATGAATTATTATAGCAATAACCCACGCCTGGGTGTGGATAATGCTGGATTTACCCACAGTTGGCATGGTTTGGTCATGAGGGCGAAGCCCGAGGGACCAAACAAAGCCAACCGTGGGTAAATCCAGCATTATTGCTATTATACAATGACATTATTTAAGAAAAAAAAATTAATTTTCTTAAATAATGGCATTGTATAATGCCTCCTTGCTGCCCTTCCGCAGCTGTCTGGTATTCTGCGGCAGTTCTGATGTACTGCACATGCGTATGCCTACGCAGTACATCAGAGCTGTGGGCAAAAGCAATGGAGAAAGCAAGATCTCCATGGCTTTTTACTGTTTTGCTATGTTAAATGGGTTTAACATAGCGAGATAGTTTTGAAAAAAGCAACGGAGAAAGCAAGATCTCTGTTACTTTTTACAAACTGTTTTGCTATGTTAAATGGTTTTAACATAGCGAGACAGCTTTAAAACAAGCAACGGAGATCTCCGTTGCTTATTTTAAAGCTGTCTCGCTATGTTAAACCCATTTAACATAGCGAGACAGGTTTTAAAAAAAAGCAACGGAGAAAGCAAAATCTCCGTTGCTTTTTACACAATGTGTCGCTATGTTAAAGGAGTTTAACATAGCGAGACAACTTTAAAAAAAGCAACGGAGATCTCCGTTGCTTTTTTTAAACCTGTCTCACTATGTAAAACTCCTTTAACATAGTGAGACAGTGTTTTAAAAAAAAGACTTATACTAATGGAAAAAGTCCGGAGGACCCTTTTTCATTAGTATAAGTCGATTTACAACGTGCACGCTGACCAATCAGCGTGCATGTTTTGGAATATTAATGGGGGGTCATGGTATAAAGTGCATCAATCACTAAATTCACAATCACATTACATACTTAACATGACGTGGACTATTTATATCAAAGTGAAGACATTCATACACATTAAAATGGCATTTTTAAATTAAAAATTGTAGTCTTTAGAATTCTTTTACATTCTACAACAGGGAAGCACTGCATAATGGCATGTAACAGAAAGTTACAACTTGCTGTACTAGGTGAAAAAAAAAAAAAAAGGTTGATAATGCTGCCTACATGCACCAATGCTCTTGGAATGTCAGTAAAATGGGTGCAACCATACACATGCTGGTCAGGGACATTATAACTGACATGTTATAATATTAACAGTGTGTGCAGACAAGAGAGGTGACAACTTCACATAATAATTCAAACAATAGTCTGGCATACAATATACAGATGCATGTGTGTGCTTGGTCTTATGAATGAATGGCAAATGAATTCTGCCATACTGGACTGTGACTATCAACTCCAACCACATAAGCTGTGTACTAAACAGCAAAAGAGTGCAGTTATGAACACGGGCTCCTGAGGAATTACCCCACTTACACTCATCCCATTGTACTCATCTAATATTAAATGAGGTAATATAGCCTTTGACAAGAAATTGCAGTCTATGGGACTCAAAGCTATGCTAGAATGTGTGCATGCATGCATGTGAGTGTGTTTTTGCAGCAGTTTTACTTTTAAGAGTCTACTATATTTCACCAAGATAACTATATCTTGTCTAAAACCACTTTGCCTTCACTCCCATATAAAATATTTTGCAGGAGGTCATAATAATACCATTTTCATTGCCAATCCCTGTTCCAGACTTTATAATAATATGCTGCTACCAGCGACACATACTGGTCAAGGTCAGGATTACAGCATATCACATTCTTGAGGCAGCTATAATATTAACACAAGTTAGCCACAGCTTACCAGTCTCTCTCTTCAAACATCAGATGACAGCAGTTATAATTATTCAGTCTTGTGCATCTTTCTTATGTATGGGCAACCACAAGCTTTTGATATAAAATAATACAATTCTTTACTAATAGGAATTAGACAATGCATTTTGAAAACTGAATATACTAATAAACATTGTGTTGCACAGAAATATAACATAGCAATATATCTACTTCTGGCCTTTATAATGATTTAGCCATTGTGAAATACAAGAAAAATGTAAGGACATGACCTCTTTGACTCTGGCAGCAGGTTGCTAAGCTTTAACTGTAGTGCATGTAGAGGTTTTTCTTATTTTCTGAGGATTGCCAAAAAATCCACCACATATTTTAACTGGAAATCACAGACTGAATGAAACTAACTAAGGCCAGATTTTCAAAGAAAGAGTCACTATACCTGAAGAAACCACAGAGGGGTGCCAAGGAAAAAGCCAATATCAGGAATTATTCATTATCCAGAGTTTTAGGTATATGTCTTACTGGGTCTACCTGATAACACCAATAAGCCAAAATACCGACAACGAAATAAACGAAACGACAAAACCGAAAAAAAAAGAAAGTTCAAAAACACGAAACTTCACATGCCCGACAAACCGCAATCCCGACAATCAACAAAACAAATATCTTTCCCGGAAAACACACACACAACACAAGCACACCAAAAACCTTGCAAACCTACACTAAACCTTACATACACAACTATCTATGCACTAACCTTAACCCAAACCCTAACCCTAAGGTCCGTCACTACTGCACACTTACCTTACCCGCACACTAACCCTAACTCACTTAATCCGCCCCTAACCCTTAAGTCTGTCACTATCACACACTTACCTTGCACACTTACCTTACCCGCACCCTAACCCTAACTCACTTAACCCACCCCTAAACCTAAAGTCTGTCAATATTGCACACTTACCTGATCCGCACCCTACCCTAACATCCATCACTATCACACAATAACTTACCCACACCCTGACCCTAATGTCCTTCCCTACCGCACACTAACCTTAACATGTCGGTGTTCTCAGCATCAGGATTCTCAACTTTCGGTCTTCTCCATTGTCAATCTTCCAGTGTCAGTGTTCTCATTGTCGACATTGTGCACTTTTGGCATTTTCAGGTAGACCCACCTCACTACCCTTTCCACATTAGGAGGGTAAGTGTCAACACTTCAGTTCTTGCTGAGAGAAAATTTAAAATCTAGAAAACTTCCCCCAAAGCAGACATGTACTGATAACCACAAAGGTCTAATATTAAATGAGGTAATATAGCCTTTGGCAAGAAATTGCAGTCTATGGGACTCAAAGCTATGCTAGAATGTGTGCATGCATGCATGTGAGTGTGTTTTAGACACAGTTTTACTTTTAAGAGTCTACTGTATTGTCTACATAAATAAACAGATATTTGCACTGTATAGACTGCAATGCTTCACATATTTTCTGCATTTTTGTTTTCATATGAACTCTAGGTTTATATAGTTTTTCACATTTTGAATAACAGCGCAATATGCATTGACACTATCCATTGTATTTATTTTGGTGATGAATGGAAAATTGGTGCATGTAGATTACTGCAAGTGTCTGTGCTTTGAAACATATGTGGCTTCTATATAAAGGCACTATGAACCCACATGCCAGGAAAATAAGGATACATGTTTTCTTTTCAGTGTTTATCACTCTTCAGTACATTTACCGATATCAGATATGTGACAGATTTTCTATATTCGATATTAACAGGTTATTATTTTAGGTTACCATGTAATGTGCATATGTCTCTGGTTTTTACATGCATTTTCTATGCTTCAAGTTAAAACACATCCTATTTCTGCTATTACCAAATATCCTTGGTTGTGTAGCTAAATGCATTATGTAATGAACAGCTTGTGCTGATACACCATCTGCCTGGCAATAGATATGGCACACCATAAGAACGTTTGGACACTTCCTTATGGAAATGTGCTGATAATGTCCAGACATACCATTGTATATAATTTAGCCTAGATCATCAATAGGATGTGTTTAATTTATATTATAGTACATATGCTTTACATCCTGCTTGTATCTGAAAGTTTATTCCATCTTGCATCCTATAGCATATAGCATTTAGGGTATTGGCAGAGATAGCTTTATGAATAAATGCTTAGTATCATAATATCTGAAAGAGTAAAAGTGTTTTCTCATATTTATTTCAACTGAGTGCTCTCCCAAGAAAATGAAATAGGCATACAAATGTTGATGGTGAAACCAAAGGACACTATGGAAGACCACATAACATGGTATTGCAGGAGAGAATAAAGGAACTGAAAAAAAATATGCTAGCAGCCCATCAGCTCAATGAATCTGATGAACAAAAGGGAAAAAGAAATCCAATTGATTTCAATCCTATTGGGAATTTTTCATTTCATTATTGTTATTTCATAAAGGAGGATATTAAAGACACAGTAAATAAATATATAAGAAAATGGACATTATAGGTGTGTCTGGATGGAATTGCCCACCATATATTAAGTAAGTTATATTAGTGGTTATATTAAATTTTAAAATACTAAGCTGCATGATAAGATTCTATAAAATGAGTTAAAAGATACACCACATTAACTGTAGCTTGCCAGCAACATCAAAACATCAGTTCAACTGTTTTTACCAAAATATAGATGGTCACATCTTAAATTGCTTGTGCTACCAGGAAAATTAAAGTTATTAGATATGTATGCTTTAATAATTGACCAAGACATCATTTTGATTGACTGATGTGAGACATACAGTATCATGATTTAAGATGGCATATCTCCTAGCTTAGCAACAAGAAATAATAACAGAATGAACTGTGCATGAGAAATCTAGACATATACATCAAGCATATTCAGACCTGTATACGAGTTACCTGAGACTACAGTATAAAACAAAATGTTCAAATGTTTGACTATTTTAACAAATGTACACCTTCATTCCTTAGCAATAGGACATTTCTGTGAAGGACTGAGATGAAACATAAAGTATGAACTGTGTATTAAAGTGAATGTAAATGTTTTTGTTTGTTTGCTTTAAAGGGAATACTATATGCCAGAACATATAGATAAAATGTAGTTCTTATTTATACAATGCAAAGCAAACTCCTAACAAGTGCTAAGCAAACTATGACATAGCACAGTTTCTTAAAAATAAGACATGACTGAGACAGGAAGGAAAACATGAATGGCACACATCATTTACTGCCAACTAACATATATGACTGCATATTGTGTGTATAGACATGATTCAAGTTAATAGCAAGACTGAGTACAGTAAATGAAAATAACTGCTCCTTTCCATGCCTTTGGTGGCATTTTCTGTATATAACAAGACTAAGTCGCATGGGTTTTGCAGCTGAAATCATAGAATTAGTGAGTTTTACACTGCCAAGTTTTTTAATGAACAATATTTTGCCTTACAACTTTATCAGAGAATGAAAATAAATGTTGATACAATGGCTTGACTAAGTGATGCTTCCAAAGTCTGCAGATAATAAAAAACGTAATCATGAAATGTCAATTCAATTTTGCTGATGTGGGACATTATCCTCTAGAAGCTACTTGCTTTTTTGTAATCAAACTTTTACCTACATGCTTGAAGGACATATTTCTTCTCTTTGAAAGAGAAGAAAAGTTAGATAAGATAGAGAATATTCTTCTGCGTTAGATTTCTGCCTGCATATGAATTTTTTACTTGTCTTCAAATTAAAAATAAAGATGAGAGAGAGAGAGAGAGAGAGAGAGAGAGAGCATCTGCAAACTGAATAACACTTGTTTCCATTTAGTTTTAACATTTTCATAGGTAAATGTGCTCACATGATCCATTTTGTAAATATTTGGATTGATCATGAGTCTAAATGCAAAGGGCTTAACTTACATTCTTTGACTGATATTAGGAAAATGCACAAATAGAATTGAGGTTGACATGAACAACTGCTATTAATCCCTTCAGTGATCACAATTTGTTGACACATTGCTAATGCAAATTTCCAAGGTGTTGCAAAAGCATTCTTTTTATTGTTCTTTTTATTGTTTTTTTTAATATTGGAGTGTCTGACATGACAAATGTGAGCATGCCTTTTTGATGTTCAATCTTGTTACTGAGACATACACAAATACTGCTTTAAAATTCAAGATTTAAAAGCTATAGGAGTACACGCAGATCACTATAAATGTATAACTAATGTGCTATACTCCGCATAAATATATATAAATATAAATAAATAAATAAATATAGAAAAAAGTATATAAAAGTTATTATATAAATATATAAATGAAAATAAATAAATATAGATGTATAACAAATGTGCTATACTCTGAGCTTTCAACTAATTAATTATATATATATATATATATATATATATATATATATATATATATATATATATATATATGGGTCTACTTGATAACACCGACACATCAAAACACAGACAGCGAAATAACCGAAACGACAAAACTGAAAGTTCAAAAACACGAAACTTCACATGCACAACAAATCACAATCCCGACAATCAACAAAACAAATAACTTTTCCAAAACACACACACACACACACACACACACACACACACACACACACACACACACACACACACACACACACACACACACACACAAAACGCAAGCATACCAAAAACCTTATAAACCTACACTAAACCTTACATACACAACTATATATGCACTAACCTTAACCCAAACCCTAACCCTAAGGTCTGTCACTATCGCACACTTATCTTACCCACACACAACTCACTTAATCCATCCCTAACCCATAAGTCTGTCACTATCGCACACTTTCCTTACCCACACCCTAACCCTAACTCACTTAATCTGCCCCTAACCCTTAAGTCCATCACTATTGCACACT
>NC_056729.1:192520408-192575408 GCF_019279795.1 Protopterus annectens | reverse complement strand
TTGATGAAGCACTGACTAGTAGTGATTCATTGCATTCCAGTGCAGTGAGGTAAAATATGCAACAGAAGAGAAAATAACTTCATAATGACATATAAATGAATTCATGTAGTAAAATAAGTTATAATGCTATAAAAATATATGTAAGTTGAAAATGGGCATGATTCATATTCATTTATAGAGGAAATTGCTCAGCTCTGAGTGCCTGTCTATAAACGGACAAAGTATGACAAGGACTTCACTGCACAGAGCAAGAATGCTTGAGAGTCATAGTCATCATACAGCAGCATGTCATGCATTATCTTTAGTGCTGTTAGTTGCCATCTCTATGCACAAGGTAGCATCAGATGCCAGTGTAAGGGATACCATCCGAGGTTGACATCATAATTTCAGTAATCAAGAGTTTACTGATCATATTACAGTTGATCATGAAATTGTGTCCTGCTTGACATATGTGCCCACGGGTCTACCTGACATGGTCGACAGTTCATATGGTCGACAGTTTATTTGGTCGACAGTTCATTTGATCGACAAGCATGTTAGGTGGGGGGCTTGACCCCCCACACCCCCTAACTATATATATCAACTCCAGGATTGCACAACATTGGGGAAGGGGGAAAATCTGCTTGTCGACCAAATAAACTGTCGACCAAATGAGTGTCGATCATATGAACTGTCGACCATGTCAGGTAGACCCGTGCCCACACATGTAATTAATAAGAGTGCATGGCCTTCCTAAAGTTGTGGAGACCAAGCTATGAATAGCTGTTTCCAAACTAGCTATTGTGATTTTTCAGAGATAGCAAGGGACATGTTGGATATTTCATAAGCTTTCTACTGCAAAAACACCACTAACACTTTACAGTAATGCCTTCATGTGTGGATAGTCATATATTATGTCCTAGTACACCACCAGAAAAAAAAAAAAAGTTAACACAATATGCACCTTCCATGACATAGTCTTCCTCCCTAAGATACTGAATGTCTTAGACTACTAATTGTAGCAATAAAGGCTTCAGCTAATCTGCGGAACTGAAAGGTAATGACTGATGCGCACAGGATAATTATCCATGTGTCTGCAGGTATTTTGCATGCTTCATGAGTTGACAAACATATCAGCAATATTACTTCTTTCTACATGCTGAAATTCCACAGGGCCATGAATTTGGTAAGTGAAAGCACTGTAGCCAATAGTAATGTACACAGATACAGTTCCAGCATGTCCATATGTAATACCATCCCATATATGTTCATGCTCTGTAGCAGATCACACTGAATATCTGCTGAAGACCTGACTTATGACATCCTGTGGAACCCATAGAATGTGGCTGAACACCAGTAAAACACTACACATGCAAAATCCCTAAATTCTGGAGACAATCTATTTGGACTGCTCAGAGCTCACTTCAGCTGTCTTGAAGTATCTGGAGAAGGCACTTCAGTTTTGATCATGCCACAACCTGCACACTGCTATTAGTGTGCTGTATGCTGCACTATATACTGATCAGGCTGTGTACCACTGGGAAACAGATATGGTCAGATCATGCACACATGCTATCAGTGGGGAAAGTGCAGCGACATCATCTTCTGATGGCTGTGTGGTAGAAGACAACTGGCAGCTACACATCCGTCTAACAGACAGTGACTAGCACAAAGCATGGCAGCACATCTGAAGCAGTAACATTTGAAAATAATTATGGTCTTGGTGAGCACACAATGAGCACATGGTGTCTCATAGATAGACATAATGCATGCAGTATAATTATCATACTATTCTGATCATTGCATGGTTAAAGCACACTGTACATTGAGACACTACTACATCTATCACATATCAGGTAGAGTGGAGCTGGGCACAGTACTCATCACATGCACAGACTACTATTAAGAAAATAACACACATCTGTCTACACACATTGGGTGAACAGAAAATATAGCAATAATATCAGACAAGGCTCTCAAGGAGATAGATATTCTGAGTTAATTACAACTGAGTAAAGAGTTGGAGTGAGTGCCCTGCAAAATGACTATGACCTGACATGAAGGCAAGAATTTCAGGGAGATGGGTTTCCATGTGGTAGTACTTCCTTCTACAATGATTTTAAGATGCCAGTACATGACACACATGGCTTATGCTACTAGAAACTGAGGTTCCTTGCCATCATGGATGGTATACCACTTGGATAAGTTCTGAACATGAGGTGTCCTGCCAAGGAATGATGACTATTGTGCCTTTGCATACTGAGGGGCGCTGCAGTAAACTACATATTGAGATGCAGTTCAGGATATTACCTTACAATAGTCCACATACTTGATTAGCTATAGAGCATACTCTTCCTACCTCAGAAAACACTGCCAGTGAGGGTGGTAATGGCAGCACTGGCAATCCTCAGAAAGGAGATAGGTATGAAAATAGTGTGAGCTACCATAATCCTCATTACACCATTCATTGCATTGACCTTGGTCTCAGTGTCTTCATGGATACCATGCAACATAACAATAAGATGCATATTGAACTGAGCTCCAGTGGACTACATCGAGGTAGTATTGTGGTACACCTTTTTCTGAGTTACTGTGAGTGTTGCACACATGTCAGGAGCTACTTCTAACATGCAACTGTGTCAGTCACCCCTATGAAGCTGTAAATGGGGGTATAAACACTTCAGATGCATTGTGCCCACCTGCTGCTGTAGCTTCAGCTGCAAAAACAGCACTGTTCATTATTGAAGGTAGTTTAAGAGGTATATAATATTCTGAAGGTGTTAGCATTCATGGTGTACAGCATCATGCCTTTCTGTGGATAAGGTATACTTTTTGACTGCATTGAAGGTAGATGCTCCCACAGAAATGAGGCAGACAATGACTCATGCATCTTTATCTCATCATCATCATCATCATCATCATTGTCATCTTCATTATAATCAGCACCAGCAAAAGCAACAGCCTGTCATTGTACCTTCATTTTCTAGTGGTGTCACTGTAACACAGTAAGCATGCATACCTGTGCCAAACCCTGACCTTATCTATGCACACTAAGGGTTTCCATATAAGATGGACCATTTAAACCCCATCTGCTGCCTTTCATACTTGCCTGGATACCTGATGCACCTAAAACAATACATAGTCAAGCATTATTGCAATAAGCCAACAGAATCTATTTACAGAGCAACTGTATAGATATTGGGTATAAGATGTAATAACCTAGTACATCACCCACTAAGACATATGGCAGTGGGTTCATCCTGAGACTAGTGCCTAATCCTACAGCTACCTAAAAAAACTCCTCCAGCTCTGTCCATTGTGTCATGCAGAATATCACTGTATTGTTTTATAATGTATCCACAACATGTGTATTACTCTGTTATTTGTTTGGTTTTGAAAATATGTTGACACTGTAAATTTGTTTTTGTTTTTTTTTTTTTTGTTTTGTTTTTGTTTCCTAAGCTTGACATCTTTTAACAGAAAAAAGATAAGGAAACAGTAGTCAGTATTCTTATAAATTAGCATAACCAATGTTGATTTCTTTTTTCTTTTAAAGTTTTTATTGGCATTTTAACAACAAAATAAAAAAAAATACAAATGTCTGAACAGGATAAGAAAATGAACATATAACTATTTACAAAGGTCCATAACAAGTAAACTAAATGTAAAGAATAATAACATTTTTAATCAATCGATATTTAAAAAAAAAGTCAAGTTTTAGCCACAATTTATAAGAATGCATGACATTAGACGTTCTCATCTTTATAGTTAATTATTCATTTTTACAAACAATTTTTGCAAAAAAAATAAAGTTATCAAATGAAGGAGTAGTTTTGTTTTTCCTTTGTTTTTGTAATTACTTTTCTAGCTATGTCTAGAATAGCTCAACAATGAGGTACTTGCACCTCAGGAATAATTGCAGGAATTGGAGTGATTTGGAAATATTACATCTATCTGATCATAAAGATTTAATAAAAGTATTCATATCTTTCTAAAAAGGTGATATTATCTTACATTCTAATACCAAATGTAACCAGTCAGCTTCTACAGTTAAATTACATCTCCAAAATTTAATATTGATTTGTACAAATGTAAAGGAGGAGCTCTTTTGAGAACAGAGACTCACAGTTTTTAATAGGAAATGTTTGCAATGTTTCTGACCCACCTGTATCTGTCATCACTATATCTGTACAGGACCTTCTTTTTCATTTGAACATGTTAATTTCACTGTTAGTTTTTCCCACCACCTTGACTGTAATTCTTGTAACATTGTTTATACAGGGATTTGTATGACTTGCAGTTTTTTTAATGTTGGAAAGACTAGTCATAAACTTTCCGACCAGATTAAGGAGCATTGTGCTGCAATTAGAGGCAAAAACAGTCACAATGCTTTAGCTAGACACTCTGCAGCTTGCCATGACTTTGTTAAATTCCATTTTATTATTTTGGAGCAAGTTGACTTGTTTTTTGGGGACTGCTCAGCTCTATTGAAAGTGAAAGAACTCAGATGGCAGCTCTGTTTGTGTGCGGAGTTCTCCCCGGGGTTGAATGATGCTTCTAATTTAAAATGTGTACTCAGATGGCAGCAGTGACAGTCTGAGTGATTTTAATTTTATCCTTTAAAGGGCTAACTTTATTGTTAACCTTTAAGCATGTCTGATTTTATGCATTTCTACAGCGGAAGAGATTACTACTTCTATATACTTGGGGACGTAATTGTACTTCTACTTTATTACACATTATTACAGATGTTTGATTCCGGTGGCGTTGTTGCCTCACAGTTAGACATTGCATGTTCGATTCTCAGTTAGAGCATCTTCTGTGTGTCGACATGCATGAATGGGCATTCCTTCGCTGAAGGTTGTGCGTTAGGCCCAGCAAGCCAGCACGTAAAACTCTACTGCCAATCATTAGCGGACCGGAGTTCCGCTGTGGTGACCCCTAACGGGGAAAAGCCGAAAGAAAGTTTAGACAGATGTTTGATTTCTTATTTTCAGTTAAGTTTACAGATTAAATTAAGAATGTTGTTTGAGCTCGGCTCTGTTACTCTGTTTTCTGTTTAAGTTACGCCCAACTCATGTATATTTATGGGCACTAGAACTTTGAGAATTACACTTCCATCATATGTAAAGGGGTTGAACTGTGATTTTGATTGGACAAGATTATTTTTATTTGTTTTCTTACATTATTTAAACTTTGTAATTTGCACAGTTTATTTATTCTGATGAAGTTCTTAAATAAATAAAAAATCAAAGCACGCTCAATTACTGGTTCTACTTGCTGCATTCTTTCTTCTTGTGGTATACCTAGTTTTATTTATGTTTTACAGATACCTTCAGAAGTTTTTTTGTTATTTTAATAATTTTCTTCACCAGTGTTATCTCGGTTTTATTTGCATTGATTTGTTTCCAAGTTTAGGCATCTTTAACATACAATAGCCGCATGGAACAAGGCGAAAACAGCCAGGAATTGTTTAATGTATATACAAATTCTATTCCAACGGATTTTGAAAATTTCACTGTTATGATGGATTCTTTGAAAGAAAATAATAAGAAGACTGAAGAATTACTTGCTAGATGCAACACCTTTTTTCAAAATCACTTGGGAGAAGGAGGGAGGCCTTTACATGCACAGCAGAATGCCAGGTAATTTAGCTACAAATTCTGTGCTAGCACAGGGTCATACTGCACTAGTATCGAACACACAAGTTCATATTGTTCAAGCTGAAGTGCATGCTGAGAACACCCCACTTACTGGTTTGCATAATGTGCCTGGCGTTTATATGAATAATGCTGCTGAAATTCCTATAAACTTGTCTAATTCCAATTCAAATACTTCTCCTGCCTCGAATGTGGTGACTGGTCCTAATTCCTCTAACTTGCTACACCATTTAAGAACAGACAACCTTACTAACCCCTCTACTTTTGAAGGGGAAGGGCAGTCTTCTCTCTCTGAAAAGACGATCGCACAGCAAACTAGAAATAGTCCAGTTAACTGTAAGTCTTTGATGTTTAAGTTACAGAGATTGCTGATGGTTTTTAAAAATATCACGTATGATAACTTGTATTTGAAGCATGTGTGGTGCATAACATAGTTCCTCAAGTTCTCAGAATGTTTACATACCCCAAAAGGGCCACCACTGACTCTCTGTTATATTCAGAACTGACTGACTGGTTTAATGAGAGTGGAATACATACTTTGAAAATGTTATTAATCATAATGGTAAACTGATTAAGGAACTTAAGACTGAGGTTTCCAGTTTACATGAGGAAATTTTACTGCATCCTGATCTAAACTTCCATAAACCTTTATTTGACAACATTGGCCATAAGATCTCTTGGCATGTTGCTGCCATTATACAGACAAAAAAGGGTAAGTTAAAAAGGGATTTGCTACAATATGGTAATAGGACTGCTTATCCTGTCCCCACTACTAAACTTAACCAGCGGTTTCCTCAAAGGTAGCATCCTCATAAACTTCATTATTTCCAAAGGCAACAGAATTATTTTCAAAGGCGACCAAATCATTTTCAGCAGCGTAATGGATACAGACATTTCCCTTTACACTTCCCTTCTAATGCACCTGATAATTACAGGGAACCTCTTGTCTCTGCACCTCCCACCCCTGCAGCTGATTACAGTGACAACAGCTCGCAGGTCATTCACAATTTGAATGTATTGCCTCAACCTTTTTTATCTGCAGCCAAGATTTACACAGAACCCTTGGCCCAGACACCAAGAATGGATTCAGGAGTGAGGGGGAGGGGCAGAAGCAGAGGCAAGGGCAGGGGCTCATGGAGATTTCAGAATCTGGGCCTTCCAATGACAACCCAAAGCCATGCTCCGAATTATTAACTGGTGATGCCACTGTTCCTGGTGCCTCTGATGCCTCTAGTGCTAACAGTAGCCTGAATATGTTAAAAAGTTCTGTTTTTAATATTTCAAATAGAGTGATGTCATTAGATCACCTGTCTCTACTAAATAAAGGTCTCACTTATACACCAGCACAATGAGTGCATTTAGCTGATGTTTTGACAGATCTGCGCTTGTATGTTAGAAAGTTAAATTTAAAATGTTTTTTCTCTGGCCATGGTAACACTGATAATACTGATTCTTTAGATGGTTCTAATGATGGTGTGCAGTCTTTTACGAATAATCATTTGACAGATGATACCACTGTTAGTAACCTGCCTTGGAAAGAAATAGTGTGTTTAACCCAGGATTGAATAATTCTCTTAACACTTTCTTACAGGTCTGTGAATTTGAGATTAGACAGTTGACTAGTAATACTTCTACAGTGAAATGGTTTAATTTGACTCCAGGGGAATTTTCAGCTCTGAATGCCCTTACTATGGGTAAATCTTTAAGGATCATGAAAGCAGACAAAGGGACAGGGTTGGTTATTATGAAACAAACTGACTACTTGAAAGCTATTGAGTCTGAATTGATGAATAGCAACTATTACAAAAGTGTTACAGTAGATTTTGTTAGACAGCAATTTGATAAAAGAGACACTTTACTGCATGCTTTAAAAAGAGATGACTATATTACATTTGAAGAGTTATATTTTATGCTTGTGTCTAACCCTAGTTTAGGAAAATGTTTCGGGATCCATAAAATCCATAAGAATGCAGGCAACCCTTGATTCAGACTTATTATTTCTAATAGGCATACTAAAATGGAAAAGATTTCAGAGTATTTAGATTTTATACTTAACCTGATTGCACAAGAGACTCTGTTTTACATTAGGGACTCATGGGGGTTCCTAAATGAGCTATTTCCAGCACAGTTAGATATTTCAAAATGTATTTTTGTTACACTGGACATTGTCTCGCTGTATACTAATATCCCTCATGAAGAGGGAAAGGAATGGGTTAAAATGTACATGTCTAAATATGCTAAATTCCCTTCTTATAAAAATATCACTTTGCTTTGATAGACACAGTTTTACAGAACAACTTTTTCCATTTCAATGGACAGATTTTCCAGCAGATTAAGGGAGTGGTTATGGGATCAAAATATCCCCTGCATATGCTAATTTGGTGTTAGCCACTTGGGAACAAGAAACATTGGTGCACCACCCTGGATATAATCTCACAAGACTAATTCATAGATATATTAATGATATCTTTTTTGCACGGACTGGCACAGTTATGCAGTTGGACTTTTATACAAGCAATGGAAAACAGTATTTCTTTCCTGTCTTTTGTAAAATCAGGATGTGGAAGCAAAGAGTCTTTTTTGGACACTTCCATCTCAATTGATTTCAATAACAAGTGCCTGGCTTCTAACATTTATCATAAGGATGCCTACCATAATAATTTCTTGGAATTTACTAGCCAGCACCCTTTCTACATGAAATATAATGTATTAAAAGGCCAGTTGATTAGAGTGTCCAAGTTGGTTAGTAGCGATCTGCAGTTTAACACTACTTTAGAAACTTGATTTTAAAAGTAACAGAAGAAGTTTCTAATGCCAGACATATTTAATTTCAACTTATCCTAAAGTATGGTTTCCAACCTAAGCAACAAAGCAACACTCTAAATGCAGACATAACATTAAGCTTTCCAGTTCCAATTTGCAGAGACATGCAAGCTATTAGAAACATTGTTTCTAGCAATTGGAATATTGTTGCAAGCTCTCTTACTATGTCTGAACTGCTGGGTAGACAGCCTATCTTTTCATACAAAAGGACATGAACTTTAAGGAGCTCTTTTGAGAACAGCAACTTACAGTTTTTCATAGGAAATTTTCGCAATGTTTCTGACCCACCTGGGATGTTCAAATGCAGCAGATATATCTGTTGTCAGTATAACTGTACAGGACCTCCCTTTACATTTGAACATATTCATTTCACTGTTACTTTTTCCCATCACTTTCACTGTAATTTTTGTAACATTGTTTATGCAGAGATTTGTATGACTTGCAGTTTTTTTTATGTTGGAAAGACTAGTCGTAAACTTTCCGGCCGCATTAAGGAGCATTGTGCTGCAATTAGAGGCAAAAACAGTCACAGTACTTTAGCCAGACACTCTGCAGCTTGCCATGACTTTGTTAAATTCCATTTTATTGTTTTGGAGCAAGTTGACTTGTTTTTTGGGGACTACTCAGCTGTACTGCAAGTGAAACAACTCAGATGGCAGCTCCGTTTGGGTGCAGAGTTCTCCCTGGGGTTGAATGATGCTTCGAATTTAAAATGTATACTCAGATGGCAGCAGTGACAATCTGAATGATTTTAATTTTATGCCTTAAAGGGCTGACTTTATTATTAACCTGTAAGCAAGTCTGATTTTATACATTACTACAGCGGAAGAGATTACTAATTCTGTATATTTGGGGACGTAATTGTACTTGTACTTTATTACACATTATTACAGATGTCTAATTTCTTATTTTCAGTTAAGTTTACAGATTACATTAAGAATGTTATTTGAGCTTGGGTCTGTTACTCTGTTTTCTGTTTAAGTTACACCCACCTCATGCATATTTATGGACAATAGAACTTTGAGAATTATACTTCCATCATGTGTAAAAGGGTTGCACTGTGATTTTGATCGGACAAGATTATTTTTATTTGTTTTCTTACACTATTTAAACTTTGTAATCTACACAGTTTATTTATTCTGATGAAGTTCTTAAATAAATAAAGAATGAAAGCACGCTCAATCACAGATTCTACTTACTGCATTCTTTCTTCTTGTGTTACACCTATTTTTGTTTACATTTTACAGATGCCTTTGGAAGTCTTTTGTTATTTTATATATATATATATATATATATATATATATATATATATATATATATATATATATACATACACACCTATAGTATATATATATATATATATATATATATCTATATATATATATATATATATATATATATATATATATATATATATATATATATATATATATATATATATATATATACATACATACACACCTATAGTATATATATATATATATATATATATATATATATATATGGATACAGTTTAAAAGAGTGAACACTTATATGAGCTATTTCTTCTTACTGTTGCAAAAAGAAAAAAAGTGAATGCTCTTAACGAGCAACACCTCTTTGAAATGAAGTTTTCCCAGCAGTCTTTTGTATAGGATCATGTTGCAGCAGGGTAAGGGAATTTGCTCTTACCTTCGTGTTGTTTTATCTTGGAGTTAGTACACACAATTAGCAAAGGGTGTGAGCTGTGCAATGTCCCTATCTGTGGAGTTAATGGGAGCTAGCCACTGTGGAAATTTTTATTTTTTTTTAATATTTTTGATCATTTTAGATTCACTCTAAAATTATCACAGTTTGTAGAATACCTCTACTGAGTGTTAAATATTTTATGAAAGCACTATTCAGTTGATTCAGCTATACCTTCAGACATGTAACTAATGTAAACTGCTATTTAGGAATTTCAAACAAATCTTATTTTCAGTGAAGTTGAAGAAAAAGCTGTCAAAAACTGATAACACCTGGAGAGTAGTTGCCCTTCCTTCTTCTCCAAATGGATGAAAATCCTATAAGGGTGAAAAAAATGCATACTTGTGGTATCACAGTAAAACAAAAGACTGTACAAAGATTTGAGTACTCATCAGTTTCTGCTGCTTGAATGTTTTCCAGGAGATACCATTGGTTGAACCAAACTGAGCAGTGAACTGTGAGCTGTGGCAAAAACAAGGGGTTGTGTAATCACTAGTGTTTGATACAATATTTAGTAATTGTAAGGAGCTGTGTAAGCACTAGTGTTTGATGGAATGCTCAGTAATTGTAAGGAGTTGTGTAAACACTAGTGTTTGATACATTGTTCAGTAACTGCAAGGAGCTGTGTAAACAATAGTGTTCTATACAATGTTCAGTAACTGCAAGGGGCTGTGTAAGCACTACTGTTTAATACAATGTTCTGTAATTGTAAGGAGTTGTGTAAACACCAGTGTTTGATACAATGTTTAGTAACTGCAAGGAGCTGCGTAAGCACTAGTGTGCAAATCAGCCAGGGTCTGTCATTCAACAAAGCATACTGTGCCTTAACATCCTGCTTGTCACTGCAGTCATTAACTGAAATTCCTTCCTGAAAAGAAAGATGATGAATAAGGTAAAATACGCCCAGCAAATTTTTCATAACCAAGCCCATGGGGGAAATTATAAAGGACTGAAAAGAAGGGAACTCCAATGGTCTGAGGACCATACCTGTCTGCCTGTACTTCCTTCTCCAACAATGCCTGCATTACTTCCTCTCGACATTTGCCTAACAACAGATTACTATTCATCCCAAGGGCAATTTCTCATTCAAAATGTAATTGAAAATCCCTCTGTAAAACCAAGCAGGAGGTCCCAGGCAACCTCCATGTCTGGGTTCTCAAACAGTAGTCCTGTCAAAAGTTCTGTCCTAACAGCAAAATGCAGAGGGTGGTCAGTCTGTCCCTCTACGAATGGGCAAAGTACCCTATTTACATGCATAATGCCCCTCTTTTCTCCACTGCCTCTACTACTTCACTGAGTCTGTTGTTATCTGGTATAGATGCGACACCACCTTCTTTATGCTCACACATCTCTGTGCCACAAGGGCCTCTGCAATAAGAGCACACATGAGGAAACCTGCACTTCAACCAAAGGCACATCTCTGCACTGAAGGCCCGACATAACCTTCTATTCAACTTATCCATTTATTCATAGGTTCATAGGTTTATAGGTGTGTACTAGACTAATGGCCCCAGAGACTTTACAAGCCTAGCCCATAGGATTTTCCTGGCATCATGCCAACCAACCTTAGTTCCCAGTGCCTCTGTCAAGTAGAGCCACTGGAGTGATTACTGGGGTGAATTTTCTATTTCCCATCCACTCATCAAGATTTCTCTTGAAGATGGCCAGTGAGGTGCTCTGCTTGACATGTATGGGAAGTCTATTCCATAGCATGGGGAGTCTGTGGGTTATTAACCTGTCCCTCCAGCTTGTTCTGTTGTTTGCGGTAATGAGGTTGAGGTCTCTGGAGTGTGTAGTGTGGAGGGACTGGGATTTCTTTAGATGTTGTATTTCTAACAGAGCTGGGTCAGACATGGCTTTGTAAGTCAAGCAGAGATTGCCTCTAAGTAGGCAATATGAGACAGAGAATAGTTGGAGTTTTTTGAGTCTGTCCATATAGGACAAGTGTTTAAGGCCTAAGATTCTTTTTGTGAGGTATTTTTGAGGTGTTTCCAGTTGTTGTAGTTGTCTAGTGAGGTACGTGCCAAATGGGACACTGTACTCGATGATTGGCCTAATGAGGGAAGAGTAGAGTGAGACAATGACCTCTTTCTTCCTGGATGTAAAACCCTTAGTAATGAGATGTGCCATGTAGAAGGGCTTCCTGGCCACAGTGGCAATGTGGTGGTCAAAAGAGAGGCTGCTGTCAACCTGTGTCCCCAGATATCTTATAACGCAATCTGTGTTCAGTGTACTACCATCAATGTGGTAATTCATGGGAACTGGGTTTTTCCCAAAGGGGATGATGACACATTTTTTGGCATTGATTTTAAGCCATGGTTCTGACTGGTCTATATTAGTTCATTGACAGCGTAGGTTGTCAAATCTGTAATGATCGACAGCTAAGCATCGAACTTGCAAAATCTTGAATAGTCATTTCAGCTAATTCTTTCCTCAGGAAAGAAGTTGCTTGGCCGTTATCAGGGATTCGCCCTTACAACAATGTGGAGTGATGTCGGAGTTGATATATTTAGTTAGGGGGGTGTGGAGGATGAAGCCCCCCACTTTATTTATGCTGAAAAGTTAATTTTGTTCACGGAGGGCCTACTGAATTCTTTCCCGAGGGAAGAATTCGCTGAAATGGCCATTCAAGATTTTTCAAGTTCGATGCTTAGGTGTCAATCATTACAGATTTGACAACCTAAGCTGGCGACGAACTAATATAGACCCAGTTCTAACACCAGTCATTGGTCTCAGTGAGGCCTTTCTGTAGGATGTCAACATCACTCGGGGAGTTAATAATGGCTCCCAACTTGCAATCATGTGTGAACTTTGTCAGCCAGAGTCCCTTTGTGTTGGCCTGGACTTCAGAGAAGTAGATACCAAACAGGAGAGGATCCAGGACCGAACCCTGTGGGATTCCACTTGTGACTAATCAGCAGCCTGACTTGAAGTCAGCTACTTTCACATTGTGGGTTCTATCTGTGAGCCAGTTTGCAAACAACCTAGTGATAATAGGTTAAGCATCTACCCTGCCCAGCATCATCCCTAACCAAGTGCAACATGCTCACTGCAGCAACTTATCCAGTGTCGTTAACTTTCAAATGTGCTGGTCCTAATATCCTTGGACATTCCCCCAAATGCCAGGCTTCTCTGTTTGTTAAAAAAAAAAAATGAGACAACAAGGGCAATCCCTTTTGTATCTCCTTCTTGAAAAATTACTGGCATTAGGTAAATAAACTTTAAGAGACTCAGTTATCCCAGATCTTGGCCCTAAACTACCAGCACTTATTTCACCCAGAGGCAACAGTGAAGCCAAAAGGTCTTTTACCCTCGCGGCCTCAACCCCTGCAGTTCTTAATAACCCATCAGCAAATATAATGTCAAAAGGTGACACGAATTTTCCCCTACACATCTTCACTTTCATAGCTAAAAGGATGTGATAAAAACACCCACATTCCCAGAAAAAAAATAAAATAAAACCTGGCTCCCTTGTACACCCCAAACCAGTGCTATCTGTCTTGCTTCCCTTGGTTCACTGTGTCCAAACTGCATAGCCAGCATGAAGGAAAATCTCATTTACCAAATACTTGGTGCCACAAAATTATTTCAGGGTCCTCAATGCTGACCTCAACCTGAACCCCCATCCTGCTCCTGCTCTAAAGATAACAGTAACTCCTCCAACTTAGCCATGTCTTGTCTGTTAAGTTCTTGCACTACTCCTAACAACAGCTCATCTGACAAGTGACTCTGCCCTGCCACCTCCTTTAAATCAACAATACTATTATTAACAGGCATGGCTAGAGCTTCACTGCAGTCATAGCAAGGAATTCATTCATATTTTTCTGCCTTCTCTTTCATTTCTTCCCAGGGGTTTCTGTGGAAGAAGGATGCTTCTCTACACAGTTCCCCTTCTGCCTTACTTTTGGTGGTGCTCTAAAAAATCTTTCTCCTGAGCCATGATTTCCTGCCATATTTGTCTTAGTTTCAATATGCTCACCAATTAGGAAGAATGTAGAAAGATCATGATAGCCAAATGTTACAACCAATACTACTTGTTCATTACATAGAGAAACTGCAGTGCTGTAAACCAATAAGCTACTTAACGTGTTTGGAAATAAATTTTGGAGTAACCCTGGCAACTGGTAGTGTATTTAGGTAGCATTTTCTCTAGCAATGCATTTGGATCAAATATCTTCAAAGCTTTGCAATTTTTTATTTTTTTTAATAAACCTTTATATTTTTTAAATCATGGCCCACAAAGCTATAGTATTCTGAAATGTTGGTGTTGGCTTAGTTTTAAATACATCGGTAGCATTTAATGGATGTTTGTTGTGCACACGAAAAGGTCTAGACATTAAAGACCACACTTATGTCTTCATGTTCACCCTACCTTGGCATCAGAGGCCACCAAGGTAGAAAAACATTAATTATAAAGGAGATATTAAATATGTAGGGTACAAATAAATAGAAGGAGTGGGAGTAAATGCAGTATGGCTCTATAGGTGCTGTAAGCATTTATTGAATTTGAAAACCATTGAATAAGATTTCAGGTATCACAAAAAGGGAAAAAATGTAAATGTAATGTAAACTACTATGAACCACTAAAATGACAACTAAGTTGTATGCTTCCTTCTACAAATCTTTGTTGAGAGTGAAAGCTCACATGCATTTCTTTTTGGCTTTTACAATCTTGCTGTATAGTATCAGTTACTTACTAGCATTCACTCAGCAGTGCAAATACTCTTGTATGTCCACAGTTGGGAGAGTAACAAGAGAAGTGATTTTAACATTCACCTTTCCAGAAAGCTGCTATCATCCAGTTAGCAGGATATGCTTTTGCAATACCCCGCCACTCCACTCCTGGCATATTAAGTCTGAGGAGAATAAGGCCTGCAAATACCTGCTCATGTTTTCATTGTGTATATCATACATTACCCTATCCTGCAAAGATTGGTTTCCTTCATCGAACTATTTATATAGGTATTGTTTTTTGATAAATTGAAGGAGTGCACTGTGTACATCCATACATTTTAATATGCTTTTAGATTATCTTATTGTAGTAGTGTAAGCCTTAAAAAAGCTGTACTAGTTTCTATATGAGCTTACAAATGGAATTAAGTGTTTTCTAATTGTTTAATTATTTTTAGCCGCCAAAAATGCCGTCAATTAGGATGTATGCTACACTATATAAGATGAATATTTATTTTTAAACTTTGTAACCTGATGTGATTTGTTCAATAATCCTGTTTTCGTTTTGCTGGAGCCTTGGATGTCGTGCGTGGGTTTTTGGTGCTATATTTCTGATTTTCCTGATGGAAACTCTGAATATAGAGTTGGACTATACACCGAAAGTTGCTAGCGATGTTACAAATTGGAATATATTATTCCATCAATGTGAAAATTCCTTATTGAACTTTGACAACCAAGGTAATGCTCCACAAGAGGTGAATACCCACAATGAGAATATGCAGGAATTTTATGGAGAACTTAGGAGCCTGGAGAATAACCTCTACAAACTCCACAGGCTCATTTGGCAGAGGAAACACCTCTCATCCAGAGCTCCTACGAAGATGGCAACAATTAAACCTGGATCTTGGCAACAGTTATCTGAGGCTACTCATTGACTATTTCCAACCAGTGGAGAATGAACTCATAAATAAAGTTGAAGGTGAGCATAAAAATATGGTTGCAAAATATAAAAGTGAGCATTGCATGTCCAAGTTAAATAATATGCTATCACAAGTGACTTTCTATAGCAATAAATTGGAGCAAGTGAAGTTAAAAAAGTTGAGACGAGACTGCAATGATTTCCAATTTGGTAATATTTTTCTATGGCCAAGGTATAATGAAGCAGTAGTAGCCGGAGAGACTAATGGAGCTAATAATGATATAGCAAGTAGCTCTAACAGTAGTAAAAATACTGTATCTAATAGTGGCGTGTCTACTTCACTACACTCAGAAGTAGATATTATTTCATCTGCCTCTTCCTTACCTTGCAACCAGCAAGGCTTGAAATGTGTAACAACAGGAGCCAGACCGAAGGAAGGTACATGTGTATTGAACACTACACCTAAAATGGCATCGATTTTAAACTCCATACAAACAAAGAGTATCCACCAGCAGGGGAAGGGGGCAAGATGTCAGGCGACAATTGGGAGAACAGGAAGAAGAAACATTGAACACTTTGTTTTTCAATATTTCGTCTCGGAATCTAACTGAAGTTGAATGTTCTGTACTCAACAGGGGATTATCATTTATTGATGCATTAATAATGCTCCGAAAGTTTACTAGGAAAGTGGCTTTGAGACTTTTATTCCAAGACTCTGAATGTAATGAATACATGTTCAAAGCCACCGCCAAAGCACTTTCACTTACCTAGCTTTACGAGCATGTGAATTTGATTTTTATGCCTATTATAAAGAGAAAAGACATAAAAAATTATTTTTCAACATGAATGAGTTACAAAGGTGCAGTCTGGACCTGTTATGTAATGATGAAAGTGTAATATTTAGACCTGCAGATAAAGGGGGGGGGGGTAGTAATAATGGATTCCAGTCTCTATAATAATATGATGAACATGATGTTAAGTGATGATACTGCGTATTCAATGATAAATAGATCTGAGGTCATGTTAATTATTAAGAATGTTCAAGATGTACTCTACGATCTTCTAATGTCAAGATGCATTGATAAACAGCTGTATGATTATCTGGATATTGGGGCCCCTTTAATTCCCATCATCAAGGGGGGGATACATCCCCCACCAGCTATAGTATCTGGCCAGTCATGGGTAACTGAGGTATGTGCAGCTTAAGTTAGCCCCGTTGATAGAAAAAATACCCACAATATTAAAAAATTCATTTAAACTGTTGGAAGACCTTGAAAATTCCCCATGGGTGAAAAAAAAATCATGATGACGGTTAATGGTTACTTAGACATAAGGAACCTAATGAATTTGGGGTTGAGGCCATTAGAAGCTGCCTAAATGATTATAAAATGGTTAATCAAAATGAACAATTTGTTATTTGTGCTTTATTAGAATTGATACTCAATAATAACATCTTTATGTATCAAGATAAGATTTATAGACAAACATGGGGGTAGCCATATGCAAATATAGCAGTATATGAATGGGAGAGGACGTACATTCTCAATAATGAAAGCTTTACTACCAATGCCATTTACTATAGGAGATTTGTAGATGACATTCTACTTTTTTGGAATGGCAGTGTGAAATCCTTACATGATTTCGTTGAATATATGGAATCAACTACCTCCTTCCTTAGTTTTACATATGAAGCCTCACCAATCACGGTTAACTACCTTGATGTAACTATAACAAAAAATAGTCTGAATAGATTTACTACATCGCTATTCAGGAAACCTTGTTGGAAAAATGGCATACTCCACCATGAGAGTATGCATCCACGTCACATTTTTCCTAACATTGTGAAAAATCAGATGGATAGAATAACCAAACTGTGTAGTGACATCAAAGACAGAGAACAACTCTTGAATTTTCAAACCAAGTGTTTTACAAATAGGGGCTATCCAAATCATTTGCAAACAGCCCCTAAAGATAGAAATAACTTGGTTTCTAACACTAGCTACAAGCAAGGTCCATATAGGTATTATAGTAAATTAAACATAGGTAAAGTGCAGTATGACATCAAATTTACCAATGACGTTAAATATATAAAAGAAATCATTTGTTATATGAATAAAGAGCTGAAGAATGTGGTGGGTGAATACCCCATCTTCAGATATAGTAATTGTCCAAATTTGAAAAGATTATTATGTAAAGAAAAAATATTACACACACCATTGGATATTAGGACCAATTATAGGCAAGGAACATTTCCGTGTAAGAAATGTTGTGTCTGCAAATACATTACTGATGAACAGTCATATGAAAATTTAGAAATTGGCTACAAGTTTATACCGAATTTCTATGCCACATGTGATACCACAAATATAATCTACCTGGCCACATGTCAAAATTGCGATGTATATTATGTGGGTATGACAACGCGTAGGCTCAAAGATCGAGCCTACAACCACTTATATGACATACGGAAAATGAATGTAAACAATGTTTTAGCCAGGCATTGTCAATCTTTTCCGTCTCATATGTTCAAATTCAGGGTTTTGCAGATACTCTATCCTAATAGAAGAGAAGGCAATGTATTAGGCACCTTAGAACTTTATGAATTGAAATGGATACTAATGCTAGAGCCAGGTTTAAATACAGCTCTTAATATTAGACCAGCGCTACTATAGAGTTATATCTTATAGATTAGATTAGATATCAACTATAACATCATGTTGATAAGTTGATGGTGTATAGAATAGGGGATTGTAGATATATGTATACCTTACATTATTTTTATTGCTTTATTTTGTATGACAGTGCCAATGACATAGCTGTATAAATCCTTCTACATCAACCTCTTTTATCCACCCTTTCTCCTTTTTGCCTGTCACCCCCTTTTTTACTTGATTGGTTTATTTACATTTGTTTTTCTAAATTGATTATATATATTGTACAATTTGTTAGGTATGTTCTGATGAAATTTGATATGTTGTATGTTATATACAATTATGCATTAATATGAATTAATATATATTAGTAATGTATTATTTAGATTCAAGAAATATAAACACAATATATTATATTTATTTAAAATAAATAAATATTTAGATTTTCTTAGATAGGAAGAAATATATACTAATGTTCATCGAACTATTTATATAGGTATTGTTTTTTGATAAATTGAAGGAGTGCACTGTGTACATCCATACATTTTAATATGCTTTTAGATTATCTTATTGTAGTAGTGTAAGCCTTAAAAAAGCTGTACTAGTTTCTAAAAATGGAATTAAGTGTTTTCTAATTGTTTAATTAAATTAGGATGTATGCTACACTATATAAGATGAATATTTATTTTTATTCTAAAAATAAAATCCTTTGCTGCTTATTCATCGTGGAGGCTTCAGTGATTTGTTCAATAATTTCCTTCATTTAAAGTAATTTCATATTAACAAAACAGTACTTTATATATAACAAGTAATTGGAAAAAGAAAAGCTATTCATTCTTGCTCTGAATAAAATCTGTCATACGTACTTTCTTTTTTGTGTGCATGAAAATTAAAACATTAGATTATGCTTTAAAATATTCAACAGATTTTTAATAGTTCGACATTTAAATATGATAGGACATGTAGTACAATTCTCACACCAAATTCAGTATGTATTAAAAGAGTTACTATGCAAATCATAATTCACTTTGTTTGACATTCAGTCTATGCTGCATGCGTAGCATTTGGCAAGATCCACTAGCATTTATATAATTCAGTCCCAGTGGATACAATTAGTCATCTGATCTGGAGAAGCCATATGGAAGGCTTCTATGGTAAACAGAGTAAAGCAAAAACAATGCTAAGATTTGCCTTCTTTTATATTGACAATTCACTTCACAATGCCAATTAACTCATAAAGGAATTTAAGGATTTATCTGATTTCTTCATGTAACTGCAGAAATATCATATGTAGCACTTCATAACCAGCTTGGTTTCATTAAGACTTCAGTATAATGACAGCCTTTCAGAATTTTGTCCAAGACATCCCAGGTTTATTATACAAGCTGCTGCTATTTTTGGAATAGGAGGAAGAAGCTGAAGTATGTTGTACATACTCTTATTGTAGACTACACTCATTATACCTTGGCAGTCATCCTGCATGTCAGAAGTACTGATTTTCTTTCGATGATACTTTTTTAAGTAATTTTGATTATTACTTATTGCTTTTTTATTAATTCAAGCAAGAACATTGTGAACCATATAAGTTTACCAAGAGTAAGTAGTGAGCCCTGTAATATACGCTCATCTCCTTGTTGCAACCACTTCTGATTCAAAGATGGTCTCAACACCATAATCTTCCATGATCAGGAGAATTAACATGGTGAGCAGTCCCAGCAGCTACATTGCAAAGTAATGCACTATTCTACATGAGCAGCTTATGCTAATTAACCATGTCATCTTCCCTGGAATGACTATAGTAAGCAATTTGCACTGCCAAGCAAATCAGAGAATCATTCAATTGCATAAATTAGCAAAGCTGGCTCTGATAATTAACTCAGCCAAAATGCTATGTTCCCCTACTATAGTCAAAGGAAGAAATCATGTTGCAGCTAATTTTACCAAAGTTCAAGAGAGAGGTATTATGGTAGGGATGTGAGTGTACGTTTGTGAGTGACAGTGTAAATGTATATCTGCAGGAGTCTCTATTAGTGTGTGTGTGTGTGTGTGTGTGTGTGTGTGTGTGTGTGTGTGTGTGTGTGTGTGTGTGTTGGTGAATGACTGTGTCCATGTGCTTGTTCAGTTGTAAGGATGTATTTTGTTATGTTGATATCTGTGTTTGTGAGGATATGTCTATGTGTGTGAGTGTGTGTGTATACACGTGTGTGTTCTTGTGTGCGTCTGTCTAAGCATGTGTTGGTGAATGAGTGAGTGTGTCCATGTGACCATTCAGTTGCAGGGATGTATTTTGTTATGTTGATGTCTGTTTGTAGCGAGATGTCTGTGAGTGTGTGCGTGTGTGTGGGCTTGTGTGCATGTGTGTGTGCGTGTGTGTGTGTGTGTGTGTGTGTGTGTGTGTGTGTGTGTGTGTGTGTGTGTGTGTGTGTGTGTGAATGTCTGCATGTGTGTATGTCAGTGTATGCTGGGCAGGTGACTGTGCCATTGTGATGCATGGGCCACCAGTGGTAATTAGTGCTGCAAAGTGTTTTCAGCACTTGTGGCTAAAGCTGTCACTGAATCACATTGTATTAAACTGACCCAGCTGTTAGAATTTATGCAAGTGTTGGACATTCTTTTTGAATCCCAGGGAGATTTTCTTCACAGAGCAGCAACATTTACATTAATGCACTGCACTTCCAGTTTGAAAGTGACTGGACTAAAAGTTCATTATAAAGATAAGGAACCCATAATTCTAAAACACCACAACATTGAAAAGTACCAGGATAATTATTTACTCACATATTCATATAGTCAACACCTAATTAGTTGCCAGTTGCAAGGCTACATTTTCTGACTACTTGAAAAATATACAGACCACTATATGTTGAAGTGTTAAACATTGCTAAATTGTATTCATTTCATAAAGTTGTAAATGATCTAACCCATTACAACACTTTTTCAGTAAGTACCAGGACAAAACAAGAAGAGTAACTGTAATATTTAAGGACAAAGTACAGTAGCTAATCAATCCATGTCCACAATGGTCATGACAATGATTTGTAAATCTAAAACAGACAGTAAACAATGGTCAACACTAAGCTTCTGACCACAGAGCAGCCAATAGGTAGAACTGGATTTTAAAATTATTTGCAACATGCTACACCTGTTCACAACCATTTTGTGAATACACGCTACACCTCTTTACAACCATTTTGTGAATACTTGCAAAACAAGTACAGTGTTTTGCCATGAGAACATATTGTTTCAGAATGTAGAAGTTTTAGACATAGAGGCATGCTAATATGTTTACATTATTTAAAATGTTAAAATCAGTGGAAATGTGCTTTCCAACATGAAAAGTCTAGAACTCCGCAACAATTTCAGCAGCATCAGTATAGTAATAAATGCATAAAATGTCATAGTAGAGGAAATGTGTATAAACTAATTGACATTACTAGATTAGCTTCAGAAGATCATACTTGTGTCATGGCTAAGTTAACCGCACATTGTTCTGCATGGCATTTATTCATACTATAGTCCAAACATAAGAAACAGAAACAATACAGTACAATATAATAATCGTAACCCTGCATAGATCCTCTGAATGAATGCTACTAATAGTATCAGTGTCAGTATTCATTAGTTTGGTTGACTAGGATAGTCTTACTAGGTACAGCCACTTTAATTTCTCCAAGTCTTTTGGGGTTTTGATATTATGACAAGAACTGACCACGTTTCTAAATCACAGTATGATTAGAGTTCATAACATTAGTATTTAAAGTCTGCCAAAAATGTTCTTCTCAGCACCTGCAATGTGTCCAAAAATGCTTCCTTCTGCAACTCATAGAGTTCCACTTACTGGTACAAATTTAAGTATGGTTGTAATTCTTTTTTTTTTTTTTTTTTTATTAGTCCTGTTGATCCTACTAATTTTGGAAGTGTTTGGGTTTCTTTATTCCACATTCCTCTCATTTCTGCAAAGCCTGGCATTTTTTTACTTTGTGTCTCTTTGTATATAAGATAATATAAATGATCAATGCTACGTTTTTCTATTTTTCATGGACTACTATAACTTATTTTCTTGCATCTATTTTTAACTGTTGGTAGTAGTTGAAATCATGTGATATAAACTTCATTATTCTCCATAATAATTTGTGGTTCATGCTTCCAGATCCTCTCAGCTACTTTTATATTGTAATATTTGCACAATTTAGAATGCAACAGTTTTGTCACATTATTGTACATTTCAGTGTATATAAACCCTCTGCCATGAGGAGATCACACCCATAAAAGAGGTGCGCAAATGATTTCAGTTTTTTTCTTACAGAACCTGAATTTATCTGTTTCTCCCACTTTGTCAATGGACTTTGTACACCAGTGTGCATGTAATCCACTATCCAGAGCCATCACTATTAACCTTTCATCATTTAGTTTCAACTCACCTCTCTTTAACTAATCCTGCATCAAATCTTGAACAGCATGAGGTTGTTCAAAAAGATTTCAATACTTGCTATTATATTTATGGATTTCAAAATGTTCTTTTCTTTTTAATTGATCTAATTTTTTTATTATATTCTTTCTTTTGTTTTCTTTGCTGTCTGATTTTTGTCTACTTGTGGTTTGCTTCCCATTTCCACTATAGTCCAGAATACTTCTGCTAATCTAAGCAAATAAGTCATCTTGGATTTCTTCTCCTCAGGCTTTATAACATTCACTATGTTTTGATCTTATGACATCAGCAGATATGTATGCAAATCTATACCTGTATTCAGTTTAGTGGAGGCCTATACCTACTTTACAGCTAGGGGATATATAATGTTTATATACACTGATTTTTACATATCATTTGATAATTTTCTGGTTTTTATGTCCAGACGATTCAACAGGTTTTGAAATCAGTTAAGTACACCAAAGATTGAAGTTAGCATATGGAGAATAACTTGATTTTTTGCTTGGACTTTATCCCTAGTTGCCAATGCAGTTTTCAATATAGCGTTATTCTTCTGAAATATTCCTTCCTGAGTTTAATTCTCATTTGTTCATGTTTTATTAATGACACTTCCCCTGGGATTCATGAAGCTTGCACCATGCGCAGGAGTAGCATCGGTGATCTAGTGCCAAATATGGCCGTCGAGCGATTCAGGTAAAAGCTGTTTCCACATGCACTACCAGCGTATGCCAGAGCTGCACAGCTCCCAGTGCATGTATGCTAATTACCCCATGCGCAGCAGTGTAGCATGCAAATGAAGGTATATAGTGATTCATGAAGTTGTGCAGGAGTAGCGTAAGCATGTAGAAATGTAAACCAAAAAAAAAAAAAAAAACGGTTTACATGTTGTCAAACATAAAATCGAAGCCATGAAAGCGGACCAAATTTATGTATTATAATGTTAATATATGCCAATGGCTAAATATATAGCCAATGGCATAAGACAACATGCACAACATATAAAAAATTACATTTAATTTCATGGCCACACCAACGCAAAGTAAAACTGCAGTTCATCGGTGCGCAAACGGGATCATAAGGAAAATATATTTAGATGTCATAAAACTGTAATGTAACTCAATTCATGATATCCCCATAATAGTCAATGACACGCATGCTACACCACAACCATGGTGCAAGGGTGGCTAAAGGCCTGTGACAGTGTTCTGTGAGGTAACTAGGAATTAGCAGTCAATGTCATGCAAATGAGTCAAGTAATGCTGAATTGCAAATGTCCCGTCGGTGTAAGGATGTACCACATGTCGTAGCATTACAACACTGAGGAGTGGTCTGGAGGAAAACATGACATCAAGAGAGGGGCGCACCACCGTATCTGTAAACACATTGGATCATTGCTAATCTGTGTTGTGTGTTGCTAAGCAAAGCCGCAGGATAGGGGTGTGGAAGTAGCCATAGCTTTGCTTAGCTGAGAGCACACAAGGTAACCAAAAGTTCATGTGAATGTAGATGAAAACGCACCCAAAATGCGGTAAATGGATGTGCGTGGCACGTGCAACAGCTGAAACAGGAAGGGTACGGGAAGACAATAAGGAAATTCTGCAGCATGGTAATTGGAGTACAAATGAGTAATTAACACCTAGAAACTCACAGTGGGCCATAGACAACAACTAACAAAGCTGCTAGCAGCTACCTGCTGAACAGAAAAGCGGAGGTACTGTACAGCAAAGAAAAGAAAACTGTCACAGCAGAACAAAGCAAATTTTCTGTAGATCAGCTACATAACACATTTCCCAACACAATCCTGGGTTGTGGAAGCAGAAAACAAGAAAGGCAGCAGCTGGATGCATGCCTGACAATGGGAGGTAAATCAGGTTGAAAATAGAAGTAAAGGGCAATAGATGAATCACGGCAGACAAGCGTAAGTCAACACCAAAGGCCCCACAATAGCAGTACCTACTGTAAAACCAATAATTAAGATACCCTGCAGGTGGAATAGCACAAACACACCCAATTACACCAGAATCTTCCATTGCACAATAGTATAAGGTGTGAAAGCCCCACACACACACTTGTGTATTCCCAGACACTCTGCACCATTGGTGTATACAGATGGGGAACTTTTAATATGTATTTGTTGGGGGCTGCCATAGCTTTGATTCACCGGCACATCTTGGAGACGGATGGTGGTGTGGAGGATGATTCTGGCAACCATCTCAGACACCGGAGGAGGAGACGAGTGTTCAGACCAAGGGTAACCTACTAGGGGCTACATGATCTGGAGATAGTAGAGCATTACAGGGTGGACAGGTACATCATACAGCAACTTGTTAAGCTGTGCTGGCCATGCCTCCGTGCCGGAAGTAACAGAGGGGAACCCATCCCAGTGGACATGAAGGTATGTGTAAGCTTGAGAATACTAGCCACAGGTACCTTCCAAAGGCCAACAGGGGATATCATGGGGATCTCACAGGTATTAGCATCCAGGGTACTCCACCAGTTCCTGGATGCCATGTTACCACATGCCAATGAGCACATACACTTCCCCCAAATGCAGGAGGAGTTGGTCAGCAGTATGCATCTCTTCCACCATGTGGCGGACTACCCAAAGGTACTGGGTGCAATAGACTGCACGCACATATACATCAAGTCTCTACCCAGTGAGCAGGGTAGGCACTACATAAACTGCAAGGGATTCCCCTCCATCAACTGCCAGGTTGTGTGTAATGCCCAGGGCATTATCATGGATGTGTGTGCTGGCAGTCCTGGAAGCTATCATGACTCCCACATCTGGCATGCCACACAGCTGTATCAGGTATTTGCCAGGGGGGGCATCCCATATGGCCACCTGGTGGGGGATGCTAGCTATGCACTGGAACTGTGGATGATGACACCCATCAGAAATGCACACACAGCCATGCAAGTATGCCATAATGAGGCACACGTAGAAACCAGAATCATCATAGAACGCATGTTTGGGATGCTGAAATCATGGTTCCATTGCTTGGACATATGGAGCCTTGCAGTACTCTCCAGGAACATGTGCCCACATCTTTATAGTATGTGCCATGCTACACAATATGATCCTGTGGAAACAGCTGCAGCAGGGACAGAATGGTGAAGGCCCTCACACCTCACCGCCATTGCCAAGGGTCCCACAGGCACAGGGGGACTCAGACCATGAACACCCTGTGCTAACCCCAGTAGGCAGATGGAGGCATGCCCAGTATGCCCATGTCTTGGCAGAGAGGGAATGTATAGCACACACACTGGCAGTGTAGGCACTCATGGACTGATACCCTTCTCCACCTGCACACAAAGCAAACATGGATGGCACACACTCACACACACACGACCACCTGTAAATTGTCATGTATACGTGGTCTACTGTGTGCATCCTACATAGGTAGCCCTCAACTATTGTACACACATCCGCCACTGGCAGAAGGTAAGTCAATACCTGAACAGTATATTAAGCTATCAGCATGTGTCCATACTGTATGTACAGGTTCATAGATACATAGGTAGGTATATGCCCAACCGCCGAGGCCACTCATAAGCATAGGCAAAATGCATCTGCTGTCGCCACCCCATCGATCAACTAACTGTCCCTCTGTGGAGCAGAGCCACTTGTGGGATCCCTGGGGTGTATCTACTGTTCACCACCCACTCTGCAAGGATTCCCCGGAGTGTCAGTGAGGGGTTTTGTATAATGTAATCAGGGATGTAGTTCCAAATAATGTGGAGTATCCCTGACAGGAATCTTCACAGATGTGTACATGTTACATAGTATACCATAAACACAACTTGCATATATAGTTAGTTCTCCACAGAATAATAAACATGTGGAACACAACCGCTGAAATTTGCATTCATCACCACTACCAGTGCCTGCTCTGAGAGGTAAGATATCACTGCCAAGATTAGAACACACAGCCATGTACACATTCATCACAATAACATACTGCTAAGCTACCTGACATGTACCAATGACAGTCGTGTATACTAACAGGATAAAACACAAAAGGTAGGAATGTGTTGAAATAGGACAAACCAGCATGTACACAATGAAAGGTGTATGTTTTATATATATATATATATATATAGAGAGAGAGAGAGAGAGGGGGAGAGAGGGGATATACATATATATGTAGATATATAGATAGGTTAACAACATCTACATAACCATGGAGGTACATATAAATGGGATACCTACCACTTACCGACTGCTTTACATACCGACGCATGTAATGCCGAGGCTTAAGGTCCGAAAGAACACAGTACCGAAACACCATATGCGCAAGGTGTAATCTCACGATGTTAATGGACAGTTAGTCAGTGCTTCAGGTGTTGTGGTTTGGGTAGGTTACTGCATGTACGCTTGTTTCTTAAGGCTGTAGTGTGTGTAAGTGTGTGTTCTGTGTGTGGTGTGTGTTCTTGGGGGACTGTAATGTGTGGTTCTGGGTTAGCTTTGTGCGTCTGTTTGCATGACCTAGGATGTAGAATATTAAAGTAGGGGGTGGTGTGTGAGGTGCAGAAACCTACATGGGGTATGTAGGGGGCTTGGCCACCTGCTCATACATAGAGTAGAATGGTTTGTTTGGATGTGTTGGGTAGCAGTGTGTCTGTGTGTGCATGTGTGTGTTCCATGTTCGTGTTACCTTCGCGAGTTACTGTCAATGTCGGTAATGTGGGGTATGGGAGTCTGTTGCTGGGACTATGTGCGTTAGAACACTGTGGTTTCAGGATTCCGTAGGTCTCCCATATACAGCAGTTGATGTGTTTACATATGTGTATAACATAGACCATAGCAATCACACATTCTGCCACTACCAACCTTTATGAACAAAGGATAAGAAGAGTATATGCCTATACACCATTACAAATATGTGCTATGGACACTAGCCAATGATAGTGTTACCACCTGTTCCACGTTGCGAGGGACACTCCCTCTTTGGGCGGTTGTGTCCTGACCAAATATATTAAACGTGGCAAATGTCCTGGGATTGTAGGACATAATTATGTCCCATATGTACTGTAATAGCTGCATACAATAGTTATTTCTGTATCTAAAGTACCTACATGGTACAGGAAACAGGATAAGCTACTAAACTGCTACAAGAATAAGCTTATAATTAGGCAAGAAAGGAAAGTTCTATTCCTTGTACTGACCATGGGTTTGTGTTGGCCTGTAAAATCTGATGTGTGGTCCTGAAAATGTCCCACTATGGCCATATGAAAAGGTGGCAACCCTAGCCACAGAGGGTCAGTCACCAACACAACTACAATGACTGCAAATACCTATGACAGAAATACACAGCTATCATGTAGCAACACGTTATTACATTCAGATGTATTACCGAAGGGATTCAAGGACTAACATCGCCTCCATGCTATACAGGAACCATATAACAGTGCCCTAACTCATTAACCCCGACTACCATCTCATGGTGCCTCTGTGCTTAACACCGAGCACGCTGTGAGATGGTAGTAATTACATGCAGTTACTCCCGAGTGCCTTCTGCCAGCACAAGTAACTTTGCATGCATATTTTATCTCCAGTGTTGAAAATTAAGTTGAAAAAGTAACTGAACTTTGTCAGTTACCTTGTCAACTTAAGTTTCAACATGGAGTTGCAAGGTCTTCTTATTTGACTTTAATTAAAAAATCGGCTTGTAACACACCTGTATTTGCGTCTCAACAGCAAGCCGATTTAGTATAAACAAGAAACTGAAACTGCCTCCCTTTTCACAGCCATTATTACTACAGAATAATATACAACATTACGTATGCACATCCGTCCTTACAGAAATAGCAACATTTGTTTTATTTACTCTAATTTAGTTCTGTAAAGAGTTTTGGCTGCCTACCATTGCTTTAAGTATCAGCTCACAAGACACTTTCTTTGCTCCGTCATCCCCAGTCCAATGGAACGCACTTTTGATTGTATATTTAGAAGTTGAAAAACTACGCAGCACCATTGCTAGGACATTCACATTATTTATTCTTTAAAATTTTTAATAATAACAATAACTGATATACAAGCAGGCAAATCCCAGCATTCAGCCTAGTAGTACATAAATGTAGCAGCCTGCTCACTTAATCTCTTTATCATACTATGCCCTGCCCACTAGCACCTACCCAATCATTGCCTCCCTCCTGTTTGTGTATGACTATACACAGTTTTAATGGACACTGGCTACATGAACTAAAGTTTGTGACTAAGGCTAAATAAAGGGATTCCAAAAGTAGCAGGACCGTGGGGCAGTAATCCTACGGATTAGAAAAAAGTTTGAAGTCCCTTGTTCATCAGCCTCCTTCTGACAGACGAAGCATTGACGGCGGAGTCATATATAGGCGATGGAAACAGCAGGAGCGAACTGAGCAACCATGTGCTGTGAGCCCCCTCCTCTCATCTACAACCCGGCTGAGAACACCGGCTTAGAAAACCATCGCATCACGAGCTTCAAGAATAAGGGCCAGAATGTTGAGGTAATAAGGCTGGGATGGGAAAATAGACAATGCTAAACTGTGGCCACAAAGGTCTAAATAGGAGAGTGGTGGCCTGTGTGTGTGTGTGTATGAGAGAGCGAACGGTAAAGGAATGCATGGAGAGTGTGTGTATGATTTTAGAAGTGCCTGCGTGCATGTATGAGAGAGCGAACGGTAAAGGAATGAATGAAGACTGTGTGTATGAATGTAAAAGTGCCTGCTTGTATGTATGAGAGAGCGAACGGTAAAGGGATGCATGGAGAGTGTGTGTATGATTTTAGAAGTGCCTGCGTGCATGTATGAGAGAGCGAACGGTAAAGGAATGAATGAAGACTGTGTGTATGAATGTAAAAGTGCCTGCTTGTATGTATATGGGGAGTGTGTGTATGATTTTAGAAGTGGGAATGAATGAAGACTGTGTGTATGAATGTAAAAGTGCCTGCTTGTATGTATGAGAGAGCGAACGGTAAAGGAATGCATGGAGAGTGTGTGTATGATTTTAGAAGTGCCTGCGTGCATGTATGAGAGAGCGAACGGTAAAGGAATGAATGAAGACTGTGTGTATGAATGTAAAAGTGCCTGCTTGTATGTATGAGAGAGCGAACGGTAAAGGAATGCATGGAGAGTGTGTGTATGATTTTAGAAGTGCCTGCGTGCATGTAGGAGAGAGCAAACGGTAAAGGAATGAATGAAGACTGTGTGTATGAATGTAATAGTGACTGCTGGTATGATTGAGAGAGCAAATGGTAAAGTAATGCATGGAGAGTGTGTGTATGATTTTAGAAGTGCCTGCGTGTGTGTATGAGAGAGCGAACAGTAAAGGAATGAATGAAGACTGTGTGTATGAATGTAAAAGTGCCTGCTTGTATGTATGAGAGAGCGAACGGTAAAGGGATGCATGGAGAGTGTGTGTATGATTTTAGAAGTGCCTGCGTGCGTGTATGAGAGAGCGAACGGTAAAGGGATGCATGGATGTGTGTGTGAGGATAGAAAGAAAAATAGGGAAACAGCTTTTTTATGTACAATTAACTTGAATAAATTAGATACTGTCCTATGGCTAGAATTATTGTGAAGTTTCCACAAATGACTTGCTCTTCATCTTTCTATTTATAAAAATATTGCTAGGTCTGATGGAATATTAGTTTATTTAAAATTATATTACTAATTGCATTCTGTATTATTTGAGGTTTTACTAACTGATGGTTAACAGTTTTGACAAGAACTTTCTTACTACATTTGACATTGATGGGATAAGCAATGAGTCAGTGTTTGTTTCCTAAATACTTGTTTTGGCTTCCAGTTCAAATTTCTGTTACAAAGAAGTGATTAAGAGTCAGTAAGGCATATATAGTGTTTAAATACTTGAAATTATGTTAAAATGATCTGGCATATAGATATTTAAAAAACAGGTTTTTGCATTTTGTATTTGCATGCCAGTAATGTACATCCTTTGCAGGTTAAAAAAACATATGAAAGGTCAAGCTATGTGCCTTTTCAGATTATTTTTTTCTGATTAAAAATGGTTGGTATAATACTATATTATGTACCTGACTACATATACAGTATCAATTTTCAGATCTACATTTAGCAAGCATACTGGTCATATTGGCCAATAACTGAATGGGACAGCAGGGTCTTTGCCTAGTTTTATTATAGTAATTATTAATGATTCCTTACAAGAGAGCAGAATATAAGTACACATTGAGGCAAAGATGCATTCCTGCAGTATTGGAAGAAATGCCAATGTCAAGGGGGGGGGGTCATTGCTGTCAAAATGAGAGATCAGAGCTTCATGGTTTCAAAGCAAGAGGTTCTTAGTAAATCTTCAGCTACATACATTCTGACTTTACTGCTAAAAGTTTTATATCTGAGGGAGTAGTGAGTATACTGGAGTCATAATGGACTGGTTGAAATAGCTAGATCTACAGCAGTATTCATAATCAGCCTATACCCCACAGCAGGGTTGTGATAGAGGGGAAAACAGTGCATTCAGACAGCAGTTGTAAGACCTAGTAAACTAAGCAGAACAGGAATTGGCATTGGCAGAATTGTTTATGGCAATCTATGACCTGAATGTACATATCTGGAGAGGCAGAGCAGGATAGGAGGACTCCCTGAGTACACATGGATGGGGCAACAGAAATAAAGGATAGCCCATTCTAGACTTTTGTCTGGTAAATGACATGATGGTAGGAAACACATGGTTCAGAAAGACAGTCACAAAATCACATACAAAAGTGGGTAACATGCAGCTCACGTAGACTAGGGTGCGGGTCAGGTAAGTGTGCGATAGTGACGGAGTTTAGGTTTAGGGGTGGGTTAAGTGAGTTTTGGGGTTAGGGTGCGGGTAAGATAAGTGTGCGATAGTGACGGACCTTAGGGTTAGGGTTTGGGTTAAGGTTAGTGCATAGATAGTTGAGTATGTAAGGTTTAGTGTAGGTTTGTAAGGTTTTTGGTGTGCTTGTGTTGTGTGTGTGTGTTTTTCAGGAAAGGTATTTGTTTTGTTGATTGTTGAGATTTTGGTTTGTCGGGCATGTGAAGTTTCATGTTTTTGAACTTTTTTTTTCTTGTGTATAACATGTAGTAATGAAGATGTTGGTAGGGGAAATAATTCATTTTTGTACCAGGGAAGTGCTTGTGCATACATGGCCTGATTGCTGACAACAGTAATGCAGATACGGTGTAACAGGCATAGGTTATCTGTAGCTCATGTTTAAGTGATGGTTATTATAATTTGTTGTTTATGTATCTAGCTTTCAAGAATAATTTATCTGTTAACAATATGCACATACTGCATTGAGGAACTTGATGGGTCTTATTGTAACAAGAGTGATGGGCAGATGCGATAAATGGAATTATTACTTTTGTGACCAATTCTAACCTGGATGAACCAGATACGTTTGACATTTCTGCTTGTATTACTGTACTTCTGCTTATACTCAGTAGTTGGGCATGTTTCCACGCTTTGTCAGTCATGGGTGGAAATTAGGTGGTACTGAAGGCTTGTTTGGTGAAACGTTTTATTTAGATGCATGTATACCTGGACATACTAATGAGGATGTTGCTTGTGGAAATAATTAATTGTGTATCAGGGAAGTGCTTGTGCATACATGGTCTGACTGCTGAAGTGACCACTGGGCAAAATAGTTTATTGTGCCATTTTGGTGCTTGTGCATACACAATGCAAACAACTGGAGGGGTTACTGGGGAAACATATAAATTAAGTCTGAAAGTTACATATGGTTACATTACTTAGAATACATCACAGAAATGTAATTATACTGTAATATGCCAGCATATAATACATCAGATACACCACTGACTAATTAATAGTGTAATGTAAAATAAGCAGACAAGAAATCACTTCTGCTTGTATTCTATTTGTGATAAGTAGTTGCATGAGTGAGATAAAAGTTATCACTTGTTAACAACTGCCAGCATAGAGCTACCATATTTTTGTGCATTTTTCCTGGCTTTGTCAGTCATGTGTGGAATTTAGGTGGGAGGAAGGGTTCAGTAATATGTACGTACTATACTATTTTACTGAATTACTCAGGTGTTCTCCTTACTGATAATGAGTCTGTGTTATACAACAGCTACATAAGGTAATACAATGAATGCCCAGTCAACAGGTTATGTGCAGCAATTATCACCTTTGTCTGAGCATGCATAACTTTGCAGTACTGAAAGGAAGGTCATTATCACATTAGCATTAAGTGCAGTTACAATACAACAGTGAGTTATTATCACTTTTCTGGTAAAAGCCTCAGCTGCTGTCACTGTTACTCACATAAGTAGAAGTCGTTATCACTTTGACAAATGCACAAGTCAGACTGTTTTTTCTCTATTTGTAGTCATTGCAAGCCACTCCTTCCATTCTTCATCAACTAGCTATCCTCCAAAACCTCTAATTTTTTCCTGTGTGTGTGTATATATATATATATATATATATATATATATATATATATATATATATATATATATATATATATATATATATATATATATATATATATATATATATAGATCCCTATCACAACACTCACACGCCACAAACCCGACACTCAAAACAACGACACCAAAACACCAAAAATGCACAAAACTGACAACTCACAAAATCGAACACCATAACACTGACACCCAAAACACTGACACACAAAACGTAAACTACACATTACACACAGCTATACATGCACTAACCCTAACCCAAACCCTAACCGTAAGGTCCGACACTACCGCACACTTACCCTACCCGCACCCTAACCCTAACTCACTTAACCTGCCACTAAACCTACATTCCATCACTATAGCACACTTACCCTACCCGCACCCTAACCCTAACTCACTTAACCCGCCACTACACCTAAAGTCCGTCACTACCGCACACTGACCTTTCCCGTACCCTAACCCTAAATCCCACACTATCTCACACTTACCTGTCCACTCCCTAATGCTAAATCCCTCACCATCGCACACTTACCTGTTCGCACTCCCTAACACTAAATCCCTCACTATCGCACACTTACTGACTCGCGCTCACACGTTGCCCATGTCGGTGTTTCAGCTGTCGGGATTTCAAATTGTTGATAATCTGTCTTGTTGGTCGTCTCGAGTTGGTCTTCTTAACGCCTGTGTTTCGGCGTGTCGATGAAGTCAAGGGGACCCATATATATATATATATATATATATATATATATATATATATATATATATCAGTGCATATATGTGTGTATATCGATATATATGTATGTACATAATGTACTTGCACATATACACATGCACACATGAATATCAGTATGGCAGTGGCCTCTCTTGGGAGATAGGGTGATGCATCTGCATACATTGTCTGTAGTTCATTTTGAGGGGATTTACATGTGTCCTTTCTGTGCATACATTGTCTGTAGTTCATTTAAATGGGATTTACATGTGCCCTTTCTGTGCCCTCTTGTCAGGCACTGGCCAAGCCCTTATGCACCAAGGTCAGGAAGGTTCCTCTTCAGAGATTTATGCCAACTTCTCTTGTGCTGGTGGGTGCATCATGGGGGGCATATCCAGCCATTCATGGATCTTGTGATCCACCTAGACTGCAGTTAGGAACTTGGAGACTCTTCAGCTCAGTCCCATAGTGCTGCTGTCCTAGGTAGAAATGGCCTCAGGGCTGCCACTGTGATGCAGTGTTTCCCTCCGGAAAAGGACACATGCAAAAAGACAAAGCCTGGGGCAGTCTTAGTCTTTTCACATGTTGTCTTGGTTGAGCTCTCTACTCAGTTTCCCTCCCTTCAGGTGTAGTAAATGTATGTAGGTCAGGGCAAGACCCTTTACATTAGCTCCCCCCTTTGAGTCCTTATGACCATTGCCGAAAAGGCACATCTAAATGAAAAAGGCAGAGGTAAGGCAGAGTGCTGGCACTGCATGCAATTAGGAGTCATTGCTGTTACCAGCAGTCTGAGTGGGTACCCAGCACAGGTATTGTATGTGTATATGTATAGTATCGATAGTTCCAACATGTAAAAGAATTGGGCCTGTATGTTGTACACATGTGCAGATATCAATGTTTGTTTCAGACTTAAGTTATGGAAATTATGATTTTTTTTCATATTTTGGTAAATAACTTTGCAAGGGAGCATCTGAATGTGCTAAGTAATACCTCATTTGAAGACAATACTCATAGTTCTAACATGGTAAAAGAATGGCGCCTGTATGTTGTACTCATGTGCAGATATCAAAGTTTGTTTTGGACATGGGTTATGAAAATTATGATTGTTTTTCATATTTTGGTAAATAACTTTACAAGGGAGCATCTGAATGTGCCAAGTAATACCTCATTTTGAAGACAGTATTACTGGTTCTAACATGGTAAAATAATTGTGCCTGTATGTTGGACACATGTGCAGATATCAATGTTTGTTTGGAATTAGGTTATGGAAATTATGATTTTTTTTTCATATTTTGGTAAATAACTTTGCAAGGGAGCATGTCAGTGTGCCAAGTGATACCTCATTTTGAAGACAGTGTTACTCCTTACAACATGGTAAAAGAACTCTCTCTCTGCATTCTACACATGTACAGATATCACTGTTTGTTTAGTCTTGTACAATTATGAAAATTATACATTTACAATACTTTTCATTATTATGCCCATATCTTTGCAAGGGAGCATGGTGATCACACAAATGATGCATCATTTTGAAGCTGACATTCAGATGCATAACTTCTACACTGATATGTAGGCTCTGTCAGTTGCAGGTGATGAGATATTATGCTTTGTTTATTTATCAATTATGAAAAATAATATATTAATCATATTTCTGTGAATATCTCATGAAAGGAACATCACACAGTAATGGTTAAGGTATTATTTTAAAGCTGACATGTATACTAACAAATTACATTCAAATTGTATGGGTCTGCATGGTACATTGACCAAGATATTATGCTTTGTTTTTCCAAAAAGGTAAAAAATATGCACAATATCAGCATTCCTTGCCAAATATTTAATAATGACTTTGATATACACTATTAACATTTACACTGCTGGAAAGGTCAGTGTCTGCTGAACAACTTTCACGTTTACATTTTTAGTCTAGCTCTTATAGTTAAAGAGTTATGAACATTTATTTTCTGAATGGTGTTACAAATGGATTTTCTGAAAATGAGCTCAGGCTGCACTATTGTTCCTATGGTGGAATTAAGCAGGCAGTTTTTCCTGAGCTGCTCCGGAGTGAATGAGTTAATGAATCAGCCTGCAAATACCATTGTATTAGTGCACAAAAGGATAGGTGTTCAAATAGGGAAGGAACCCTCACGCACATAGCGATGTATAAAAGCAGTTCCTACACACCTGCATTTGCTAAGCACACCCACCATCACCCTCGCACCCAAACATATTACAATACAAACTGTAATGACATCACAGATCATTCACACACTGTACGACATCTGCAGAAGCCTTAACATACCTTGTCAGAGACACACTAACATGGCCCTATGTGAAATAGCGGCTGTTATACAATGGAACAGCTGCTGATGTAATAGGGTTTGTTTGCACTAATCCCATTTCAGAGGGTTGTGTGTACACCGGGATGTGTTAGCAATTAGTGAGTAACAGCACAGTATACTATACTTGTACACCAAATCAAGGATGTCTGGTGAACACACTGTACACCACATAACAGTTCATGCATAGCCATATGGCCTTGAGCTGGCCAAACATCCTTGCCAGACTTAAGCATCTGCAGAAGTATCAGGTACAAACAAACCCTGCATAAGTAGCACTGTTCTGAAATATAACAGCTGTACTCACATGTAGAACTAAATCATCTAGCCATTACACACAGTCCACAGGAGTCACGAAGCTGATATATCTCTGTGTGTCTCCATATAGCTGTTGAAATATATCGCAATAACACATCTAGGCCATCTCCCTCAAAAGTAAGGGAAACGGACAATGCCCAAAAGGAGTACTCACTTATACACCACTGTTGCCATGGTATCGGCTAATGTTGTAGCTGCACAGCTGATGTGCATCCAATTAACTACTTTGGAACAGCAATTGGTGGACAGGATACCACATGTTACCGATATGTAACTAGAAAAGGATGTGTTATCACACATTCAAACCGTCCGTATATACCAGCGGAATGTTACAAAGAACATTAAAACACAAACCAAAAAGGATTGAATCAACTGTTAACGATACCTTGGGTTACTAATAAGGTATGTAGAACAGTCAGTATGTCTGTGTATGTAGTAATATTCTGTAGTATTGAAAGTGCATGCAATCCATATAGTGGAAACAGTTATCTTGTAGTGATGTATTGTTGAGCATAGTAACACTTGTAGTATTTGTGTGTACTGTTGTAGGTCACAAGGCAAACACTGCATACACCACAAGGAATGCTATATAAGACCTTTGAACAGAAATACTCTTCACCAGCCAACGTCAGTGGCAGGACTGGTCCAACAAGTATGTGCTATAACAGTATATGTTAATATATTGTAACTGTAGCCATATGTATGGATGTAATACAGAGAATAACATGTGGAAGGGTGGGCCACTGTGCAAGTATGTTTTGCATTGTGGGATATTGTGCCAATAACTGTGTAATGTACAGTATTGTAGGCAGATATGGGGAAAGTGTAGTTAAGCAGCATAGAATGGTGGTCTGCAGGATGATGTTGGTGATCAAGAAGTGGAGGAGGAGTGTGAAAGCAGTGCCAAGGATTAAATGGTGGAAGTTAAAAAAGGGTGATTGTGAGGTGGAGTTCAGGGAAGAGTTAAGACAGGCACTGGGAGGCAATGAAGAGTTACCTAATAGCTGGGTAACTACAGCAGAGCTAGTAAGGGAGACTGCTATGAAGGTGCTTGGTGTGACATCTGGACAGAGGAAGGAGGACAAAGAGACATGGTGGTGGAATGAGGAAGTACAGGAGAGTATACAGAGGAAGAGGCTGGCAAAGAAGTGGGATTGTCAAAGAGATGAAGAAAGTAGACATGAGTATAAGGAGATGAGGTGCATGGCAAAGAGAGAGGTGGCAAAGGCTAAGGATAAGGCATATAGAGAGTTGTATGAGAGATTGGACAGTAAAGAGGGAGAAACGGACCTGTACTGATTGGCTGGACAGAGGGACAGAGCTGGGAAAGATGTGCAGCAGGTAAGGGTGATAAAGGACAGTGAGGGAAACGTACTCACAAGTGAGGAGAGTGTGTTGAGTAGATGGAAAGAGTACTTTGAAGGGCTGATGAATGAAGAGAATGAGAGAGAGAGAGAAGGTTGTATGATGTGGGGATAGTGAATCATGAATTGAAGCAGATTAGCAAGGAGGAAGTAAGGACAGCTATGAAGAGGATGAAGAATGGAAAGGCTGTTGGCCCAGATGACATACCAGTGGAAGCATGAAGGTGCTTAGGAGAAATGGCAGTGGAATTTATAACCAGATTGTTTAATTAAATTTTGGAAAGTGAGAGGATGCCTGAGGAGTGGAGAAAAAGTGTTTTGGTACCTATCTTTAAGAATAAGGGTGATGTGCAGAGCTGTAGTAACCACAGAGGGATATAATTGATCAGTCACAGCTTGAAGTTATGGGAAAGAGTAGTGGAAGCTAGGTTAAGAAGGGAGGTGATGATTAGTGATCAGCAGTATGGTTTCATGTCAGGAAAGAGCACTACAGATGCAATATTTGCTCTGAGAGTGTTGTTGGAGAAATAAAGAGAAGGTCAGAAGGAGTTGCATTGTGTCTTTGTGGACTTAGAGAAAGCATATGACAGGGTGCCTAGAGAGGAGTTGTGGTATTGTATGAGGAAGTCGGGAGTTGCAGAGAAGTATGTAAGAGTGGTACAGTATATGTACAAGGGTAGTGTGACATTGGTGGGGACTGCGGTGGGAGTGGCAGATACGTTTAAAGTGGAGGTGGGATTACATCAAGGATCAGCTCTGAGCCCTTTCTTATTTGCAGTGGTGATGGACAGGTTGACAGATGAGATTAGACAGGAGGCCCTATAGACTATGATGTTTGCAGATGACATTGTGATATGTAGTGAGAGTAGGAACCAAGTTGAGGAGTACCTGGAGAGGTGGAGATATGCTTTAGAGAGGAGAGAAATGAAGGTCAGCAGGGCTAAAACAGAATATATGTGTGTAAATGAGAGGGAGGGTAGAGGAATGGTGAGGATGCAGGGAGTAGAGTTGATAAAGGTGGATGAGTTTAAGTACTTGGGATCAACAGTTCAGAGTAATGGTGAGTGTGGAAGAGAGGTGAAGAAGAGAGTACAGGCAGGGTGAAATGGGTGGAGAAGAGTGTCAGGAGTGATTTGTGACAGATGGGTACCAATAAGAGTGAAAGGGAAGGTCTACAAGAGGGTAGTGAGACCAGCTATGTTATATGGGTTGGAGACGGTAGCATTGACGAAAAGGCAGGAGTCAGAGGTGGATGTGGCAGAGTTAAAGATGTTAAGATTTGCACTGGGTGTGACTAGGATGGACACGATTAGGAATCAGTATATTAGAGGGTCAGCTCAGGTTGGACAGTTTGGAGACAAAGCAAGAGAGGCGAGATTGCATTGGTTTGGACATGTGCTGAAGAGGGATGCTGGGTATATTGGAAAAAGGATGCTAAGGATGGAGCTGCCAGGTAAGAGGAAAAGAGGAAGGCCTAAGATAAGGTTTATGGATGTGGTGAGAGAGGACATGCAGGTGGTTGGTGTGAAAGAGCATGATGCAGAGGACAGGAAGAAATGGAAACAGATGATCCACTGTGATGACCACTAACAGGAACAGCCAAAAGAAGATGATGATGTAGGCAAATATGTATTGCAAGCTACATATCATTACTGTAATGGTAGGCAAATATTAGTTATGTCAATTGGCATTTACAATACACAATGACAGGATACATAAGGCTTTTAGTGAACCGACAGTTTATCAGCATGATAGCAAAGTAAAATGGAAGAGCTATTTAACTATCCATGCACATAAGACATGTAATATGTGCAAAGGTAGGTACTAGGCTGTCTTACCAAGGGTATCTGTAAGCCTAGCTAGCGTGTGTTGTCTTTCGCTACCCCCATAGTTTGGTTCCTTATGCCTCTGAATGGCAGAGCTAATAGTTCCCTGTGCCTCTGTCCAGCAGAGCCACTGCAGTGATCCCCTGGTACATGTCTGTCTCTCATCCACATGTCAAGGTTTCCCTTGAAGAGTGCTTGTGAGGGGCCCTGCCTGATGTACATTGGAATCACGTTCCAAAGCATAGGGAGTGTCCGGGTCAAGAATCTATCCATCCAGCATGTCCTACTCATCATTGTGGTTAGGTGTATATCCCTAGAGCATTTGGCTCCCAGGGGCTTCTGTTTAGGTGGAACATATCCAGCAATACAGGGTTGGACATAGGCCTTGTATGTCAAGCAGAGATCACCTGTGAGTATGCGGTATGCAACTGAGTACAGCTGGAGTTTCATAGGTTGGGCTGCATAGGTATCTGTTTGAGGTCAGTAATCCTCTTGGTGTGGTACTGGTGTGATCTTCCAAGCTGTTGCAGTTGTCTTGTAAGGTATATCCCAAATGGGGTGTTGTATCCTTTAATGGGTCTGATATGACATGTGTAGAGTCACAGTGGCCCCTCTGATCTGGATGTGAACCCATTAGAGATTAGGGGAGCCATGTAGAAGGATATTCTAACCACCTTGTCATTATGGGTATCGAAGGAGAGATTGCTATCTACTGGTGTTTCAGGATCCCGTATTACCTTTTTTGTATGTAGGGGACTAGCACCTATGTGGTAGTTCATGGGTGATTAGTTATATCCAAACGGGATGGCTATGCACTTTTAGGCATTCAGCCTGACACCATGATATTAACACCAGGTATCCGTCTCAGTGTGACCCTTCCAGAGGGTGTCTGTAACAGCTGAGGAAACAATTATGTCCCCTAGTTTGCAGTTGTCTGCAAACCTTTTCAGCCAAAGTCCTCCTGTGCTTGTCTGTACATCAGATAAGTATATACCAAAAATGAGGGGTCCTAGGACTGAGCCCTGGTGGACGGCAGTTGTAACTGGTATACAGTCAGACCTAGGGTATGCAACTCCCACTGTGTGTGTTCTGTCCGTGAGCCAATTTGCAAACTATCACATGACGTAGGGGTTAATGTTCAGGTGGATGGGTATGTTGATAATGCCAGAAGTAGGAATGGTGTTGAAAGCCTATGAGAGATCTAGGTAGGCTATGTGGACCTCCTTACCCTCATCTAATGCCTTGTTAACTGTCTCTAAGAAGTCCACCAGGTTTAGGAGGCATGGTCTGGACTTAACAATGCCAAACAGGGAGTGGTCAAAGGTTGGGAGGTACCCAATGTCTCTGTGACAGTGATCCATGATGTGCACCATAGCTTTGTAGACCAGGCTAGTCAGGCCTATAGGGAAATAGGTCCCATGGTTCATTGTGGCACAACCTTTGTGGAGTGGGATAACTGTTGCTGTACGCCATTCAGGGGGCACTATGCCTGATGTGAGGCTATTGTTGAACATGGTGCATAGGTGAGGAGACAGTACGATCTAAAGTTTGTGTAAAATGCAGCCTGGAATGTTGTCTGGTCCCATGGATGCTGTGATACTGCCTTTAGAGTGTGCAGCTTTGAGAGGGATCTGCCAGCACGTTGCCAATATCAATTGTTTCTGTAATGTTCGTGTCTTTTTGCTGTAACTCAGAGCAGATCTGGTTGTTGACATCGAGGCTTTGTGGTTGTTGTTGGTATTAGTTGCGTTATAGTTTTCATTGCTAGCTTTGGAGGATCTTATAAGGGATCTCACCTTTTTACTGAGGCTGGCCAGGGATCTCCTCCACACATGGTATTGTACTCTCATTTGCAACAGTGTCTTCCTCCTGTAGTACAATATGTTTATGGCAGGCGACCACCAGATTGGTTTAGTTAATTATGAGTATAGCATCCTGGTTCTGTTTGGGATAGCACAAGCCATGCACTCCTATAAGTTCTTATAGACTGCATTTGTGTAGGATTCAGCAGTTATAACAGTACTGCCCATCTGCATGGGTGTCATGACAACCACCACGTCTGCCTTAAGAAGCATGTATTTGGCCTTGTAGACATATTATACTGTGGTTCTCTTAATGGGGGGTAGGTGCAGGATTTGGGTATCAACGGTGTTCAGCACATGGTCTGATCGGACCAACGAGGTGTTGGCTTCATGTATGGAGCACCAGTCACTCATGTTGGTAATGACTAGGTCTAGGATATTGTTGCCCCTGGTGGGTGTGTGGATATGTTTAGTCAGGGCACTGGTGTTTATGAATTCCAGAAACCGTTGAGCTAATGTGTTGGTACATGAGTAGTTTTCCCAATTAATGGTAGGGTAGATACAGTGAGGCTTATGTGATGGGTGTGGTGTTGTGGGACTGTGTACCTTCTCCACATGACAGTCAGGGTCAGGCTTGGTTTTAGAGACCTTTACCTCCAGTTTGGCTAGATGAGTGCCTCTCTCACAGGTTGTAGTGTTGGGTGGTAGGCGGAGAGGCTTGTCTGTATACATGAGGCAATGTGTACATTGCCTCAAGATGTCCAGATTCATCAGATAGACAGGTGAGAACACTGGCAGTTGACTCTTGGACATGCCTGAATATAAAACTACATTCACCTAGATAAGTGAGGAAAGTGAGTACAAGAGCTATATTACTCTACGCAAGTGAGAAAAGTATTTACAAAACCTGTTCACCCTTACCTGTAGGTGATGTGGAAGATTGAGTGCTATAGTAATTATTTGCTTACATAGTGATTACAAGTCCTTTGCAAGTGCTTAGCCTGAATAAGCAATCCAGGTAGGGTCTTGGATAATATAAAAACATGGCCCCCTCCCCCAACAGGTACACAAGCATATATCCATGTACACCACAGGGCCCCTGTACCCACAACTATGCAGGTACCAGCTGCACTCAGTCTGCATGTAACCTGCCCACATCACAGGTTGTATCATACACATATGGCAAAACAAGATGCCCTCCATGTACACGTCATGTAAAACATAGCTCCATGTCAGGTTGTGTACACACTGAACTGTGCACACCAACAGGTATCACAACCCACAAAGGGAGAGACACCACTGATAATGGGAAGTACTGCACTACTACCCTGCTGAATCTGGTCTGGAAGGCCATGAACCTTGATCACTTAAGTGATGTCAGCAGTACAGATGTAGATGACTGTATGGTTGATGTCACACTGCATATCATAACCTTGCCAGGTCATAGGACATCATCACCCATACTGTGTAACATCTACACTCGGTATACCAGATGTACATTCCTATGTCACAGGAGTGTTTTGCAACAGGACTGCTGGCAGAAACAACAGTACAGAAGGTGTCTGAATAATACATGATCATCACACCAGTGGCAGCTACAGTGTGCCAGGGTTAATGAATTCTATTCCCCCTCATTGTAGTCCATACCTCACAGACAAACAGAAGGCATCTGACTATTGAAGTATGCGAATGACTATGACCTAGGAGCAATAGCTGACTCACATTGTCACCCCTATGTTAATAATCCTGTACCCATTAACACTACCCCCTAGGTCATCATAATGAACACTTGTGTGTGAGGGATGCAGCTGGGCAGTTGTCTTTCCTGTGATAGCTACGTCATCATATCTGTCAGGGAGTCATATGTGGCAACCCTAATAATAATAGGGTGCCATTCATGAATATAGAGATCATTGTCCAGCCATACAGAACACTCACGTGACCCATATCAGATCACATATTTCCTTTAAGGGGTATTGGCCATGTGCAGATGGCTTACACTAGCCTTCCCATTCCCCATCTCCACTATGTAGCATGATGCATACCCTGAATAAATCCATGTCCAACCCTGTGATGTCGGACATGCTACATGTACTCATACTGATCTCGAACACAAACTTCATGGACATCCACCTACCATGTGCTGAACAGATCCTTGTCCCATACACTTGACATAGTCCTGCCATACTATGCATTCCTGTCCATCAAAGCTGCACATCGCTCCCCTCTCAGACATGGTGTGATGGTCACATCGTAACGCATGGTATATGTATCATTAACCCTGTAGATCAGTAATGTGGCACTGCTCCACCTGGCCCCACAGACCCGCCTGTTGGCTACTGCCAGGTAACCTTTCATCCTAGATGCATACATGGCCCATGGCATATAGCCCACTAGTTGACTTTGACTGTACATGCCATAGTTGATATCCATCCCTGCAAATACCATCTGGCTAGCCAGTGTCCCATGTGTATCACATGTGCAACACAGGTGATACATGGCAAGATGTTGAATTGCTGTACAGTACCATGTTGATGTATATGGCAGAACACATACATGTAAAACCTTATGTGAGTATGTCTGCAGGGTCATAGGTCATGTCTGTTAAGGCAGTGTAAGTCCTTATATTGACATATACACTGCATCAAGGTTGACTGCATTAATGTGGACACATCCAGCCATGTGCTGATAGGTAGGAACACCAGTACAGGCAAACAGACATGCCCACATCAAGACAGCAACCACATGAAGTATGAGCAATGTAATCAGGTGACACACACACACACACACACACACACACACACACACACACACACACACACACACACACACACACACACACACATATGGTGATAATATCCACTCAACATTGAGTGTTACATGTGTGTGACACAAACACATCAGTGTCATGTAGGTTTGCAAATACAACTATTTAAACTGAATTAATGTGATACACATGTATGTTCAGCTGTAGCTCTGTATGTCTCTGAGGTACTGTGACCTGTCTCCATCATTATTTCTTCCAGGTATGCCACGTGCAAGGCTTCCCCCTTTTACATGCTTGGAGGATAAGGCCCTCATCCCATACCTACTTGATAATCATGACATCCTGTTCAGCCATGTGCCACAGGATGCACAGCAGTGGGATGCCTTGTGGATGGAACTTCGCAGGAGGGTTAATGATGTGGGTGGCCACAACCACACATACATGCAGGTGCGCAGACACTGTACAGACCTCGTTAGATGGGCGAACAGCGTGCAAATGCAATCACCAGGGATCAAGGTGCAACAGGTGGTGGACCACCAACCCAGCTCCCACTTACACGTACCGAGGAGCTACTGGCCAACCTGTGGACAACTGCAAAACCACATCCAAAAGTCTTAGCTGATATTGTGGAGGTGGGTGTCTCTCAACCACTGATCCTGGAGTTGCCTGGTAAGTCAGTACTGTAAAAACATGCACCAAAACCCAGCGGTAGTGCGAAATTAGGGCTAAAAGTTTTGCTGTACTCAAAAGTTGTAGTGAGCAATAACCAGCTCAAAGCAGCAATCCAAAACACACGATTTATTAGGAATGAACCAGACGTACACACAGTAGGCTTCACGTTTCGTCAAAAACTTCATCAGAATAATGAACAGTCATCTACAAAGCAATTAAATAGTCCAATTAAAGTTCAAATGCACCAATAGCAGTCACTATATCATGAATTAATAAATAGCTACAGAGCACATAAAATCTACTAAAAAATGACAAAACGTTATGAGACCTAATAAAACAATATAATGTTAAAAGTGTGATTTTTTAACATATAAATTAATAGACTAAAAGTCCATATTCAAACATAAATACAATGGATGTTAAAACAAATAAAAAATGTTAATAAAAAATGTTAAAAAATGTAATATAATATGAAGTGCATATAATGTTTATACATTTTTTATTTGTTTTAACATCCATTGTATTTATGTTTGAATATGGACTTTTAGTCTATTAATTTATATGTTAAATTGCTTTGTAGATGACTGTTCATTATTCTGATGAGGTTTTTGACGAAACGTGAAGCCTACTGTGTGTACATCTGGTTCATTCCTAATAAATTGTGTGTTTTGGATTACTGCTTTGAGCTAGTTATTGCTCACTACAACTTTTGAGTACAGCAAAACTTTTAGCCCTAATTTCGCACTACCGCTGGGTTTTGGTGCATGTTTTGCATTATTAGTTATGTTTGCACCTTCCATCTTCCTGTTACAAGTCAGTACTGCACCTTTAACAACTATATTCCATATAGCTGCATGTGTCACTTTACAATATGTAATGTAACATCATATTCAAGGCATGTATACACACATGCCGTATACTATAGTATGCTACTCTGTGTATGCACACATGTGCATAAACCATAGTATAGTCTAATGTACTGCTGTATGTGTTATGCACATTGCTCCCTGTAGCTTTTATACAGGGATGGATTATGCTCTTACTGCTGTGTTACTCCTATTTAGGTACCTCTGGTGTTCTGCTGCGAAAGCAGCCCGTTGCAGGTGAGAGTGGTATTCTTCATCAGGAACCGTAATGCACAAATCTATCTGCAATGTGGCCACTCACAACATGTACACATAATGTATGGTCCTGTCACAATATACAGGTCAGACCTGCAATGTATCACAATGACTATCCAGGTGCCACACTTGCAAACTATGTGAATCATCTTACCGACATGAATCCTCACAAACTTTATTGCCAGATGTGTTGACAGCTGTGCATACAATGGTGGAGGTGCTGTTCACTTTAGGAACGTACAACAGATCTGATCTACACATGTGGTGAATACAAACAGTACTACACAGTAGGCTGGAGTATGGCCAGCACACAGGTTTCACCGGTGTGGATCATAGCCCTGCTATGAATGTCACACAATGTGATGTGCTATCTTGACATGTCCATGATATCTATTGGCCTAGCTGCTTCACTGCCTACCTAACCTGAAAACATATCCCACATCCCACCCTTTATCTGCATAACCCTGTTGTCAGTGGAGCATATATGTCATATGGGACAACACAGACATGTGAACTAGATGCCCATCACAATAATTTGGACAACACATGTACACACATGACCATGGAGGATGGCCAGTGACATGGAGCAACACACACAGTAGACGTGTTGTGCTTGTGTGTACATCCTGTCGTACAATGGCTACACATGGTTCGGCCATGACCTTTGTATAATGGTCATAATGTAGATGTGGAGCACTAGGCATCCTACAGGCCTATGCACATCTTGTGTAGGCATAACATCCATCCACCACATAAGATGTGTTGAACATCTTGAGGGTGTTGAAACATGATAGCAGTCACCGACACAGTATCCCCATCAGGCCACAGATACAGTACATTCCTGTTGCTGGTGATGGGCATAAATGCCATACTAGCTCCTCTTGTGTGTGTGTGTGTGTGTGTGTATGTGTGTGTGTGCATGTGTAGTACACAGATGTCATGTGGGACATGGTGTACCGACATGTTCGCCATGTCTGTCCATAGTTGCCAGGCTGCAGCAATATGGTTGCAGATGTACAGGGGTGTCATTCATATACCCATCAGTGACCTGTGTCACAACTTCCACATCATGGTTTAGTGTGTGTACACCTCAGTGACGTGGGTCACATTCCACAGTATATATGTATTGTATCTGAACACAGTCATGGCTATGAACCTTGTCTGTAACTCACACTGTATAGAACTAGAGATGCCTCATGATTCCCTGCAATGGCCATGCACATCAGCTAAGTTTACAGTATATCTGTAGGGTGGACAGACAACACTGAATTGGCACACCATTGCCCCACTTTATATTCAGCAGGACACCATTGTGTTAAACATGTAAGCATGTCATTGCACATGTCAGCAGATCACATGCCATACTACATGTGATTATCAAGGTCATATGCCACACATCATGGTGTAACCACAGGGATATATGCTAACCACTACTATGATTGTGTAATTCGCATGCCGTCTGCTATCACACATGCATGCTGTTGTGTGCAACCTAGGGATGTAAAATAACTACCACTATTATTATCTGCTCTGCATGCTGTCTGCCGTATCACATGCATGTTGCATGCCTTCTGTCATATCACATGTGTGTGTGTGTGTGTGTGTGTGTGTGTGTGTGTCTATTGTATAGATTGTAATGTACAGTTTTTGTCTGCCCTCACAGGTGATGTAGGTGCATTGCCCTCCTGCGTACATCAGATGTTAGTATCCTCCACAGACTCTAGAAATGATGATGAACGTATGATTGTGTCACAGGCAGAGTTGTCAGGGACTAAAACTGTGCCATTGGTTGCCATTCCATCTATATCCACCTCATCCCCGCACACAGATCCCATACTTGCACCTACCCCATCACCATACTTTAAACACACAGGTTCACAGGTATGTACATCTTAACTGCCAGCATCCCTGTCGATGTCCACATTCCCAGACAGTCATAATGACAGCCTTGACATGTGTAGTCTGTGTGGCGCGATTCATATATATGTAGTATTGTAATAGTAATCTGTAAATAGGCAGGTGTTCTGTACCTAACACTGGCGTGTGTGTGTATGTCTGTCCCCATTTGCCAGTGGACTCTAAATTGCTTTTAGACTGGCCACACTCCATACATTTCTTATACCCACTGTTAGCAAGGCTGATGATGTCACCCATCTACAAATACACCTCTGGAAGGGCTGTGTCCCAGTAATCTTGGTAGCGTGTTCTGTGATTGCGTAATGCTGTAGTATAATAAAGTAGTTAGGTCGGTGTTCTACTCCCACACTTGCTCTGTGTTTGTGTGTGTGTGTGTGTGTGTGTGTGTGTGTGTGTCTCCCCATTTGCCTGAGGACTGAGTAATACCTTTATACTGCTTACACTCCATACATTTCTTATACCCACTGTTAGCAAGGCCAATGATGTCACCCATCTACAAATACACCTCTGGGAGTCCTGCATTCTGGTAATCTTGGTAGTGCGCTCTGTAACTGCGTAATGCTGTAGTGTAAAAAAGTAGTTAGGTCAGTGTTTTAGTCCCACACTTGCCATGTGTGTGTGTGTTTGTGTCTCCCCGTTTGCCTGAGGACTGAGTAATACCTTTATACTGCTCACACTCCATACATTTCTTATACCCACCATTAGCAAGGCCGATGATGTCACCCACCTACAAATACACCTCTGGGAGGACTGTGTTCCAGTAATCTCGGTAGCGCGTTCTGTAACTGCGTAATGCTGTCATGTAATAAAGTAGTTAGGTCGGTGTTCCAATCCCACACTTGCCATATGTGTGTGTATCCCTGAGGACTGAGTAATACCTTTATACTGCTCACACTCCATACATTTCTTATACCCACCGTTAGCAAGGCCGATGATGTCACCCATCTACAAATGCACCTCTGGAAGTGCTGTGTCCCAGTAATCTCAGTAGCGCATCTGTAACTGCATAATGCTGTAGTATAATAAAGTAGTTAGGTTGGTGTTCTAGTCCCACACTTGCCGTGTGTGTGTGTGTGTGTGTGTGTGTGTGTGTGTGTGTGTGTGTGTGTGTGTGTCTGTCTCCCTGTTTGCCTGCAGACTGAGTAATACCTTTATACTGCTCACACTCCATACATTTCTTATACCAACCGTTAGCAAGGCCGATGATGTCACCCATCTACAAATACACCTCTGGGAGTGCTGTGTTCCAGTAATCTCAGTAGCACGTTCTGTAACTGCATAATGCTGTAGTGTAATAAAGTAGTTAGGTTGGTGTTCTAGTCCCACACTTGCCATGTGTGTGTGTTTCCCCATTTGCTTGAGGACTGAGTAATACCTTTATACTGCTCAGACTCCATACATTTCTTATACCCACCGTTAGCAAGACCGATGATGTCACCCATCTACAAATACACCTCTGGGAGTGCTGTGTCCCAGTAATCTCGGTAGCTTGTTCTGTAACTGTGTAATGCTGTAATGTAGTAAAGTAGTTAGGTCAGTGTTCTATTCCCAGACACACCAAGTGTGTGTGTCTACCTGCATGAGACAAGTACAGTGCTTTGTAGTATTCGCTGTAGCACGTGTCCTAAATGCATGTTGCTGCAGTGTGATACAGTAGGGTTTTGTATACAGGACATAGCAAGTGTGTGTTTGTCTGTCAGAGCCTGTGTAGAGGTGACCGTGATTATCTTACCATTGGACATATTTGGGAGCGGGTTTTGTAGTTTTCCTATATAGTATCCATCTTATGACACACTGGCCACCTCATGAGGAGTACAGCTGTCAGTCAGCCATGGCACTGTGTTGGAAAGCCATACCCATACATCTGGCAAAAGGGCTGGTGAACTAAGTATGCAGCCCTACTATTACCCAGCATATGTCCCACACCCATGTGCCATGCACATACAACCTTGCCTAGGATATCCCACTATGTTGCTAGTAACATGCACATTGAGGACAGATAGTAGGCATGATGTGACCGCAGTGGCCTGCAGAGGCCATGGCACCATGTACAGTGCTACAATAGGCGCATATATGCGGACATTGTGCCTTCACTATGTTCCACACTGAATGGCTGCAACATATGTGGTGCCATCATATGTGATCCATTAAGGCCAGACAATGCTGTACACATGCCCTGTATCGACCCATGCCACTGACACCACAGAATACCTGTCCATTCTATACATGCAGGTGCAGGGCTGACCTGCTCACTGTAAGCAGGTTTTGCCACACCATGCCAGTATTGGCATATCGGGGTATAACAGGCTGTGTACACTACATGTGTCTGCCAAACCAGGTACACTTGTACATGTCACTGTACAGTATTGTGGGACATGCACATCCCAGGCAATGTCCATGTGAAGGACTATTAAACACAGACATGGCATGCATTGCAAAGCTATGGCCCTACACATTGGTAATGAGGATGTCAGGCCAGATATTGCAGTACCCATTTGTGTGGGACATTGCAGACACTACACCCCTGCATTGCACACCATTGTCGGGTGACGCGATGGCAAGGATTACCCCTCACCCAGCCTTGTAGAGCCATCTTGCACAGCCAAACACTACACACACATGGAGCAATGCATACCTGCATGCCAGTACCGGCACCCTGTGTCTGCATGTGGGTTGTGATGCTCCCAACCACAGTCACTCCCAGTATAAACCTCGTTGCCATACCAACAGTTGTCAAGCACTTTCACATGGCCTAGCCCATTGAACCTCCAGATATCCCCTGTGGTGCATGTGGTCCTGTGCATTACTGTGTTGTGGTAAACTAAGTAGTTACATTGTGTATTTGCCGCCCTGGCAAAGGTGTCAATGCATGTCCATTAGCGTGTGGTTGTGGTGACAATGGCATCCGTTCATGTGGACTGACATGTGTGCCACACCTAATGTATGTCTACTATATCTGTTACAGATGTCACTGACTCACCTACACACATGTTCTTACAGCACTGCAACATGCTGCCTCTGTGGCACATGTAGTAACATCATGCACATGTAATAGTAATGAGTAGTCAGGGGTTTGACCCTGTACTATTCAGCATGTGACAGATTATGGTGAAGTCTCCAAGCCCTTCCCTGGTGTACATTGCCTGTCCTGCACACACACTCTCTGGTGGAGGTGAAGGTGTACACCTGCACAACAGCAGAATGTGCATTGTAACAGATGGAAATGTTCAGGTGATGGCCACTGCACCTATTGCAGTCCTCCTCTAGCTGATTGCATGTGCTACAGCTGTGATGGTGTTCCCATAGCCATCCGCATGATAAACACAGTACACTATCTAGGAAAACATGTTATTATCGGGCCATGACATTCGCTGTGAGTGGTACCTGGATGTGGTGTTCTGACACGGCATCGCAGATGATATCTGGATGTACCTCAATCATTTTCAACAGTGGGAAATAGCCTAATGACAGGAGGTTGATGTGCCACACAACTACAGCATGTAAGTGTAGCTATGTTGCATTGAGACGACTGCCTGCTTAACATGTGTGTGGTAATGGCTATTCTGCATTTTAAAATACAGACATGACAGTACTCTGTTCATGAAGGAACCCCATTTGTAGGGCCATCTGTGAACAGGTCAGTGTGTACAACCATTTGTTACCTGTGTTACACACTGAACAGACTTCTGTGCACAGCAGAAGCATGGTGTGGGGATTGCAGACAGTACATGATGATTGGGATGTGTTACTGCCATCGCATCCTTGACTGGACATGTGTCACATGAGACAGTGGTATGACCGACACTGTGTGGGATTCCCAGTGACAAGCCAATGATGGGCAACTGTTCATAGCTGCAGTCACATGTCTACTACACATTGTACAGTTGTCATGCAGTATATATGCATGTGTTGTGCTCCCTCTGCAAATGTATACAATCTGTTGGGTTGCTGGTGATATCTATGCATACTGTCATAGGTAATTCTGTATGCTGTTGTCTATCACTAAGCCATATGTGGGTTTAAAACACAACACCATAGGCCGAATGGGTTGGTAGGTCCCGGCAGATCCTCCTGTCCCACTTCAGCTGACCATGGCACCGGGCACTAGCACATCTGGGGCCCAGCCAATAACATCAACCTCTGTTGGCTCTGCACCACCTTCTGGTGGTACCACCACTGAGGATGGAGCATGTACTCCTTGGGAGTGGGACCAGGCAGGTACATATCTGCTGTCGTGCGGTCCTGGACATGTTTTGTAGGTGGCTTCCTAAGGGGATACGAAGACAGATACGCCAGTTCAACGGCAGAGTGTCACATTTACAGGGTGATGCTGCCTCTCCTGGACAGCCCCCAGCACTGCCTCCTTTGTAGCTGTGTAGATGCAGTGGCAGTTGCCCATGGCTGGAGACCTCCGTCCCACTGTTCCCATGGGCTTTTGAATGCCGAAGACCCATCCCCATCTAGGGTGTATCCCTCCCACATGTGTCATATACCAACCCTGCATGCTGTCATTTCTGTGCTCCAACTATCCTCCACGGCCATACCTACACTCCTTCCCCAACATCTGACCCTCACCTACCGACACATAAGGCCATTCGGATCCTAGGACACCATCTGCCCTATACATAGCTGACCATTACACACAAGTGCCCACTGGACACATGAAACTCTTGTAATATGCATCATAACATACTACTGTTATCCTCACCACTATCCCTCAGGCGCATGGTCCTGGTATGCACATCACTCCTACATGGTTCATGTACACGAGGAGGACGACCCCATTGTATACAAAACACTACTGGTCCCTCTATGGTTACTCCATTTACCTTTATCATGATGATGATGTTGCGCACAGCACATTGCAGGAGTACTGTTCACACATAATGATTGGACACGTACTGTTGTGTTAATGTACATTACATGCACAGAGTGATGTATACGGCCAATGTGCAACTATTGTCTGTCTGTGGGAGTCTTGTGATTACGTAGAGCAACACCACTACATAATACAGGTGTCGCTGGTGTTTCCCGTTTTATTCATTTGTAATGCTTTGTTGCCACATGGCATGTCCCTGATACATCTCTATATATGTATGTACCTATATGCTGGACATAAACACTCACATGTACTTCTACATGATGGGATACATTCCTATACTGTTGAATGACCGAGCTGCATGATATCCTCTGGTTATAGCCTGTTACGCTCAATTAGCCTCAACATTGCTTAACCAATGCAATACTCGCATATTGGTAGCCAAACACGCTTACACCCGCTGGTTCCCACACTTGCTAATGCAGCGGCATTGGTGCTTGCATCTGTCACTCACACCCCTGGGTGTGAGCGAGGACCACAATATTACCTTGTGATGCCTATTATATCGTACTACATGACTCCAGTATCGGAACTGGCCACACATTAGGTGATGGCAACGCATTCGGCTGTACAGAATCTGCGGCCTGTCCAGTGACACAATCATATTTGTGTGTACCTCATACAATGTGCTCCCACCTTGTGATGCCTATTACATTGGAATACTTGAATACAGTATCGGAAATGGCTGCCTATTGGGCGATGGCATGGCGTTCGTCTGTACAGAATCAGTGGCCTATCCGGAGAATCATTCATATTCGTGTGTTTCTCTTAGGCATACCTTGTGATGCCTATCACATTGGACTACATGACTACAGTCATAGCTGGCCTTAGGCATAGGCCAACTAAGCGGCAGCCTAGGGCACCGCTTTAGTGGGTGCACTTTGCCAGTATTTATTTGGTGTAGGTAGACCAGGATGTGGGCACTTGGTGGTGTGGTGGGGGGGTTCCATTGTGCCCTCTGCCTAGGGCACCAGTTGACCTAAGGCCACTCCTGACTACAATATCGGGAATGGCTGCCCATTAGGAGACCGCATGGCATTCGAATGTACAGAATCAGCAGCCTGTCTGATGATTCATTCATAATTGTGTGTTCCTCTTACAATTGGCTCCCACCTTGTAATGTCTATCACATCGGACTACATCACTACAGTATTGGGACTGTCTGCCTATTAGGCGATGGCATGGCATTCGACTGTACGGAATCAGCAGCCTGTCCAGTGAATTAATAATATTTGTGTGTTCCGCATACACTCTGCTCCCATCTGGCTGATATATTGGAACCAAGACCCTGCATTACAAATGAGTAGTTGTGTTGTGGTAGCCACATCTGTCGGACGGGTCATGCTACCGCATACCTATTATAGGTTTGCCACCTTCTCAATTGGCCAAGGTAGGACTTTAGGGTTATTGCTTGCCCCACTTTGCGAGGGACAGTGCGAAAATAATCAAAACAAAGCACATGTCCAGATTACAGGACATTATTATATTCTACTTTTCATTAATAAATGCATACAACAGTTATTTTATATATGACACTTCTATAGGTTACGTGAAGTAGCATAAGCAATTCAAATGCAACTAGAGTAAGCTTTCATTTGTGCAAATAAGTGTAATCCTGTACTATGCACGGCTGTAGGTATGTTTTGTCCTGGAATGTCTGACATTTCTACAGAATATGTCCCACTCTGGCCATTTGGAAAGGTGGCAACCCTATAGGACCTGTATGTACAGACATCAGACTTTGCAGGGCAACACACCCACAGTGAGTAGAAGGGGTGTATTTCACTGTTTCACCTAAATAAAAGGTTACTCTTGTAGCATTATAGTTGCTTATATTATCTATAACATTTAGGTGTTTCAGAGGAACATAATTGTTTTATGCTACTACTACAGACAATATAGGTAGTCTTTGCCCTAAATCACAGGACATTTTCCTTAATTACAGTTATTATTCAGGACACAAATGCCCACAGGGGAGTGTCCCTCGCAAAG
>NC_056729.1:192230408-192515408 GCF_019279795.1 Protopterus annectens | reverse complement strand
TTGAGGATGTGTATATTTGTTCTTTGGTTATCTTCCTGTTTCACACACCGCTCCCTCATAGACCTCCAGTTCACTTATTGTGCATCCAACCCAGTCTCCTATTGGCGATATATTACATTACCTGTCACCCCCCACCCCCATATTCCACAATCAACATTCATCCCTTCTCTAGTTGATGGCCCATGGCACATTCAACAGAACACATTGTGTACACTACATATATCTGGGACCAATATGGTTGTGAGGTCTACACTAACAATTCAGATCAACCACATGCTGTACGTCACACACATAGGTACTTTCAAATACTTATCTTTCATGACATGGTAGGTAGACCTGGGTAATACCCATTCATCTATTGGCCGTCCTGGCAAGGACGTCTTGGACCAAGAATGGGCAGATATTGGGTGAATGCTCTGACCATTGGTAGGGTTGCCACCTTTTCATATGACCTGGATGGGACATTGTCGTGGTACACATCTGAGTTTACAGGCCAACACATACCCACGGTCATTACAAAGGATAGTACTTTAGTTTCATGCCTACATATAAGCTTTTATTGTTGTAGCAGTGTAGTTGCTTATTCTGTTTCGTTTACTTGCTTATTCTGTTTCTTGTAACATATAGTCATTTTATATACGGACATACTTACTGTATGGGACTATTTCATAACATATGGGACATAATTATGTCCTACTATCGCAGGACATTTCACATTTATTATGAATTTGGTATGGACACACCTGCCTAGAGGGGGACTGTCCATCACAATGTGGGACATGTGGTAACCAAAACCATTGGGCTAGGCTTGGCAATTGGCGGTGCGCTAACACGATGCGTTTCGCTTCCACTGCAGCCCCCCAAACATTTCCAACGCCCAAGTTAAAACTGCTCTCTCCAAAGCAAAAAACACAGCATCCATGGGACCCGACGGTGTCCCCGGCTGTTGTGCTCCTGAACTCAATGAGGAGGAACCCAAAACTAGGACAGCTATTTATCTCAAAGTCTTACCTCTGGATAGCTTGACAAGCCTTATCTGCAAAGCCGTGGAGAGGATCATAATCGACCTCATAAATAAAGACATAACTTGGTTGACAACAGTCACCAAAGCCATTGATGAGGGAAAGGCAGTCCATACAGCCCCTACCTGGATCTTTGTTTGGCATCTACTTTTCCAGTACAAAGCAAACACAGGAGGGGTTATGGTTGACAAAAGTTTGCAGATGACTGCAAACTGGGAAGTATAGTACAATCGCCATGGCCTAAAGTTAAATGCCAAAAATGCATAGTCATACTTCTTCAAAAAAAAGGTTACCCCCTAGCTCCAAAATAGGTGGCAATCCACTGAGCACAGAAAGAAGTATCAGGGGGACTTGGGACCCAGGTTGATTGTAGTCTGTCATTCGACACCCATGTAGCTAAAGTAGTTAGGAAGACCTTCTACATTGCCCACCTTATCATGAAGGGATTCTCATCTAGATCAAGGGAGGTCATGGTCTCACTCATCAGACCAATGATTGAGTACAATGCCCTATCTGACCCGACACTTGCAGCAGCTGGAGAGACCACAAAGTTCCTCAAAAAAAAAAGGGGGGTCTCAGATTTGATGAATATGCTTCACCTCAAAAATCTAGATCCACCAGAGCCACAAGGGCGGGAGACTTAAACCGTATAGTTCCCCATACTTATGAACCTATGAACCTATGAACCTATGAACTTGGTATAACTAGCAACACTACAATCGAATATGGGCACGGGGTTTTAAATATCTTTGTTCGAGGGACAGGGACTCAATATTCAGCTAAGTGCCTTTGTGTTTACTTCTTATTGTGGTGTTCGCAAGACGTCTTGTATGCTTTGCATACATTTCAGTATCCACGGACACTGATAGGAGTGATTACTATTAGAGGCAGGCTATACTAGTCAGCATTTTAGGTTGCACGTATGCAGCAGACATGATCACGCCTCCGTGCAGCACTTGGACACGCTCCCTGCACTCGTACACATTTCCTATGCATGTGACCATTACTGCAGCACGCCTTCATTAATATGCACGCGGTGCTGCTACACCATCTCTACGCCACACGGTCGGCGCAAGGCTAACACCATCCTTGTGCTGAGCTTCATGAATCCCAGCGTTCATCTATTCCTAAATATTGATATACTTATTCCTGTTCATGTGTATATTACATTGCTATCCCAGGATGATATTTTCTTGGTGCTGTAGCTTTTTTTTTTTTTAAGTATTGCTTTTGCACATTTATCAACACCAAATTACATTCTTTTTCATCTGAGAAAGTTTTAACTATTTGTATTTTTGCTCTCAGATTCCTGTCTGATGAAATATACAATTTTAAATCATCCACAAAAAGTATATGAGACATCTTTAAACAAGGCTGCTTCTGGGAGTTAAAATATAACTTTAGCCTGACCTATTAGTTATACAGCTTAATGGGTTAAGGACAAAACAAAGCAGCAGCAGTAACAAGATCACCCTGCAATATCCCTGTTTGAATGTGTATCTCTGGGATAATAACTTCCCCTTTATCACAGCTAAGCTGCAACATGGTTTGCCACTGTTTCATAGTCACTGTGATATAATTAATCAGTGCAGGGTATATCTTACACATCTATAAGCACTCCTTTATCAAGGAATGTGGGATGCTGTCAAATGCTTTTTTATAATCTCTCCATGCCACACTAAGTTTCTTCCCTTTTTCACAGATCTCTATTATGGATTTATTTAGCAGTAGATAATCATTTGCTTCATATGACTTTCTTTTATTAACTTTTTGTTCTGTTGCCATAACTGATTTTTTCCATAAGTGACTGCCAACTGTCTGCATCAATTCCAGCATATGGTATGAATATTGTCAGAGAACTAGTAATTGGCCTATAGTTCTTAAGATGGTTTGCAGATCGACTCTTAAGGAAGAATTTTCATTTTTCCTGTTGTTATTCAAATCAGTGTCTGCTCAGGATGTGCCTATAAGTAATACTAACTCAAGGACAAATCTTTGTGTAAACATTTTAGTACCTATAACCAGAAGTTAAGTACTTCCTCTGGGCCAGGGATCCTCCTCTTAAGAGCTTTTCTTAGTGTCATCTCAATTTCTCTACCTATTTCTTCTTAACATTTCATATCCACTGCACTAGTGCTCCTTACTGATTCTTTTAATTCTAATGTCCACTCAACATTGTTGTTATATTCAAGAGGGTCTTCATAAATACTTAGCCAAAATGTATCTATTGCTCCTTGCTTTGGTTGTGTTTCTGTTATGTAAGCTACAATGCTTATTTTATGGAAGTCTTGATTTTACCAGGACAGATGAAAAATTTCTCTTCTGTTTCTGTCTCTGCCTCTGTCTGTCTGTCTGTCTCTCTTTCTTGCTGTGTTTTTTTTTATGTGCCATATGATCTTTTCATACACCTGAGTTGCCAGTAAGTCAGGTAGATATGAATTCACTTTATCACCTCATCTGAAGGACAGCACTTCAGGAGTACAGTTCCCTTATTTATGTTGCACAACAGTGGTAGTATTGGAAAAAGAATCCAAGCAGCAGATATGGGAATGGAATCTAAGGTTGTCTCATGCAAAATGCTACCCTGATATAGACTACTGTTTTTTTAAGAACACAATGTATGGCATCTTTAGAAGCATACTCTTTCTGGCTTAAGACATGGTATACACAGTCTAAGTTAGAAATGAGATAACAGCTTGCTTCTCAATGTGTTTCTATAGAAAATTATTCAGATAGACTGAAAAAATACAGCAATTTAACATACAATATCTAGATTTATTTTGAAATGTTCAGCTTTGTATGTGCACCATGAACACAACTGAATTACAACCTTCTCATTTTGCCCCAGTGTTCTTGTCATACTATGTTTTTCACCTTTTCAGGACTTGCTTCTGTATATGCCAATTCACAGCTTGCATAAATATATATTATTGTGATGTAATTGCATTTCACTCATCATTACAATTCACAGCTGGCATAAATATATATTATTGTGATGCCATTGTGTTACACTCATCATTACAATTCACAGCTGGCATAGCTATATAGTATTGTGGTGCAATTGTGTTGCACTCATCATAATTTTAGTTTGTTATTCCTTAATTACTGATCTTCACACTCAAGGCAGTTGATTAAACTATAGTCATCTGAAATCTAGCAGAACTCATCAAGTAGGAGAAAGTGACCAAAGTGATTAAAGATAACTGCCAGTTCAGCTTTGGACTATTGCATAATAAATGTGTTCATTGAAAAACTGGTACTTCCATTAAAGAGAAGGTTGATTTTAAAGAATAACTATGTGACAAACAGTGTTATTTTTAGAAGCAGATGATTGCCTTAAACAAAATGGCAGTCACTGCAGAGGGATGTTTCAGATTAGTATTTGTTTCAGACAAGTCTTTGTGGCAGTCAGTCTGCTATTGGCATTGAACTATACCTTTATCTCATTGTATTTTCCAGGGAATATATAAATCATATGACAAAGTTAAATATATCAGTACTCTCAGCACTAACATCAGGTGAAGTATATCAGCACAAGGGTACAAATCCTTCCTCTGAATAAGACATAGCAAAAGCACCAGTGTGAGTCATTTATGAAGTCAAATAGCTAGTTTTACCTCTTGTAGTTTCCCTTCATGTTAGAAAAAAAAACACCTCCCTTGGGCTTATTGCATTATGGAAACAAAGACACATTTGTGAACAAAGATTTGACATCAGAGACGCACTTTGCTACAGTTTATTTAAAAGTATTTCTTAGCAGTGTATGTCTAATTTCCTTTTTTCAATTGTATTAATTCATAAGTACTTGCCTTAAATGTTGTTGTAATGTTCATATGCAAGTCATAAAAATGCTGCCATTGTACATATTTTCTCCATGTAAGAAGTTAGACTAATTCATGTCATAACACTGCAAACAATAATATATTTTCCACAAACATTGTAATAAAAACAGCAGGCTGTCACAGTAATCACATCAGACAACAACTAAAACAAGCCCTTTTGTGAGAAAAAAGCTGTTGTTCATCTTTGTAGTGGGGTAATTCAACCCTCGTCTCCTATTACTTAAATACACTAACCCCAATGATTACACAGTGATTAGAGTGGACAAGCACAGCAGAATGGAAGCATGGTTGTGCACTCATCCCTCAAATTTCTGCTGTATAATACAACATAATCTAGTTGAACCTGTAGTTCAGTAAAGTAAAGATCTAAGAAAACCTTCCCAGGACATCATCTCCAAGTTAAAGACATTTACCTGTCACCTGGCATATAGAAGTAACAAATACAGAAATCAAAGAAACATCACCTGCATTTACTACTACTGGACAGCAATATTAAAAACACAATTAGATGATGTTTTCACAGCATGATATAAGGTCCATGCAAATGTGTAAAAAGGGCAGAATATGTAGTGAGGAAATAAGAGACACACCAATGAGAAATGAACATTAAAACTCTTCTTAAAGGAAGAAAAATCAAACATATGCAGAACATTACACAACACATCTGCAGAAAACAATGTGGAAAAGAAGTTCTCAAAATGCATTTGTTTACAATTTGTTTATTTATTTAATTGCTTGGCTGCCTACATATATATTATGCTGACTATATATATATATATATATATATATATATATATATATATATATAAAAGGTGTGTGTGTGTGTGTGTGTGTGTGCGTGCATGCGTGCGCATCAGTTAAGTACATTCAAAGAATTGGGAACTCTAAAGCATGCATTGGAGTTATTATGCAATTTAGTCCTGAACTGTAACTAATAAATTAATGCAGTATATAGTCCAAATATAATATATTTATAATATTATATAGTTCTGACATAGTTTCTGTTTTAGAAATTAGAAACCAGAGACATTAAATAAACAAGAGAATTTCTTTATAACTGGCTATTTTCTGACCACACCCCATAAGATCTCCTCACTCTGGAAGATATAGACATTTGCGTCATTACCAAGACAAGATTTAAATCCATAGAAAGGTACTCTGGCACAGTGCCTTCCACATGTTTACACGATAAAGTGCGCAGACAAGGACAAAAGGTGGAGGAGTCTTAATTTATATCACAACAAGCATAACTCTATGTTGGTTAAACGGGTTGACACCTTGGAATTTATCCACATGCCAGTTACTATAGACAAAGTTCCATACCATATCCTAGCAAGCTATAGATCACTGTCTATGTCCCTTGAATCCCATAGTGCATATTTAGATCTACTGGAAACACTCACCATTAAGTCAAAATACGCTATTCATAGGATACGTTAACTACCCCTTTATAAACAGGGAAACATTCAGTGCCTTATACCTGCAGGCACAATGATTCCTGGACTTTATTAACACAAATACCCTAGACAAGATAGTGTGCACACCCACTAAGAGGTTCAAACATACTGGAACTAGTTTTCACTTATATGGGAGAGCACTGCATTGCTCCCAGTGTCAGATCCTCACTTGTGAAGTGGAACCACCAAGCTGTCAAAATAAAAATCAACTCGGTAACCGCAGAAGGCCCTGTAACACTTATCAACTATTCCAAAGAAAAACGACATCCTATTTAGCAATACTTTGTCACAAGATCACAGCAAGATATGCAGAGTTGTCCACAAGACATCTATACAACTGTGTAAATGATGCTGTACCTATTAAAAGTGAGCCCAAAACAACTCTAAAAGCAAACCATACTGGTGGAAATCTAACCTTAATTTGGTATGTAACAGAATGAAAACAGTCATGGTAAAATCAGAAATACCAGCTTCAATAACCACAGGAGCTCTCTAATAAGCTAAACAGGAAATTAAGAGGAATAATTAAGTCCAACAAAGTCACTTACGAGGTTGAGATAGCCTCACAGGCTAAAGACAACCACAAGGTCTTCCACAGCTCTGTCCAAAGCCTCAAAGGCAGCATACATTAGTGTGACAAACTGTTGGTCAATGGTGTCACATTCACTGAACAATGTAATGTAGTGAATTTGCTGGTGAACAAATTCAGCTCAAACTTCCTCCTGACTCCTCCATGAAATGCTCACTAGCATACTGCCCCCTTCACTAAGTATTAACAGGGGGCAGATCCTGACAGTGCTCACTAAGGCCAAAAACCCAGCCTCATTGGGCCCAGACAAAATCCTGGTATGCCTCCTAAATACCTTGAAACATGACCTATCAGAATCACTTGACTCACTTTTCAACTGTAGTCTGCAAACAGGTTTTTTACCCTGAGAATGGAGGATTTCAACAGTTATTCCACTTCACTAAGATGGACCATCAACTGTCTCTGGAAACAGCAGATCTATAAGTCTGGCTAGTCTAATATACAAAGCCATGATATATATTATCATGAAAATGATCAACAAAGACATAGGCAACCTTTAGACATTTGACCCAACCTTGCTTGCCTTTGTCAAGGGAAAGTCATGCCTAATAAACCTGGTGGATCTCTTTAAGAAGTCACAAAAGCAATAGATGAAGTAGAAACAATACATACCACCTACCTGGACCTGGCTGAGACATTCAATATAATACAATACTCAGCTTAGGTATACTAGACAAACTCACTGAACTGGGCATAAACTAATACATAACTCATTGAGTTAGACTGATCAACATCAGGGTACCTAGAGGCTCTGTGCTGGGACCACTTCTATTTGACATCTACTTCTCAAAGGTAAAGGTTAATGCCAAGGGCTTTTGGCTGACCACGTTCACATATGACTGTAAATTGGGAGCTATCATAAATTGCCCTATGACACAAACATCTTACAAGAGGGTTGAGAAAATGAATGGTGCCAAACTCATAGATTAAAACTCATTGCCAAGAAATGCATTATAGTGCATTTTGGGGAAACTGCTACCCAGTCTAATTTCTCCATTGAAACAATACCCCTAAGAGTTGGTTTAGTAGTCAGGGATCTGGGAACTTATGTAGATAGTAATCTGGCCTTTGACCAGTATGTGGCCAAAGTAGCAAGAAAATTATTCTTTGTGATCTGGCTTATAAGTAAGGGCATGGTATAGGGTGAAGGAAGTTATAATGCCACTTTATTTGGCCTTCATCAGACCCATTATTGTGTATAATGCCAACTTTGGTATGTACCTAACCAGACATATGCAACAGCTGCAATACCCACAAAAGTTCCATACCAGGAGAATCCTGGGTATAAACACATCGTCTTACATGGTTTACCTTAATTCTTTATCTCTATACTCTGTCTCCTACAGGTTACTGAAAAATGACCGATGTCTGGCATGCAAGGCATCTTTGGATCCAACTCTGATAGACCTTTTGCACATCTGCAAAATGAACAAAATCAAATTCACTAGATCTAAGGATTTAAATTTTACTTATGGCATAAATAAAACAAGTTATCAAGAAAGATTTGTGTCTCAGAGGATCCTCATTCTCTTGGATGAATTTGTAGTTTCCCATCCAATGGTTAAAGTTACATTTGAATAGGGTTAGGGATCAGCATGTTCTACATATGTTGCAAGCAAAGTTCATATCCCTGGATCTGGTGTTTCTCTTGCTGCTCATTTTGCAGATTTGCCAAAGCTGCGTCAGGGTTGGTTCTAAGGATGCTTTACAGTATATGCCAGGCACATATCGCCTCTCAACAATGTGTATGAGACTGAGTATAAAGTCACAATATTAAGGCTATCTGTAGTGAACAGTGTGGTAATACCTTGGATTCTCTCAGTGAGGAACCTCTGTAGGCATTCTACCTCTTTTATATGCCTAGTCAGGTATATGCCAAAGGGGGAATCATGGAAAGGTTTAAGTATTTATTTATTTTATTCTTTGACATTTGATTACTGGGAAAGTCCAACTGGGTAGGAGCCCATTTTCAGCAGAGGCCTGGGGTGAAAAGCTGCAAAGTATCCCAAAACATTTTAAGAATAATAATTTTACAGTCTTTAAAAATAATATAAAAACCCATATGGTTTAAATAATTCTAGCATATTAGACACAATATAAAAACATTGGTTAAGAATAGTAAAAACTACATAAAAAACCTAGCCAAGCTAGAATTTTCACTGTGTGATACCGTAAACCTCCTGTAATGGAGGCTTGTGGGAGGGTCTATATTAAATCAGCGAATGCTTAAAGTAGCAAACGCTGATTTATCAACCCTATAAAACCAAAAGCTGAACATTTCGAAGACACAGAACAGCAGTTTTTCCCAGTGAAAAGAAATCACTGATCCACAAAAAAAAAAAAAAAAAAGTTCAAAACAAAATAAAGTGGGGAGCTTTGCGCACCACACCCCTGATGTGGGAGGCTATGCCCACCCATACCCCCTACTTAAATATACCAACTCCAAGATCACACCACAGTGGAGGAAATGACAAAGTCCCAAAAATGGCCCAGTGTTTTTTTCCCTGAGAAAAAAGTCACTGTTCTGTGTCTTCAGGATTTTCACCTTTCGGTTTTAAAGGGTGGATAAATCAGTGTTTGCTATTTTAAGTGTTTGCTGATTTAATATAGACATCTGTGGGATACATGCAAATGAAGGCTTTGTTTGCCTAAATATATCCACAAAACGTAAACAGAAAAATGAAAAAGTCATGGACATTTAGATGCCATATAGCTGAAATATTTGATGTCTTTAATGGATCATTTGTAATTGTTCTTGTAGTTTTTATTAATTGGTTTGTTTGTGTGACCATTTTACTCTTTGGAAGAATAGATACAAGTTATATGATAATGATTTTTTGTTTAATATTTAAAGAATATTTAGCCAATTTATAGAGAAATCAAAGGTAAATTAGTATAATACAAACAGGAACTGCACTATGAAGTGAGAGAAAAGCAGGCCTATGGTATATTTAGAATCAAACCAAGGCTTGCTAGGAAAATCCAAATAAAGGTCTTGAAACACGATGAACCACTTTATTTAAAGCAAATGTAAATGCAGCAAATCACAAATCCAAAAGGCTTGACACCACAAAGTAGATTAACGCCACAGCAATTGCATACGTTTTCGACCCCTGTAACCAAGGTCTTCATCAGAAAAACTAAAATACATCAAAATGAAGTACCTTTTATACATCATCAATCAATTAATTAACCAATAAGAACACTCTATAGTTTTTTAAAAAACTTTTTAGAAATTGAATAAAATCTTTCTTTATGATAAAAACAAGCAATTAACATTGTACATATAACTCAATAGTCCAACTTGAACCATTCTGTTTAATGACAAATATAAAATTACGAATAAAAATGTATTATAAAATTCATTTTGAATAAAAAACTCTGCAGTAATGAAAATATATATTGTGCAACATTGCCACCCTGTGGCAATTATGAGTAACTTCATAATTTTGCTGCTCAAATAGAAAGCATGCCATTAAGACCTGGAAATTTTGTGGAATCCAGAACTATTTGCCAAAACAGTTCTTTGTACTCTAGTTTTGCTTCCCACATACCACCCCTAATTTCCTTAGGGACAGTTTCCAAGACAAAAAAAGAAAATGAAGCCTGAGAACATTTTAAAGTATGTCTGTACAACGCATTTTTGTTATATTTTCTTCTGATTTCATATAAATGTTCATAAATTCTACTTTTCAATTTTCTTTCTGTTTTCCCCACATAAAATGAGCTGCAAAAATTGCATGTAGCAATATACACAACCCCTTGTGTATTACAATTGGAAAAACTCTCACTAACTATATGTCTGTCCCTTGAGGGGATGTTAATGTGGGTTTGGTTAAGTACATAAGCACACTGCGAACAAACTCCGCATTTAAAAGTGCCTAACCTTCGTGAGGAACCATTAAATTTTTTAGATCCATTAAACTCAAAAAGTTGCTTAAAATTATGGTCCTTTCTGTAAATGAATTTCAATGGTTTATTTTTAAGGAGCTCTAAATCAGAAAATTCAACAAACTTGTTCCACTCCATGGTAATGACCTCCTTAATAACTCCTGAATCCCCTGAATAATCAAATATAAAAGCTTCACCAAAATTATCAACTTTTATGTCTGAAAGAACTGATGACGTAGTATTGTGAGGAACCTGTCCTAAAATGGGGGCAAATCTGTGGTTTCTCCCCTGAACCACCACATACAGCATTTCTTCCAATAAAAATTGGGGATATCCACGTTCCCTAAATATATCAAAAAGTTTTTTACTTTCATTAAAAAAATCATCATCCTTTGATATCATCCTACTAATCCTAACTAGTTGACCTTTGACAAGATTCTTTTTCTGAAAAAAAGGATGGCCACTTTTAAAGTGGAGATAAGAGTTAGAAAAAGTTTCTTTACGAAAAATATTGGATGAAAAAACATTGGTGGTTTTAGTAAGCATGATATCCAGATAGGTAAGATCATGCATGTTATAACTATAGGTAAAATCCAAAAATGTTGTAGTACCTTTTATGTATTCCAAAAATTCAATACACTTTTCATGGGAACCTTTCCAAAAAATGACTATGTCATCCAAAAATCTTTTATATAAGCTCCAATATGGTGCAAAAGGACTGTTCAGGACATATAACTCCTCCCACCTAGATAAAATGATATTTGCATAGGTGGGGGTACATTTGGCACCCATGGCTACCCCTTTAATTTGTTTGAAAAACTCTCCCTGAAAAAACATAAAGTTATTGTTAAGGATGATATCCATAAAAAATAAACAATTGTTAAAGTCATCTTGGGAGAATAATTTACTATCCCTCATGCTCTCTTCCAGCCATTGGAGTCCCTTGTCAAGAGGGATAGACCCAAACAAGTCCACTACATCCAGTGTAACAAACACCAATTCAGGAGAAAACAAATTCGGTTCAACACACCTTAGAAAATCCCATGAATCCTTCAGTATAGCAACACCCTGGTGGAAAAGTTTTTTTAATTTTTCATCCACAAATTTCACCAGTGGTGTAGTAACTGAACATTCTGAAGATACTATAACACGCAGAGGAGGGTCCAACAGGTCCTTGTGGACCTTTGGTATACCAAAAACCGAAGGCACTCTCGGATGTGGGTTGCTCAAAAAATGAAAAATCTCTAGGGAAATAGAACCATCCAAAAGTAAATCATTTAGTATTAGATTAATTTTTGAATATGATACATTTACTTCATTGATAGAAGCTCTTGAGTATTTATTGGTATCGTGTAACAATTCTTTCATCTTAGATTCATAAATAATGAAATCCATCAACACCGTTCCACCCCCTTTATCAGGTTGCATAATCCTGATATTGGTATTGTCCCTAAGTTCATTAAACACTCTTCATTCTTCGGGTGTTAAGTTGGAAAAAATCTTATGCCTGTCGACTGTATTCCTTATTTCTCTCTCTAGAACAGTTTCTAAATTTTTCAGTTGGGGGTGTAGTAACGGATTGAAGAGGCTTTTTATCTTTAAAGATTTGTTACATGAATTACCAGATTGATTGTCCTGAAAAATCAGAGCCAAGTTCATTTTCCTTAAAAATAATTTAAGATCCACTATTAACTTAGGTATACTGGCCTTTCTCAAAGGAATGAACTTGAAACCCTTAGAGAACAAATCAAAATGTTGCACAGTCAAAATAAGGTTACTATAATTGAAAATATTATATCCAGGGAGAGCAAGATGGCTGCCGTCCTATAGAGAGTGCTGAAACCCAGTAGAGCACCTTACCTGAACATTTTACATAAAATATAAGGGAGATAAAATTCTCTATATCACCAAATACATGGTACAGGCATAGGAGCAACTTACGGTACAAATTGGAATAAGAAATAAATCTGGATCCTCGCTAAAAAGACAGGATTTCTGCAGATAGTGTAAGGGTCTCTGCCACATGTGAACTTTGTGCTGAATACTGCTAGGCCGAGGTAATCCTAATTTACAACACAGAAGAACTTCTACCAAATACAGTAAGTCTGATCAAACAAAATGCCTAATGATCAGGAATCTATGGAAAGCCAGACTACTAAATCAAAATTTACTACAAAAAACTCACCTGAAAAGGATACAACATCTAAAAGAGCCAGAACTAGCAAAGCTGTGGAATCTAGTAAAAATGCAAACTCAAATAAAAACAAGTCAGAAAACTCTAACCTAGAAGACTTGAAAGTAGCTTTGCAACCCATTCAGGAAGCTATACAAAACCTATCAACTCAAATCAACACAATTGGCTCATCTACAGATAAAATACTTACAAGACTGGACAAAATAGAATCCAAAATAATGGATCATGACATTCAAATAGAAAGCATCCAAAAGGAGTCAAATACCAACAAAAATGATATTCAGGAAATACAAGCAAAAATCCTGGATCTCGAAGCCAGATCTAGACGGAACAACTTAATTATAAGGGGCATCCCTGAAAATGTAGATCAAAATAAGCTGCTGAACACACTGTCAGAAATCTTTGCCCTATTCCTAGGAAATGACTTAGAAGCTAACCAAATCACTATTGAGAGAGAACATAGGGCTCTTAGACCATCACCAGTTGTAACCAGACCAAGAATTGTATATGCCAAGATCCTTAGCTTTCTTCATGTTAACAAAATATTACTTGCTGTCAAAACAAAAAAATCTGTGGTTTGGAATGGCATGAGCATTACCATTGCTCAAGATCTACCATATCAAATTAAACTAGAGAGACAAAAGCTTGCCCCTTACTGTTCTTTCCTCATAACAAAACAAATCAGATTCCAAATGAAGTTCCCCAACATACTTACCTTTACAATGCAAGAGCACAGATACTCATGCAACAACAAGGAAGAAGCAGCTACAACGTTTCTTAAAGTATTTAAAACAAACCCAGGAAAAAACGCGTTTTAAAACCCAATAAACGATAGTTATGCTCTCACTGCCACAAGTACAAAGAAAAGAAGATCCTTCCACATAATCTAGATTACCTGCTTTGTAAAACGTGCTTCTGCTAAGCTTCTTTTTCCTCTGATGATTTCTGACCGAGGGGCCCTGCTTTTTGCATCTGAAATCAAGTGCTGGTTCCTGGGTAGGATCTTCACATAATCGTCGGTCTAAAATAGAAGCTCCAGCTCCCAACAGGCTAGGTTGTCAACACTAACCTTGTGTGAAGGCTGAATTCCCAAGATGCAATGCTTCCTTAAAGTTACAGAGCCCAACTCTACACATTCCTGCACCGAAGGAGAATAAAAATGAAAGTGAAGAGTAAAAACAACTCAAGCAACCAGAGGATACAGCAAAACTTTGTGGAGGAAGCAGGCTCACACTAATATGGACAAAATACTGGATATCTCACTATACAAAGGTACTTTAAAAACTACATGGTGACTGTAAAATAGGATAGGATGCTGAAGAAATCTAAGGGCTTAATACATTTAACATTGTACTGTTTAAAGGGCAAATAGTGGAAATGCATAATATAGGGGGATCTTATGTCTGGTTGCACATTAGTCTCTGTTTATTCAGCTTAAAAAACAGAGGCATTTTTTTTTCTTTTTTTTACATAGACATTAAGAGAGCAACTTGTGGATTATGGTCACAACCAGATGGACACTCAGTTTTATCTACAGTACAAGCCATAAAAAAGGAGGGGAAGGAAAAGAAAGAAAGAAAAAAAAATGTTATTTGTGCAGTTTTGATGAAAATATCTTGTTTCAAAATACTTTAGCATTGTTCAAACCCTGTATGAATACAGAGTCAGAGAAAGAAGTTATAGATAAATTAAGGGCTCACCAAATACAGGATATAATGTTTTCTACATGAATGTAAATATATAGTTAACGTAGCAATTTTCTCAATTTACTTTCAATGTGTGCTCTGCATGATGTTTCAAGCTATGGTACTAGGGATAGAATAGGTTTCTATGCTCTGCTGGTATTGGTTTAACGAACTGGGATACTGGATGAATAGGGATACCCCATGGTTAAACCCTAAAAAGAATTTCTATAGTCTCTATCTAACAATTGTGCTTCTAATAAGAACTGGTATCCCAATCTCTTCCAGGGAGACAGAGATAGTGGATAGGCACTGGGATAAAGCTGGAAGAGTTTCTCATCTATATCTAATAATGTATGTATGTGTTCGGGGTCCTGCAGTGATACGGTTATTTAAAAGTACAGTACATAGCTTCTGATTTGGTATTCAAGTCCTAAAGAAAAGATGTTGAACTTAGCCTCATGGAATGTTAAAGGTTTACAAACAGATAATAAGAAAAAAATGTTCATGCATCTTGTCTATAAATCCGATCTAGACTTTATAATGATACAAGAAAAACACCTACTAAAGGAGAAGTGGGTTCACACGGCAAATAAAAAATGGATCAAATCCATTATAGCAGCTGGTAATAACACCAATAAAGCAGGAGTTGCCATCATTATTAAAAGTTCGTTCCAATACAATATTTTAAGACAAGATTCAGACCCAGAAGGCAGATGGTGTTATTTTATAACCAAAATTGACAAAGTAGACAAACCAATCTTGATAGTAAATGTATATGCCCCTTGCTCCTCTCAACACAAATTTATTATGGGCATCTATAACATAATAAACTCCTTCCCAGAACACTACTACATCCTGGGGGGGACTGGAACTCTATTCAAGACCCAAATATAGATAGAACAAACAAAAAAGCTAAATTCAACTCACAGGCCACTACTGCCCTTTTCGAAATCAAAAATGATTTTAGACTTAGCGACCCACACCTCATTACCGTCCCTCACACAAATAGTAAAGGTTTTACCTTCTTTTCACAGTGTCATAAAACTTGGTCCAGACTGGATTTCTTCTTAGTCTCGGACACCCTATTACAATTTAAACTTTCACTAGACACAGTACCTAGATCTCTATCGGATCACTCAAAAATCACCCTTACAATAGATTGGGCACATTGCAGTTCATGACATAACAATAATAGACTCTGGCACTTGAACCCTAACTTATTAGAAAAACAAGATATTAGAAAAGAAATTGACTTATTACTGGACTAATGCATTTTAGCTATTGTAGATAACACCTTTCCGTTCGATATAACTTGGGCTACCACCAAGGTATTAATTAGAGGGATGTTAATCAATAAATATGCTTTCTATAAGAAAAAATATTTTCACCAAAGAAAAAAGTATTAAGGATGAAATATCTAAACTTGAGCTTAGGCTGCAGCAGTCTTATTCCGTGGAGGTAGAGAACTCCATTAATCAACTTCAAGCTAAGTTACTAGCACTACAAGCAGAAAACCTATCATTTCAAGAAATAAAAAACCTAGCCAATTACTCACAGTGGGCCTAACTCCCCTCTAGATTCTTGGCAAGACTGTTGAATCAACATAAACCTAATCCACATATCTCAGAACTTATTTTTCAGTAAAACAGTTACTCTAACTCACAATATATAGTTAAGGTCTTCGAGAGCATATATGAAGAGGTGTACAACCCTACCCCCAAAACATTCAATGAACAGGAACTACTTTTATTTATTAATGAACTAAACTTCCCCAGGCTAGAGGTACAACAACAAACTTCTCTATCAGCTGAACTTACACAAGTGGACATCAAAACTATAATTAATAACCTTAAAAATAATAAGGCACTGGGTCCTGATGGTTTCTCAGCCGAGTTCTACAAATGCTTTAGTTCTAAGATGTCGATCATACTACATCACCTATATAATCACATAATACAAGAGGGTATCTCTGACCCACACCTAAATGCATCCAGAACCATATTAATACCTAAACCAAACAAGGACATGACCAACCCTAATAATTACAGGCCCATTTCTATTATTAATTTGGATATGAGAATTATGGCAGCAATTTTGGCTAATAGAACTAAGACTATAATTACAAAAATTATTTTCCCAGAACAATCCGGGTTTATCAGTCAGAGACAAGCAGTTGATCAAACTCTAACTCTTGAAGCAATGATATCTTTATCCCTAAAGAAACAAACACCTATCTACACCTTAGCTATAGACGCTTCTAAAGCATTTGATAGAATCAATAAGTCATTTCTGACCTTGATTCTGCAAAAATTTAACTTTCCTACACAGTTTATTCACTATATAAACACTTTACACAACAGAGCATATACCACTCTGCAAATTAATAAACTTAGCTCCAAAAAAATAAATATTAACAATGGGATTAGACAAGGATGCCCCCATCACCTTTCCTATTCAACCTATATATTGAGCCCTTATTCTTACTAATAAAACAAAGAACATTTCATAATATACCCCTACTTTTTAACACTGAAATTTCTCTATCAGCATACGCAGATGACTTAAATATATATTATTCTCTTCCCAACATGGATCTTTACAAAATGAATAATTCAATAGAATTATTTTCAAAGTTCGCGAACTATAAGGTAAACTTGGATAAGACAACAATATTCCTGATTAATAACTACGCTCAATTCCTAACTGCAGGTACTATACCTAATATTAAAGTCAGTGACCACATACAATACCTAGGAATAGCATTCTATACCGATGCACATAATTACTATCAGGACAATGTGATTAAAACATGGAACACCATACAAAAAGACTTGGTAAGATGGACACAATTTAAACTCCCCCTTCTCTCTAGAGTAGCCATCATTAAAATTAATATCCTCCCCAGAATACTTTTTATATTTAACGCAACCAATACACTGATCCACAATAAAGTCTTCAATAACATCCAATCAACCCTCTCAAAATTCGTCTGGCATCCAAGACCCAGCAGGATAAGTTATCAAAAACTTATATATCCAAAGGACAAAGGTGGGGTGGGCTTGCCTGACTTTAAACTGTATTAAAAAATTACCAAAGGTAGTAGACTAATTAATATTGCAAATTACAGGGAACAAATCAATATGTGGTGCCCAACCTGGTTGAAATTATGTCATAACTATGTTAAAACATTACAATTTAATCCCAAGGCCCTCCCATTTCTAAAGGGAATATCCAGAAGAAGATACAAAATACAAAACGACATATGGGAACAAATTAAAATAACACAAAATCTCTTCCAATCGCTAAATCTATTAACTTTTTTTTATACTTTCCAACCATTACACCTTAACCCCAATATTCAACTAAATGAAAAGATGATTGACCTGAATTCATACCCACTACTGAAAGAAAAGACAGTTTTAGACATTTATCTACTTAGGCAGGAATCTATAACTAATATTAGAAACAAACTTAATCTCCTGTTTAAATATACAATTATGATAAGACAACTGAAAGAAGTATGTTACAGATTTTGGAAGGATACTGACATCCCAGATCAACATATAGATGCATGTAGAACACTTTGGGATATGATGACACGGAAAAAACAAATGATCTCAAATACCTATAAATTCATTATCTCACTTAGGCACACTAAAGAAGCAATCCACTCCAATTACTGGACAAAACAAGACCCTACAATTACCTCCAATATAATCGCACAGGCAATTCAGAAATTTTCCAAAGACATTCTCCTTCAGAAGCTCAGATATACTCAACTTATGATCCTAAACAATGCATATTTTACGCCCACAATATTAAATAAAATGTACAAAGAACTCCCACCTTTTTGCCAATTCTGCCCCTCCAAAGAAGCTGATATTATTCATATATTTTGGAGTTGTAAATGTACATACAAACTTTGGTGTGCCTTAAGAGTCAAATTAGAGAAAATGGGCTATGAAAAATCAACATTATCCTGGAAATTTGCCCTCTTACACGTACCTCCTATAGGAATGAAGAATAATCACATGCACATTCTAGTTACAACATTTATGCTAATAAAATACTACATCACATTAAATTGGAAAGACGGGTCCAAAATAACTTGGGATGGATTCAAGCAAACAGCTAGTAAACAACTTCTGGCTCATAAATATTTATGGTATTCCATGAGGAAAAAAAGGACCCAGAAGGACACTTGGAAAATGATATCTGAACTCATTCTGACATGATTATAACGCATATTTCTGTATGCTGCATAGCTTGATATAGATGAGAACTGTATATAGGTTATTAATGTATATAGGTTTTATGTTTGTAGGTCTGTATATTGTTTGTTATTGTTTTATTCTCTGTTATATCGTTTTCTTGTCTTCATTTGGTTTTGATATAACCCTAATAAAAAGGAATTGAAAAAAAAAAGAAAATATTATATCCATTAAGTTGAAAAGTGTAACCTTGCTGAACAATATGTGAGTTTACATCAAAATTTATCTCATGTGATTCCATCTGCGATTGTAAGATTGGTACTGGACAGGATTCTGTTTGCGAATCCTGTCCGACCTCCTTAAAGGGGGTGGGGATTCAAGCGGAAAACATTCATGATCTCCGTGAAACACATCTAGTCTATCTTCGTCATTTGTATGTGGGGAAGGTGCAAATCTTGTTTGATACCCCCTAGAGCCTAAACCATAAGAGGAATAAAATGACTTGGGTGGAGGATAAGCATTACCTTCCCTGTAGTCCTTTAGATCCCTTTCCAGTTTTGTTTGTTTCCTTTTCATATTTTTATACATCTGTTTTCAATATCTGAAAAAATGTCAAAATAATGTTTCTTCTCTGATTCTATAGTAAAAACCAGGTCATTAATGATATTATTATTGATAGTTTCTATATGGTCTAAAATGGACATCCGAATTCTTTCATTTTCTTTAATAATAGCATCAACCACATCCAGACCACATTTGTCATAACTTTTAATTAAATCAGAGTGAAATTCAGACCCCTGGACTACATTGATAGGGAATTTCACAATTCTAAGCCCCTTGGGCACAATCTGTTTGTCAAGGCATTCCCTAAGGAATGTACAATCACATCCTAAGCATTTATATTTCTCCAGAAAATAATATAAGTCATCTAAATTCTCTCTATAAGTTTTAACAACATGTTCATTCTGTCAAAGGGCTTTGAAAGAACCATTAATAGGAAAATTTTTATCTAAAAAAGCCTTAAAGTCATTAACTGACTTAACAGATGAAAAGTCACCTTGATTTTCAAGCGGAACATCAGCGTGCCTATTCGTTTGTCCTAGTCCTGTGTTGCTACAAACAGATTGAGAACTGGAACGTAATAATCATGGAAAACCTCCTAGGTCATCGTTATTAGTTGATGTATATCCTTTTGAGCCGTGGTTGGTATTAGAAGAAGGAGAACGCATATTGGGCTGTTTGTTCCGTGAAGACAGCGGAGGTTGAGATGCATTGTTTAAAGCGGAAACAAGTTCAACAATAGAAGAACAAGCTGGTGTCAATAGTTCAACCAGCTGAGATAACTGTCCAATTACTTTACGTAGTTCACCCTTCCCTTGCATTTACATTTGCTTTAAATAAAGTGGTTAATCATGTTTCAAGACCTTTATTTGGATTTTCCTAGCAAGCCTCGGTTTGGTTCTCGTTATTTGAGCTTGCACATCCATAGTCTTTTTTGGCTATGGTATATTTAGAGAGAAAGCAATGGCAGAGAAAATGATAAAAGTAAAGAAATGAGTGAAGAAGGGAGAATAAGAAGATGTACGGTATGAGTAGGTGTTTGACCACATATAGCGATATACTTTATCCTGTGGTTGAGCCAGAACAGAGCCAGCTTTTGGCAAGAAAGTCTTTCAGAATGGTTTTGAAGGATAGGCGGGAGGTTACTGACTTGATGGAAAGAAATAAGGAGGTCCAGACCTTAACAACATGATACAAGTATAGACAATGCACAGTAGGATGACAGATTTTTGGACAGATGGGAGTTTTTGGTCATTGGATCATAACAACTGACTAGGTACATAGTTGTATCGAATGTTATTTAGTGCTGGACAAGCAGATGGATTTTGGATAATTTTATAGGTGGTAAGAAGCTGTGCATATGTTAGCTGATGGGGTAGTTCTTACCAATTTAGGTTTTTTAGTGCTATACAGTGGTGGGTTCTGAAAGGGGTATTTGCTGCAAATTTAACAACTTTGTTACAGTATTGTTCAAGTTTTGATTTTTGGGATGTCTGAAAGTTAGTAGCGACGGGAGCACCATATAGAAGTGTGGGAAGGGAATAAGTGGCGGCTAAGTGTAGCTTTAGTTATGTCGCTCAGAAAGTTTCTTGCTCTGTAATGCATCCATAGTTTTTGATGAGTTTTTTCTTATGCAATGTTGTATATGAAGGTCAAATTTAAGATTATAATCCACTATCATACCTAATAATTTGCTGTCAGAAGTGACTTCAGTGGCTGTATTAAGTGAGAGAACTTTACTTTTTTTTTTAGAATAGAATGGTGGTATAAGTTCCTTAGATCTGGATGCCATGCCTTACATATAAGTTGGATGACATAGAATGATTTTCTTGGTTGCTTAGCTATGTGTTCATCAAATGCCAAATTACTGTCAACGTATGTTCCCAGATCATTAACTACAGGGTCATCTCTTAGCAGTGTCTTATGAGTGGAGTAATTTGCCTGGGTAGACTTGTTCCCAAAAGGTACTATAATACATTCCTTTGCCCTGAGTTTTAATCTGTTGCTTAGGCACCAGTCATTTCTCTGTGTTAGAGTCCCCTGTAGAATATTAGCATCAAGGGGAGAATTTATGATAGCTCCCAATATGCAGTTGCCTGCAATCCTGGTGAGTCAGAGGCCCTTAAATTAGGCTTGCCATCAGAGACGCTGATACCAAACAGGAGTAGGGCCAGCATTAAGCCCCATGGTCCTCCACTGCTGACCTGCATCTTGATGAACGTGAGCTCACCAATCCTGATTTCTTTGGTTCTATCTGCAAGGCAGCTGGCAATGCTGTAATTTGTGTAGGAATTTATTCCTACTTCTGTGAGTTTGTCCACCATTCCTGAATGGGATATTGTGTCAAAGATATTTTCAAGGTCTAGATAAATGGTATGCACAGTTTTCCCTTCATACATTGGGTTGGTTACCATCTCAAAGAAGTCTACTAGTTTAATAAGGCATGAACTGCCTTTGACAAAATCAAACTGCAAGGGATTCAGCGTCTGTAGGTTGCCAGTGCTTTCTTGATCATTTCCATAGCTTTGCATACTAGACTAGTCAGACAAATGGGACTGTAGTTTCTGATGTCTGTTCATGGTCCACCCTTGTGAAGGAGGATAACCATTGTCATCCTCCATTCATTTGGTGCATAGCCTATTTTTTGGCTGCACTTGAAAAGTGACTCAAGTTGTCCTAACAGGACATGTTTTATGTTATTTTGGAGGCAACATATTAAGATCAATGAAATAAATAGACAACAGAAAGTCAATAAAAACAAAAAAAGTTTGAAGTGTGATAAAACAAAGGAACACAGTTATTAGAACTGTCCATAGAGATTCATGTGCTATAATAAAAGTAAATAGGATATATTACTATGCAGCTAAATTAATAACTGATAAAGTCTTACCACCAAACCATGGGTAGTATGGGAAAGGTAGGGGATAAGTCAAATATCATCATGGAAATATCAAATAGAGAAAACTATAAAGCAATTAAGACAGGAAGTGTCACTGTTAAAAGAGTATAGAAGAAGGAATAGATCAACAAAAATACTCAGAAAGATAGATGTGATAAAAGCAATGCACAGTATCAGAACAGATCAGGAGGATCCATTATGCACTATTGCAAATAATAAACTAACCCCGGGATTCATGAAGCTTGGTGCAACGTCAGCGTTAGCCTTGCGCTGACCGTAGAGATGGTGCAACAGCACCACATGCATATTAATGAAGGTGCACTGATGCAATGGCCATGTGCATAGGAAATGTGCACGAGTGCATGGGGTGTGTCTAAGCGCTGCACGGAGGCGTTAACATGTCGGCTGCCTACGCACAACCTAAAATGCTAACTAGTACAGACTGCCTCTAATAATAATCACTCCTGCCAGTGTCAGTGGATACTGAAATGTATGCAAAGCATACAAGACAGTTTTGCGAACATCAAAATAAAAAGTAAACACAAAGGCACGTAGCCGAATATTGAGTCCCCGTCCCTCAAACAAATGACATTTAAAACCCTGTGCCCGTATTCTATTGTAGTGTTGATAGTTATACCAAGTGGAAGCGAAATGCAGCGTGTTAGCTTGACGCCGCTATTTGCTAAGCCTAGCCCAATGGTATGTCCTGACAGTCGGTAAACCTGTCCCACACTGTGAGGGACAGTCCCCCTCTGGGCAGTTGTGTCCATACTTAAACCATTATAAATGTTAAATGTCCTGCGATTGTAGGACATAATTATGTCCCATATTTTATGTAATAGTTAAATACAATACTATTTCCATATGTAAAATACCTAAATGTTACAAGAAACAGAATAAGCAACTAAACGAAACAGAATAAGCAACTAAACTGCTACAACAATAAGCTTACATTTAGGCATAAAACTAAAGTACTATCGTTTGTACTGACCGTGGGCATGTGTTGGCCTGTAAAATCTGATGTGTGTCCCGAAAATGTCCCATTTTGGTCATATGAAAATGTGGCAACTCTACCATTGGACAGAGCATTCACTCAACATCTGCCCAATCGTGGTCCAAGTCATCCTTGTCAGGACAGCCCAAAGATGAACGGGTATTACCCGGGTCTACCTACCATGTGATGAAAAGTATTTGCGAGTACCTATGTGCATGAAGTACAGCATGTGGAAGATCTAAAATGGTAGAGTATTCCTCACAACCATATTGGTACCAGAGATATGTAGTATAACAATGTGCTCTGTTGACTGTACCATGGGCCATCAACCAGAGAAGGGATGGATGGTGTTTGTGGAATATGGGGGTGGGATTGACAGGTAATGTAATTATTCGCCAAGGTGAGACTGGGTTGGATGCACAATAGGTGAACTGGAGGTGTACGAGGGAGCAGTGGGTGAATCAGAAAGAAAACCAAAGAAAAAACATTCACATCCACAATATAACCTGACAAGCCATACTGTAGAACACAATCCCACAAAAATATGAATATTAAAATGTGCGATACACATGTACAGAAAAGTTACCGGCCCATACCCACATAATGGTCTGGCCTGAACTGAGCCATCCAACCCCAACATACCTGGATACATAACTGAATACCCATCATCCCCTTCACAGCACACCCCCCCCCCTTCCTGAATGTCCAGCAAAACCACCCATACTCGGGCTGCTAGCTTGGCGCAGCCATATCTGCACATAGTGACCCCTACTCATATCTAGTAGGCAGTCTCACCCTAGGCAGCCTCAGGATTGCAAACTATTTATCCTTTGCATGTATAACCCTAAAAGCATTTTTGTAAAGCCAAAAGAATCGAGGTCATTGGTCCCCACAATTTTTGGATATCCCTTATGGGATAAGTATCTGTTTTGAACATTAGACTTGGTGTTATGACATGATGTCCAGTCCTGCAGACATCTGGACACAAGTTGTATGAGCAGTAGTTGTCCACAACCCTGCTCAGCCTCCAGCCGGTCCTGCAGAACCTACAACCCGGGATTAAACACCTGACCATGATGCATGTCTCCCCACGTGCATTTTTGGGAATATATACCTTTCACATTCGCATAGTGGCAGTTGGATATAGGGTGATTAGGGCACTTTAAAGCAGACATAAGTAGGATTACCACCTGTCGCACTTTGCGAGGGACAGTCCCTTTTTGGGCAGTTGTGTCCTGACCAAAAATAATAAAATGGCAAATGTCCTGAGATCGTAGGAAATAATTATGTCCCATATTTCATGTAACAGTTGCATAAAATAGTTATTTCTGTATGTAAAATACTTAAATGTTACAAGAAACAGAATAAGCAACTAAACTGCTACAAGAATAAGCTTTCATTTAGGCAAAAAAGTAAAGGTCTAACCTTTGAACTGATCATGGGTATGTGTCGGTGTGTAAAATCTTATGTGTGTCCCGAATATGCTCCACTTTGGCCATTTAAAAAGGTGGCAACCCTAGATGTAAGCGGGTATGTAAGCAGGTATGCAAGCATGTATGCGCGACTGTAAGTGGTGGTGATTCAACGGTATGGGAAATGTAAATAACCATGTAGGTGTATATGCATGTGTATGTACAGACCGATATATTTATATATATATATATATATATATCTATGTATGAAGAATGAACATGGTCACAATATAGCAATCATAACGAATGTGAAGCGGAACAGCAGCGGAACCCCCCCCTTAATATTTAGTGCTGTTATATCAGGTTGGCCAGAGGTGAGCACACCTCTGCATCCGAAACCACAGGTAGGACGATAAAAGTGGAACTAACGATGTCCTCATGCTAAGTCTGACTTTCAACTAGGTACAGGGCAGTCCTGGTCCCCAGTCGGACAAGCCTAAACCTGGATGACCACATGAACACCCTGGCAATAAAATACACGTATGTGCTAGGAATATAGGCTTTGGAGGTCTGAATATGCTTTGAGTGAGTCAACATGCAGCAAGGGTCCAGAGCAATAGGGAATGGCGCATGTGTAGTAGCGCAGTTCTCCCAACAGGAAAATGGATGCCTGCTGTGTTAGTGAAGTGTTGAGGCGTATGTTCGGGAAACTATGAACCATGGGTATACATATAAATGAAGCAGAACACCAATAGTGTAGTGGTTAGAGCATACGACTATCGAGCAGACGATGTTTCTAATGCAGCACACACCATTTATGACAAGTAATCTTTATACAGGCATATCTTGCTAATTTTATGCTGTATAACAATATAATACCAATGAAATGTGAAATGGGGTGATGTATCACAGTAGGAATATAGAAGGATTATACGTGATGTGAATCGGCGGTTAAATGGAAAACTGCAGCTGAAAAGTGTTGTACTCACTCTTTGTCCAATGGCCCTTGTTCATCCCAGCAACACAATATGCCGCATTGGCCAGGCCTGATGCCAGGACCCTACACATCACAATCAATGTGATTTACCACTAAGCCACGGCAGTTATACCTAACATCGATGTTATCACAGCACAGTCATTCAACAGTATGAACAAAGCAATTAAATATAGATGTGTATGCATGCGTATGTATACACACACACACACACACACACACACACACATATATATATATATATATATATATATATATATATATATATATATATATATATATACATATAGGGTAACCACCTATCCCACTTTGTGAGGGACAGTCCCTCTTTGGGAAGTTGTGTCCTGTACACTTAGTGTCAAAAGGCAGATATCCTGAGATTTGATGACAAAAGTATGTCCTATATTTATGTAATAGTTGTGTAAAACAGTTATTCTGCATCTGAAACACCTAAATGTCATAAGAAACTGAATAAGCAACTTAAATACTACAAGAATAAGTTGTCAATTAGGCATAAAAGTGAGGTTCTGTCCTTTGTACTGGCTGTGGGTATGTGTCGGCCTGCAAAATCTTGACATTTGTACCAAATATGTCCCACTTTGGCCATTTGAAAGGGTGGCAACTATATATAGATATATATATCTATCTATATATATATATATATATATATATATATATATATATATATATATATATATACACGGAACGAACATGGGAACAAGAAAGCATTCACAATGAATGCGAAGGAATATAGCTGGCCAGAGGTGGCTAAAATCCCTGCATCTCTAACCACAGATAGTATGCTAACAGTGGGAGTATCCTTGTCCACGTGCGAAATCTGACTTTCAAATGGGTACAGAGCTGTCCCAGTCCCCAGTCGGACAAGCCTAAGCCCAAATGACCACATGAATACCCTGACAATCAGACACGCGTATGTGCCAGGACTATAGGCTTTGGAGGTCTGAATATACTCAGAGTGAGCCAACATGTGGTACGGGTCCAAAGCACTAGGGAATGGCGCATGTGTAGTAGTGCAGTTTTCCCAACAGGAAAATGGATGCCTGCTGTGTAATTGAAGTGTTGAGGAGTGTGTTCAGGTAACTATGAACCATGGGTATACATATAAATGAAGCAGAACACCAATAGTGTAGTGGTTAGAGCATCTGCCTAATGAACAGGCATTCACGGTTCAAGTTCGACTGTAGCACATATCATTTTCCTTGTGGAATGAATGTTGCTCTGCAGTAAAGCCGACATTTAAACATGTAAAAGTGAATGAGTGTATTGCATGGGACTATTGACCAGATCCCTTCAATCAAAGTGGTACTGTCATAATGAATAAGGCACAAGTAAGCACAAATAAACGGCAGTAAACATATGTAACACACAGTAAGCATAGGTAAGTGCACCTGCGTGTGTGTAAGCAGCTCCCAGCATATGAAATGTATGTTTGTATGTACAGATGTAAGATATATATATATATATCTATATATATATATATATATATATATATATATATATATATATATATATATATATATATATATATATATGTCTATATATGAAGAATGAACGTCGTAACAATAAAGCATATCAAGGGAAGTGAAGGGAATCAAGAGCAATCATGGTATTATATAGTGCTGTCAGCGTATGTCATAAAAAGCTGTCCAGGAGTGAGCAAATCACCGCTACTCACACCACAGGCAGGGTTTTACCAGTGAGAGTAACATTGTTGAAATGCTAAGTCTACTTTTCACACAGATGGAATGTAGTCCACGCTGGGACCACCAAAAATTGTAAAGCGCAAATGGCTGTAATCCATAACCCCTGGAAAGGCACGTATGGGCAAATATACATCGCGGGAGACCCTGTGAATACACGAGGTGGGACAAAATATGTGTACGGCCCCAAATGCTCTGGAGAGGGCAATGTGTAAACGTGTGTCACGGCTGCGATAACAAGTAGAAAATGGATGTTATGAGTGTAAATTCAACATGGGTGGGGTGGAGGAACTATGGGTATGCAATTATGGATCCAGGCATGCCAGGGTTGGATGATCTGGTTCCAATGGACCGCCCCGTGGAGATCAGCTTGTTCGTAATAGGTATATATGCAAACACACATGCAGACAACAATATGTTGAAGTACATTCTCTGTAACACATGTTTTCCATTTGTTGACATAAATAATAGGAATGTGCACATACAAACATCGACAGTAGATGGAATAGTAGGCTGTGCAGAAGAGGAATGGGTCGAATCACACTGTATCACATTCCAATTACCATCAGTAATCCATATATGAACATATTGCGACATCTGTCTGCTGTATAATGTGCTAAATACCAATTACAAGATAACTGGAGTGAAGTGTCGGTGTCATAATGAATAAGGCACTGGTATGCTGGTGAAGCATATATAAACACCATTACGCATGTGTAAGTGCATATGAGTGGGGAATGTATTGGTTTACAGACACACAGATATATATATATATATATATATATATATATATATATATATATATATATATATATATATATATATATATATATATATATATATATATATATATGTATACACCCACACACACACACACACGAAACCAAAAGCCTGAAAATTCAAAATCCCGAAAACCCAAAATCCTGAAACTCAAAATCCTGAAACTCAAAATCCTGAAAACACAAATAATGCTAATATGTCACTATAAAGACACTAATATCTACCAACTGAGGCTGTCCCTGAGGCTGTTATGCAGTGTCCCTGATTCAATGTTCATTCTTCCCCATTTGTATGAGAGGTCTGCTATTGAGAGAAAGTGCATGTTCCGCCGACTACCTTAGAAAGATGATAGAATAATAGCGTTGGGGTTAACAACTGTCCACCTTTGCGAGGGACACTCCCCTTTGGGCAGTTGTGTCTTGCCAAATAATTGTAAATATGGCAAATGCCCTGTGATTTAGGATAAAGATTTCCTATATTGTGTGTAGTAGTTGCATAAAACAATTACTTTGTATCTGAAACACCCAAATGTTATAAGAAACAGTATAAGCAACTATAATGCTACAAGAATAACCTTTTATTTAGGCAAAACAGTGAAGTACACTCCTTTGTACTGGCTGTGGGTATGTGTAGCCCTGCAAAATCTGACGTCTCTACATAAATGTCCTACTGGGTTGCCACCTTTTCAAATGCCAAAAGTGGGACATGTTCTGTAGAAATGTCAGATTTTCCAGGACAAAATATACCTACAGCTGTGTATAGTTCAGAATTTTACTTATTTGCACAAATAAAAGCTTATTCTAGTAACATCTGAATTGCTTATGCTACTTCACATAACATATAGAAGTTTCATATATAAAAATAACTGTTTTATGCAACTATTAAAGAAACATAGAATATAATATTGCCCAGTAATCAGGACATTTGCTATGTCTTGATTATTTTCGCAGGACACAACTGCTTAAAGAGGGACTGTCCCTCACAAAGTGGGATAGGTGTTAACCCTAAAGTCCCACTTTGGCCAACTGAAAAGGTGGCAAACCTATAATAGGTATGCGGTAGCATGACTCGGCCAATGGATGTGGCTCCCAAAACCCAATCACTTGTCTGTATTGAAGAGTCTCAGTTCCCATGTATCAGCCAGAAGGGAGCAGATTGTATGAGGAACACACAAATAATATGATTAATTAAATAGACAGGCCACTGATTCCGTACAGTCAAACGCCATGCCATTGCCTAATGGGCAGCCATTCCCAATACTGTAGTCATGTAGTCCAATGTAATAGGCATCACAAGGTAATATCATGGCCCTTGCTCCCATCCAGTGTTGTGAGTGACAGATGCAAGCACCAATGTGCATTTGCAAGTGCAAGAGCGAGTGGGTGTAAGCGTGTTTGGCTACCAGTATGCAAGTATTGCACTGGCGAAGCAATGTAGAGGCTAACCGAGTGTAAGAAGCTATAACCAAAGGTCAGCAGTGCTTAACATTGAGCAAACCCACGCACACCTGCTCCCAACTGCTTTAATGTGCCTTACTCCCTCCGTATCCAATGGCCTTGTTCTGCCCTGCAACCAAATAAATGTCCTCTACAAGGGTCGGAACCAGGACCCTGTACACACAGCTAATGTGAATTACCAATACGCCATGGCAGATATACAGACAACGGACAGTACCACAAACGTATCATACAGCGACGTCATTCAACAGTATAGGAATGTATCCCATCATGTAGATGTATATGTGAGTGTTTATGTCCAGCATATAGGTACATACATATATAGAGATATATCAGAAACATACCATGTGGCAACAAAGCATTACAAACAAATAAAACTGAAAACACCAGCAACATCTTTATTATGTAGTGGTGTTGTTCTATGTGATCTCAAGACTCCCTCAGACAGACATGTGTCATTCATACATGCAATTAGTTGTACATTGGCCGTATACATCACTCTGTGCATGTAATGTAAATTAACACAACAGTACCTGTCCAATCATTATGTGTGAACAGTACTCTTGCAAGGTGCTGTGTGCAACATCATTATCATGATAAAGGTAAATGGGGTAACCACAGAGGGACCAGTAGTGTTGTGTGTACAATATGGTCGTCCTCATCATGTGTACCTGGACCATATAGGAGTGATGTGCATACCAGGATCGTGCACCTGAGGGACATGGGTGAGGATAACAGAAGTATGTTGTGATGCATATTACAAGGGCTACATGTGTCCAGTGTGCACGTGTGTGAAATGGACAGCTATGTATAGGGCAGATGTTGTCCTAGGAGCTGATTGGCCTTATGTTTTCGTAGGTGAGGATCGGATGTAGGGGAAGGAGTGTAGGTATGGCCGTGGAGGATAGGTAGGGTAGGATCACAGATAAGACAGCATACAGGGTTGGTATATGACACATGTGGGGGGATACACCCCAGACGGGGATGGGTGTTCGGCATTCATAAGCCCATGGGAACAGTGGCACGGAGGTCCCCAGCCATGGGCAACTGCCACTGCAGCTAAACAGCTGCAAAGGAGGCAGTGCTGGGGGCTGTCCAGGAGGGGTAGCATCACCCTGTAAATGTGACTCTCCGACCTTGAACTTGTGTGTCTGACTTCGGGACTCCTTAGTGAGCCACCAATGCAACACATCCGGGACAGCACAACAGCAGACATGTACCTGTCTGGTCCTGCTCTCAGGGGGGACATGCTACATCCTCAGTTGTGGTACCACCAGAATGTGGTGCAGAGCCAACAGAGGTTGATGTCCAAGGCTGGACCCCAGATGTGCTAGTGCCCAGTGCCATGGTCAGCTAAAGTGGGATAGGAGGTTCTGCTGGGATCTCTCAACCCATTCAGCATATGGTGTTGCAGTTTAAACCCACATATGGCTTAGTGGTAGACAACAGCATACAGGATTACCTACGATAGTATGCATAGATATCACCATCAACCCAACACAACAGATGGTATACATTTGCAGAGGGAGCACAACACATGCATATATACTGCATGCCATCTGTACAATGTGTAGTAGACATGTGGCCTCAGCTATAAACAGTTCCCCATTATTGGCTTGTTACTGGGAACCCCAGACAGTGTCTGTCATACCACTGTCTCATGTGACACATGTTCAGTCAAGGATGTGATGGCAGTAATACATCCCTATCATTATGTACTGTCTGCAATCCTCGCACTATGCTGCTGCTGTGCAGAGATGTGTGTTCAGTGTGTAACACAGGAAAAAAAATGGTTGCACACACTGACCAGTTCACAGATGTCCCTACAGATGGGAGTCCCTCATGAACAGAGTACTGTCATGTCTGTATTATAACATGCAGAATAGCCATTACCACACACATGTTAAACAGGCAGTAGTCTCAATGCAGCATATCTACACTTATATGCTGTAGTCATGTGTGGCACATCACCCTCCTGTCTTTAGGCTATTTCCCACTGTGTAAAATGTTTGAGGTACATCCAGATATCATCTGCGATGCCGTGTCAGAACATCACATCCAAGTACCACTCACAGCGACTGTCATAGCCAAATAACTACATGTTTTCCCTAGATAGTGTACTGTGTTTATCATGTGTATGGCTATGGGAACACCATCACAGCTGTACCACATGCAATCAGCTAGAGGAGGACTGCAATAGGTGCAGAGGCCATCACCTGACCATGTCCATCACTTGCAATACACATGCTGCTGCTGTGCAGGTGTACTCCTTCACATCCACCAGAGAGTGTGTGGGTGGGACAGGCAAAGTACACCAGGGAAGGGCTTGGAGACTTAACCCTAAGGATCGTCTGCCACACGTCTAACAGTACAGGGGTCAAACCCCTGACTGACTAATCATTACTATTACATGTGCATGATGTTACTACATGTGCTACAAAGGCGACATGTTGCAGTGTTGTAAGAACATATATGTGTGTAGGTGAGTGACATCTGCAACAGAGATATAGTAGACATACATTAGGTGTGGCACACATGGCTGTCCACGTGAACGGATGCCATTGTCAACACAACCACACTCTCTAATTGACACTCTTTGCCAGGGCCACAAATACACAACCTAACTACTTAGTTTGCAACACTGCAGTAATGCACAGGACTACATGCACCACAGGGGATATCTGGAGGCTCTATGGGCTAGAGCATGTGAAAGTGTTTGACATCTGTTGGTATGCCAATGAGGGTTATATTGGGAGTGACTGTGGTTGGGAGCATCACAACCCACATGCAGACACAAGGTGCCAGTACTGGCATGCATGTATGCATTGCTTCATGGGTGTGTAGTGGTTGACTGTGCAAGATGGCTGTACAAGGCTGGGTGAGGGGTAATCCTTGGCATCCCGTCATCCAACAATGGTGTGCAATGCAGGTGTGTAGTGTCTGCAATGTCCCACACAGATGGGTACTGCTTGATCTGGCCTAACATCCTGGTTAACAATGTGTATGGCCATAGCTTTGCAATGCATGCCATGTCTGTGTTTGATAGTCCTTCAAATGGACATTGCCTGGGATGTGCATGTCCCACAATACTGTACAGTGACATGTACAGGTGTCCCTGGTTTGGCAAGCACATGTTGTGTACACAGCCTGTTATCCCTGATATGTCGATACTGGCCTGGTGTGGCGAAACCTGCTTATAGTGAGCAGGGTGACCCTGCAGCTGCATTGATAGAATGATACAGGTATTCTGTGGTGTCAGTGGCATGGGTCCATACAGGGCACATGTATACAGCATTGTATGGCCTCTGTGGATCACATTTGATGGCACCACATATGTTGCAGGCATCCAGTGTGGAACATTGTGAAGGCACAATGTCCAATATATGTGCCTATTGTACCGCTGTACAGGGTGCCATGTCCTCTGCAGGCCAGTGCATTCACACCCTGCCTGCTATCTGTCATCAGTGTGCATTGTACTAGCAACATAGCGGGATATTCTAGGTAAGTTTGTGCATGGCACATGGGTACGGGACATATACCGGGTACTAGTAGGGCTGCATACTTTGTTCACCAAGCCTTCTGCCAGATGTAGGGGTATGGCTTGTCAACACTGTCCCATGGATGACTGTCAGCTGTACTCCTCGTGAGGTGGCCAATGTGTCATAAGACGGACACCATATAGGAAAACAACAAAATCCGCCCCCCAACATGTCTAATGGTAAGACACTCACAGCCACCTCTACACAGGCTCTGACAGACAAACACACACTTGCCATGTCAAGTATGTAATCTCCTACCTACCATATCACACTGCAGCAATATGCTTTTAGGGCACGCTATGGTGAAAATTGCGTTGCAGCATGCCTACACGTGTATACCTAGGTGGGTGACAACAGCAGGAATTACAAAGGTGGTCATGTGATTTGTACAGAGAGTGCATACTCTACAAAGCACTGTACTTGTCTCACACAGGCAGACACACATTTGGCATGTCTGGGATTACAACACCAAACTAACTACTTTAGCACACTACAGCATTACACAGTTACAGAATGCGCCACCCAGATTACTGGGTTACAGTACTCCCAGAGGTGTATTTCTAGGTGGGTGACATCATCAGCCTTGCCAAAGGTGGGTATAGGAATGGTATGAAGTGTGAGCAGTCTAAAAGCATTATTCAGTCCTCAGGCAGACAGGGACAAACACACACACACACACACACACACACACACACACACACACTTGGCAAGTCTGGGATTAGAACACCAACCTAACTACTTTATTACACTACAGCATTACGCAGTTACAGAACGAGCTACCCAGATTACTGGGACACAATACTCCTAGAGGTGTATTTTTAGGTGGGTGACATCATCAGCCTTGCCAAAGGTGGGTATAAGAATTGTATGGAGTGTGAGCAGTCTGAAAGCATTATTCAGTCCTCAGGCAGACAAGGACAAACACACACATACACACTTGGCAAGTTTGGGATTAGAACACCGACCTGACTACTTTATTACACTACAGCATTACACAGTTACAGAATGAGCTAAGATTACTGGGACACAGTACTCCCAGAGGTGTATTTGTAGGTGGGTGACATCATCAGCCTTGCCAAAGGTGGGTATAAGAATTGTATGGAATGTGAGCAGTCTAAAATATTCAGTCCTCAGGCAGACGGGGACAAACACACACACACACACACACACACACACACACACACACACACACACACACACACACACACCAGTGGTGGGAATGGAACACCTGCCTATCTATAGATCACTATTACAATACTACATAGTTACGAGTCACACCACACAGACTACACATTTCAAGGCTGTCATTATGACATTCTAGGAATGCGGTCATCAACAGGGATGCTGACATTTAAGATGTACATACCTGTGAACCTGTGTGTTTAAAGTAGGAATCCATCCTGACCTGGAGTATGCCCATCTGTGGAACGGACGACTACTATCACTATACAGGGTTACAATGGCCATGCCTATACACAGAGGCACATAACCAACACAAGGTGTCACTGGGCATGCTCACACAGTAGCACAGGGCTGTTTGGAATGCACTATGTGTCCATCTACACAAGGTTATACTGGGCATGCTCATACACTTAGTAGCACAGGGCTGTCTGGGATGCACTCTGATTCTAAACACGGAAGGCCACAGTGGCCATGCTATTATGGTTAAACATATAGAACACATTTCAATGGGCTCTGGTGTTAGTAGTTGTCATTGTTAGCAGGAACGCTGCTCTACATATATCTGACACCAGTCTTTTACACATCTGATGCTGTCCATCACATTAGATGTGCCATCCTGTACCAAGCACAATACCACCACTCACAGTGGAAACTGCTTGACCAAAACAATGAGCCTTGCTAGGAGTGGCAACTGCTTGACCAACACAATGAGCCAATGTCCTGCTGTAAGTACGAGGTCGTCCAGTGTTCGTCATTCTGGGATGACATGACTGACAGTAGACAGGTCTTTGACACATATCACATGCATCCATGATTCAAAGGAGTGGGGATAATACCCAAGTCGCATCCGCCCATATAGTGCTATTCCAATGCAAATGTCCTAAACACAGGATAACACCCTGACACCTAGAGGATAACTGCATTGGCTGCTTATGCTAACCAGTGCTAGATGTGTAGCATCCATAATCACAGCTGCTCACTGTAGATCCAACAATGGGGAGAACTGACATCTGAGCAGTGAGGAACACTTGGCTGAAGGCTCTGTAGTGCACAATAGCACCACCACCATATACCTCAGAACCAGACATGTGGGCCATAACACAGGTACGGACCGCTCCAGATGGTGGTGTCCCCAAATACATAGAGGCCACTCACATGTACTGACTGGTACCCCCATGAGAGGCACCACAGATGAGACAGGTGCAGGACCCAGTGTCAAATGCTGCATTCTTGGATATAAAGCTCAGACTCCACCATGCCCTCGGACCACCAACACACATCCATACATGTTGTAGGACATATAAGAGTACACCACCATGTGACATTTGACCAGTGGACTGTACCAAGCTCTACATAAACTGTAGAGAGTACCCATGTACTGACACAGTTGCATCATGTGTTATGCAATGCAATGATACCACTGTCTGTAATCAGGTCAGCTGTACACATACCAGGGCCCTTGGTTATTTACAGCATTAGCAGATGACAATTGCTGTACACCAGTACACATCCTCATGTTTGGATATGACATACATGTACCTGCCCTGGATATGTACATACCACACACACACACAACATACATGTAAATGGCATAGCTGCTGTTGTCCTTTGTGCAGACAGGTGGCTACAGCCATTACATACATGCACATGGAATGTAGGTCCATGGCTGCTGAATGCTAACAGTACATAAGGTGTGATATCATTGTTGACAGAGGTAACATTCCCTCTGTACCGGTCACCCATTACACCTATCATATACAACAGTCCATGTATCATGTATTTCATTACACATGTCCACCAATTGCAATGCCTACAAATATGCACAAATGGCAGGATTGTAGGACCTACATACATGTACATGTAGTGGTGTGCATTCAGATACAATGGGTGTGTAATTGCTGATGTATGCAGGTGATGTGTATCTTGGTACATCATGCAGTTGCAATGCAGCCTCAACATTGCCAACTGTATATGATGATATGCTGAATGTACAGAAAGATGTACCTCAGGTATGGACAGATGTGTGGAAATAACTATGTGGTGAGGCATCTTTGCAGATGGATGTTAGCTGAGGACAGCTCACAGGTGTGTCACAAGCGGTCCTACAATAACCTGTGTAACCGGTAAGCAATGGTTTCATTAACTGAAGGACATAACACACAACTTAGGCAGCAGTCAGGGTGACACCGAAGGTAAATCACTTGACACCTGTTAACAGTCAAGACATCCCGTGTGCATATATCAGCACTGTTGCCAAAGAAAGCATCAGTACACATTGTAAAGTATGCAATACTGCTGTAAGTCTGTCATACATATCATGAGCTGGGCAGGTGTTTGATTCACAGTACTGGCATATGTGGTTGCGTGTGTGTCCATATATGTTACTTATGGTATGGAATACATCTCAACTGTTAGTCACTCTCCTGCACACTAGTGTAGACATCTGTACAGACTGCAGTGTAGAAAGCATGACATAGGCAGAGGCAAGTATCTCACACATGTGAGGTATCTGTATGTGCGTGACATAGGTGTATTCAATAGAGAATGCCACAGTGTGTTTATGTGTGTGTGTGTGTGTGTGTGTGTGTGTGTATGTGTATGTGTATGTATGGCTGTCTGGTCCCTGGAGTGAAGAGGTATGTTACCATACTGAACTGATAAGACCCCTCCCCCCATCCAGGCAATGCAATCTACTATCTGTGTTGGTGTCCCCTATCGTAGGCCATACTGACTACCTGTACATGTGCATTCTCTGTGGCACATCATGTAGGTGCACAGTATTGTAATGATGATTTGCTCATAGGCAGGGGTCCTCACCTCAACAGTAGCAACTGTGTGTGATTGCGTGTTACTGTGTTGGTGAATCCGTGAATGTGTGGGTGTGTTACTCTGTCACTGAATACATGTGTGTCAATACCTGAGTGTGTGGGTGCAGTTGTGTGTTGGCATCCTGTCATGGGAACATGTATTACTGCTTCCCAATGAGGCATCACACTTCTCACTGGCCTCTACTCTTGTAATCAGCTAGACCGCTCTCTTACCTCACCACTCCATGTAACTTTACCTGTGATGTCACCCAGTATTGATGTCACATCTGTAGCCACAGTAGCTTAATACACAGCTATCATGCTCTTGGACATGTTTGGAATGTGGGACATGCTTACTGTTATGCGGCAGCTACACAGTGCATGCTGGTATATTCATACATACCTGTGAGTAGTCCACATTGACATATGGGACACTAACTGAAAACACTGACATCCACCGGCACGTGCAATTAGACCTGAAGGAGGAAAGCAGAACATTATGACCAACCTGCAGTTACTGTTGTTACACAAGACATATACTGTTAACAGTACAAAATGCATTAATGCAAACCTGTAGTACATGGTATGTCTACTGCCTGTCAACAGTACTCAACAATTATAAACTACACTTATCTTCCTACTCTGTTCACCCTGTGAATCAGACCATATGAGCATGTCCCTGCACCGATGGTATGGATGTCAGGGATGCGGCACAGGCATAATCATATGCATCGGGTGATAATGTTTGCCTAAGGCCTAGGCTGCACCATTGGATGACATCATGTGTGTGGGTTAGGGCCTTTGATCTAATTGGGCGTGTGTGGATGTTATGCATGTGTGTGTTGCAGTGCCCTACATATGTTTCCAGTGTGTGCGTGTATGTATGCACACAGTTCTGGCATGTGCCTGGCCTACACATGGTTGTTATTGACAGCTGCAGACTGTACAGGCCAGGTTTTACAGTTCACGGTGTCTGGCCACGCCCATGTGACCTGTGCCTGCCAGGGGTTGCACGGGCACTACCATGCAGAGGTGCAGATTGGGTACTGTCTGATGACACTTGTCCACTGGAACCGTGTCTCTGTTGGGACCATCCAGGGCCACGTGCACATGGCCTGCTGTGTTGTGGTGTGGACAGCACAGCACTAGCTGCACTGCTGCTGCTACCGCCACTATGGAAGCGGACATGTGAGGTAGCGCATTCACATAGACCCGAAACAGGTGATGTAGCAGGCCTACGTCCACATGCCCAATGCCTCACTCCTACCAGATGTTCCAACACAGACAGCTCATGCTCATGGATTGTCATGCCACGGTCAAGGACTCCAACCATGTCACCCAACTGTCTATCCAAAGCTTCAGCAATCTGCTGTTGAGCATTTACCATTGCCTGGATGTTGTTGTTTACAGAATGGACAGCAGCCCTCTGAACCCTCTAATCTTCTCTTTTGTGCCAATCAGCACTTGCCTGTGCCTTCATTACAGCCTGAAACATGCATCTGGTGACACCAGCTGCTGCGCACTGTCTTGCAGGAGCATGTTGGTCAGAGGTCCTCCTACGAGGAGCACTGGCCATGTGCCTGTGTGGGGCACCATCAGTCAGTTGGCTGACACCATGGTGTGCAGGCATACCTTCTATAGCCCCCACACTTTCCTGTTCCAAGCTACCACATGCCAACTGTCCTTCCTGTATGACCACTGGTGATGGGGTATGTGTAGGCATGGGATCTGTATGTGGGGATGAGGGGTATATAGGTGGAATGGCAACCAATGGCACAGATTCAGCCCCTGACAACCCTGCCTGTGCCTCAATCATATGTTCATCATCACTGCTAGAGTCTGTGGGGACACTAACATCAGATGGACTGCAGGAGGGCAACGCACCTACATCACCTGTGAGGGGCAGACAAGAACTGTACATTACAATCTATAAAATAGACACAGACACACACACAGACACACATGCTATGGCACCCAACATGCATGTGATATGACAGAAGGCATGCAACATGCATGTGATACGGCAAACAGCATGCAGTGCAAACAATAATAGTGGTAGTTATCATGCATCCCTGAGTTGCACACAACAGCATGCATGTGTCATAGCAGAAGGCATGCAAATTACACAATCATAGTAGTAAGCATACATCTCTGTGTTACACCATGTATACCAGCACAGGTTAACAGTACACCTGCCTGATGTGTGGCATATGACCTTGACAATCACATGTTGTATGACATGTGATCTGCTGATGTGTGCAATGACATACATACATGTTTAACACAATGGTGTACTGTCAAATATACAGTGGGGTAATGGTGTCCCAATGCAGTGTTGTCTGTCCGTCCTACAGATATGCTGCATATTTAGCTGATGTGCATGGCCATTGCAGGGAATCATGAGGCATCTCTATTGCTATACAATGTGAGTTACAGACACAGTTCATAGCCATGACTGTGTTCAGGTACAATACATATATACTGTGGAATGTGATTCACATCACTGAGGTGTATACACACTAAACCAAGATGTGGAATGTGTGACACAGGTCACTGAAGGGTATACGGATGACACCCCTGCACATCTGCAACCATATTGCTATTGCCTGGCAACTATAGCCAGGCTTGGCGAACACATTGGTACACCATGTCCCAGATGACATCTGTGTACCACTCACACACACAAGGAGCAAGTATGACATTGATGTCCAACACCAGCAAGGGGAATGTACTGTATCTGTGGGCTGAAGTGGTTACTGTACAGGTGACTGCTGTCATGTCTTGACACACTCAAGATGTTCAAAACATCCTATGTGGTGGATTGATGTCACGCCTACACAAGATGGGCACAGGCCTGTAGGATGTCTAGTGTTCCACATCTGCAATATAACCATTATACAAAGGCCATAGTTGGACCATGTGTAGCCATTGTACGACAGGGTGTACACACAAGCACATCACATCTACTGTGTGTGTTGCTTCATGTCTCTGGCCATCCTCCATGGCCATGTGTGTACATGTGTTGGCCAAGTTATTGTGACGGGCACCTATTTCACATGTCTGTGTTGTCCCATATGACATACACCCATAGATGTCATATGCTCCACTGACGACAGGGTTATGCAGACAAAGGGTGGTATGTTTGGTATGTGGGATATGTTTTTTGGATCATTAGGCAGTGTTGCAGTCAGGCCACTAGATGTCATGGAAATGTCAAGATAACACATCACATTGTGTGACATTCATAGCAGGGCTATGATCCACACCAGTGAATCCTGTGGGCTGGCCATACTCCAGCTCACTGTGTAGTACTGTTTCTGTTCTCCACATGTGTAGCTCTGATTTGTAGTACATGTCCCTACAGTGAAAAGCACCTCCACCATTGTATGCACAGGTGTCCACATATCTGGCAATGACAGTTTGTGAGGATTCATGTTGGTGATTCACATAGTTTGCAAGTGTTGCACATGGGTAGCCATTGTGATGCATTGCAGGTCCGACCTGTATATTGTGACAGGACCATACATTATGTGTACATGTGGTAAATGGCCACATGGCAGATAGATCTGTGCATTATGATGCCTGATAAATAATAACAGTCTCACCTGCAATGGGCTGCTGTCACAGCGGAATGCCAGAGGTACCTAAATAGGAGTAACACAGCAGTATGAGCATTATCCATGCCTGTATGATAGCTACAGGGTGCAATGTGCATGTTAACACATGCACCAGTACATTAGACTATACTATGGTGTATGCACATGTGTGCTACATAGAGTAGCATACTATAATATGCGGCATGTGTGTATACATGCCTTGCATATGATGTTACATTACATATTGTACAGTGACAGCGACTATATGGAATATAGTTGTTATAGGTGCATTAGTGACTTACCAAGCAACTCCAGGCTCAGTGGTTGAGAGACACCCACCTCCACAATATTGGCTAAGGCTTGTGGATGTTGTTCTGCAGGTGTCCCCAGGTTGGCCAGTAGCTCCTCAGTATGTGTGAGTGGGGGCTGGGTTGGTGGTCCACCCCCTGTTGCACCTTGTTCCCTGGTGATTGCATTTACACGCTGTTATGCCCATCTAATGAGGTCTGTACAGTGTCTGCGCACCTGCTGGTATGTGCGGTTGTGGCAACCCATATCATTAACCCTTCTGCAAAGTTCCATACAGAAGGCATCCCGCTGCTGTGCATCCTGTGGCACATGGCTGAATAGGATATCATGACTGTCATGTAGGTAATTGCATGAGGCATACCTGGAGGACATAATGATGGAGACAGGTCACAGTAACTCACAGAGACATACAGAGCTACAGCTGAACATACATGTGTATTACATTTATTACGATTAAATAGTTGTCTTTGCAAATCTTTATGACACAGAAACCACTGACATGTTTGTGTCACACACATGTGACACTCAATGGTGAGTGGATATTATCACCATATATGTGTGTGTGTCACCTGATTACATTGCTCATACTCCATGTGGATGCTGTCTTGATGTGAGCATGTCTGTTTGCCTGTACTGGTGTTCCTACCTATCAGCAGATGGCTGGATGTGTCCACATTAATGCAGTCAACCTTGATGCTGTGTATATGTCACATATAAAGACTTACACTGCCTTAACGGACATGACCTGTGACCCTGCAGACGTGCTCATGGAAGGTTTTACATGTATGTGTTCTGCCATATACATTTACACGGCACTGTGCAGCAATTCAACATCCTGCCATGTATCACCTGTCTTGCACATGTGATACACATGAGACACTGTCTAGCCAGATGGTATTTGCAGGGATGGTTATCAACTATAGCATGTACAGTCAAAGTCAACTAGTAGGCTATATGCCCTGGGCCATGTATGAATCTAGGATGAAAAGTTACCTACACCAACAGGCGAGTCTCTGGGGCCGGGTGGAGCAGTGCCACATAACTGATCCACAGGGTTAATGATACATTTACCATGCGGTCATCACACCATGTCTGAGAGGGGGGTGATGTGCGGCTTTGCTGGACAGGAATGCATAGTATGGCATGACTATGTAAAGTGTATGGGACAATGATCTGTTCAGCATGTGGTGATCCTAGTACTAGAAGGTGGATGTCCATGAAGTATAAGTTTGAGATCAGGATGTGTACGGGTAGCATGTCCAACATCACTGGGTTGGACATGGATTTATTCAGGGTATGCATCATGCTGCATAGTGGAGATGGGGAATGGGAAGGCTGGTGTAGGCCATCTGAACATGGCCAATACCCCTTAAAGGAAATATGTGATCTGATATGGGTCACTTGAGTGTTGTGTATGGCTGGACAATGATCTCTATATTCATGGATGGCACCCTGTCATGATTAGGGCTGCCACATATGACTCTCTGACAGGTGTGGTGACGTAGCTATCACAGGAAAGACAACTGCCCAGTGGTATCCCTTACACACAGTGTCCATTATGTTGATCGCTGCCTAGGTGGTAGTTCATGGGGAAAGCGTTATTAACATGGGGTGACAATGTGATATGTAGCTGTCAGACTGTGGCGATATGTCACACACACCTCACCCACAAAGCCTCTTTTGTATGTTGTCCACAACATTCTGAGTCGGCTATTGCTCCTAGGTCATAGTCATTTACATACTTCCATAGGCAGATGCCTTCTGCTAGCCTGTGTGGTATGGACTACAATGAAGGGGAATATAATTAATTAACCCTGTCTTACTGTTGCTGGCACTGGTGTGATGAGCATGTATTATTCAGACACCTTCTGTAGTGTTGGTTCTGCCAGCAGTCCGGTTGCAAAACACTCCTGTGACATAGGAACGTACCTCTAGTATACCGAGTGTAGGTGGAACACAGTATGGGTGATGATGTCTTATGACCTGGCAAGGTTATGATATGCAGTGTGAAACCAACCTTACTGTCATCTGCATCTGTACTGCTGACATCAAATAATTTGATCAAGGTTCATGGCCTTTCAGACCAGACTCAACAGGGTAGTAGTGCAGTACTTCCCATTATCAGTGGTGTCTCCCACTTTGTGGATTGTGATATCTATTGCTGTGCACCATTCAGTGTGTACACAGCCTGACATGAAGCTATGTTTTACATGATGTGTATGTAGAGGGAAACTTGTTTTGCCATATTTGTATGATACAACCTGGGATATGGACAGGTCCCATGCAGTGTGAGTGCAGCTGGTACCTGCATAGTTGTCTGTACAGGGGCTCTGTGGTGTACATGGATATATGATTGTGTACCTGTTGGTGGGAGCGGACTGTGTGTTTATGTTATCCAAGACCCTATCTGGATTGTTTATTCATGCTCAGCACTTGTTCAGAACTTGTAAGGACTACGTAAGCTACTAATTACTATAGCACCCAATCTTCCTCATTACCTAGAGGTAAACAGGTTTTGTACATACTTTTCTCACTTGCTTAGATTAAAATAGCTCTTGTACTCACTTTTTTTCACTTATCTAGGGGAAATTAGTTTTATATTCAGGCATGCCCAAGGGTCAGCTGCCAGTGTTCTCGCCTGTCTATTTGATGAATCTGGACATCTTGAGGCAATGTCTGCCTCATGTACACAGACAACTCTCTCTGCCTACCACCCAACACTACAACCTGTGAGAGATGTACTTATCTAGCCAAACTGGAGGTAAAGCTCTCTCCAATGAAGCCTGACCCTGACAGTCATGTGGAGAAGGTAAATATTCACACCACACCACACTCATCACATAGTCTCACTGAATCTACCCCATCATTAACTGAGAAAACTACTTGTGTACCAACTCATTAGCTCAATGTTTTCTGGAATTCATAAACACCAATGCCCTGGATCAACATATCCACACACCCACCAGGGGCAACAATATCCTAGACATAGGCATTACCAACATGAGTGACTGGTGTTCCACACCTGAAGTCAACTCCTCATTGGTCCAATCTGACCATAAGCTGAACACTCTTGATATCCACATACCGCCCCCACCCCCCATTAAGGGAACTACAGTATAATATGGCTACAAAGCCAACTTCATGCTTCTTAAGTCAGACGTGGTGAACTTTATGAAACCCATGCAGATGGACAATACTGTTGCAACTGCTGAATCCTACTCATATGCACTCTATAAGCACTTACACTAGTGCATGGATCGTGCTATCCCAAACAGAACCAAGACGCTACACTCCTAATGAAGGAAGCCAATCTGATGGTCCCCTGCCATAAACAAACTGTACAACAGGAGGAAGACACTGTTGTAAAAGTTAGTACAATGCCATGCATGGAGGAGCTCCCTAGTCAGCCTCAGTAAGAAGGTGAGATCCCTTATAAGATCCTCCAAAGCTAGCTACGGAAACAAAATTGCCACTAATTCCAATGACAACCACAAAGCATTCTATAGCTATGTGAAATATCTCGATGTCAACACCCAGATCTGCTCTGTGTTACAGCACAAAGGCACGAACATTACAGAACCAACTGATATTGGCAACATCCTGGCAGATATGTTCAGTGCTACCTTTCCCTCTTCTCACCTCCTAAAGAGCCCATATCTATACAGGAAGAGTGCAGAGTCCCTGTAATCACAACTATGCAGGTAAAAGCTGCACACTCTAAAGCCAATATCACAGCATCCATGGGACTGGACAACATCCCAGGCTGTGTTTTACATGAACTTCAGAATGTACTGGCTCCCCACCTATGCACCATGTTCAGTAATAGCCTCGCTTCGGGCTTTGTGCCCCTGAATGGCACAAAGCAACAGTTATCCCACTCCACAAAAGTGGCGCCACAACAGACCATTGGACCTATTGCCCTATAGGCCTGACTAGCCTGGTCTGCAAGGCTATGGAGCACATCATCATGGACCTAAATTACAGAGACCTTGGGTACCTCCAAACCTTTGACACCTCCCAGTTTGGCTTTGTTAAGGGCAGACCATGCATCTTAAACCTGGTGGACTTCTTAGAGACAGTTACCAAGGCATTAGATGAGGGTAAGGAGGTCCATACAGCCTACCTAGATCTCTCAAAGGCTTTCAGCACCATTCCCCATTCTGGTATTATCGACATACCCATCCACCTGAACATTAACACCTATGTCATGTGATGGTTTGCAAAGTGGCTCACGGACAGAACCCACACAGTGGGAGTTGCATACCCTAGGTCTGACTGTATACCGGTTACAAGTGGCATCCACCAGGGCTCAGTCCTAGGACCCCTCATGTTTGATATATAATTTTCTGATGTACAGGAAAGCACAGAAGGGCTTTGGCTGAAAAGGTATGCTGATGACTGCAAACTAGGGGCCATAATTGTTTCCCCAGCTGATACAGACATCCTCCAGAAGGGTGGCACTACAACAGATACCTGGTGTCAATATCATGGCCTCAATCTGAATGCTAAACAGTGCATAGTCATCCCCTTTGAATATAACTAATTACCCGTGGACTACCACATAGGTTCTAGTCCCCTACATAGAGAAAAGATAATAAGGGATCTGTGAACTCCAGTAGATAGCAATCTCTCATTTGATACCCATAATAACAGGGTGGTTAGAATATCCTTCTACGTGGCCCCCCTAATCTCTAATGGGCTCGCATCCAGAACAAAGGAGACCATTGTGCCTCTCTACTCATGACTTATTAGATCCATTAAAGGATACAACACCCCATTTGGGATGTACCTTACAAGACAACTGCAAAAGCTTGGAAGACCACAACAGTACCACACCAAGAGGATTACTGACCACAAACAGATGACCTATGTAGCCCAACCTAAGAAACTCCAGCTATACTCGGTTGCATACCGCATACTCATAGGCAATCTCTGCTTGACATACAAGGCCTGTGTCCAACCCAGTATTGCTGGATATGCTCCACCTAAACAGAAGCCCCGAACAAAACGTTTATTGCACTAAAGTCACTCTGCCTATCACAAGCAAAGTGCAAAGAACACAATAAGGCAGAGGACTCCGCTTAGAGCTGGTCAAGTCTTTTATTCAATAAAATCAGAAATAAAACCTTGTATAAGTGCTTTCAGGCAACATGCCCTTCATCAGAAAGCCCCTGAGAGCCACATGCTCTAGGGATATACACCTAACCACAATGATGACTAGGACATGCTGGATGAATAGATCCGTGACCCAGAGACTCCCCATGCTTTGGAACATGATTCCAGTGTACATCAGGCAAGGCCCTTCACTAGCACTCTTCAAGGGAAACTTTGACGGGTGGATGGGAGACAGACATGTACCCCGGGGATCACTTCAGTGGCTCTGCTGGACAGAGGCAAAGGGAACTAATGGCTCTGCGGTTCAGAGGCACAGGGACCTAACCTAAGGTGGTGGCGAAAGCCTACACACTCTAGCTAAGCTTATAAATACCCTTGGGCAGACAGCCTAGTACCTACCTTTGCACTTATTACATGTTTTATGTGCATAGATAGTTAACTAGCTCTTCCATTTTACTTTGCTATCATGCTGATAAACTGTCAGGTGACTACAAGTCATATGTATCCTGTTATTGTGTATTGTAAATGCCAATAGACATAACTAATGTTTGCCTAACATAACAGTAATGCTATGTAACTTGTAATACATATCTGCCTACAATACTGTACATTACACAGTTATTGGCACAATATCCCACAATGCAAATCATAATTGCACAGTGGGCCAACCTTCGACAGTTTATTCTCAGTAATACACGCATACATATGCCTACTGTTACAGTATATCAACATATACTATCCCCTGTTATAGCACATACTTGTTGGACCAGGTCTGCCACTGACAGCAGCTGGTGAGGAATATTTGTGTTTAAAGCCCTTATATAGCATCCCTTGTGGTGTATGCGGTGTTTGCCTTGTGAACTACAGCAGTACACACATAAATACTACAAGCCTTACCATGATAAACAATACATCACTATAAGATAACTGTTTCCACTGTATGGATTGCATACACTTAAAATATTACAGAACAGGTACTACATACACAGACATACTGAGTATTCTACATACCTTATTAGTAGCCTGAGGTGTCTTTGACTGTTAATTCAATCCTTTTCAGTTTGCGTTTCAATCTTCTTTGTAACGTTCTGCTGGTATATACAGATGGTTTGAATGTGTGATAAGCCATCCTTTTCTAGTTAAATATTGGTAACGTGCTATCCTGACCACCATTTGGTGTTCCAAAGTAGTTAATTAGATGCACATCAGCTGTGCAGCTATTCCATTAATCAATACCATGGCAACAGTGGTGTATAATGGAGTACTCCATTTGAGCGTTGTCCGTTTGCCTTACTTACGATGAAGAGATCCTGGATGTGTTGTTTGTGATGTATTTCAACAGCTATATGGAGGCAGACAGAGATATATTAGCTTCATGACTCCCGGGGATTGTGTGTGATGGCTAGAAGATGTTGTTCTACATGTGAGTACAGCAGTTATATTTCAGAACATTGCTACTTATGCGAGGTTTGTTTGTACCTGATACTTCTGCAGATGTTTCAGTCTGGCAACGATGTCTGTGCAGCTCAAGTCTGTATGGCTATGCATGAACTGTTAGGTGGTTTACAGTGTGCTCACCAGACATCCTTGGTTTGGTGTACATGTGTATCATACTGTGCTGTTAATCAGTAATCGGTAACACTTCCCGGTGTACACACAACCCTCTGAAATGGGATTAGTGCAAACAAACCCTGTAACATCAGCAGCTTTTCCATTGTATAACAGCAACTATTTCACATAGGGCCATGTTAGTGTGTCTCTGACAAGGTATGTTAAGGCTTCTGCAGATGTTGTACAGTGAGTGAATGATTTGTGATGTTATTACAGTTTATATTTTAATTTGTTTGAGTGTGGGGGTGATGTTGGCGGGTGTACATAGCAGATGCAGGCATGTAGGAACTGCTTTTATACATAATCAATATGTGCGTGAGGGTTCATTCCCTATTTGCAGACCTATCCTTTAGTGGACTATTTTTATGGTAATTGCAGGCTGATTCATTAAGGTACTGTTAATTGGTTCCTGTATAGCATGCAGGTGATGTTAGTCCTTGAATAATTTCGGCAATACACCGGACTGTAATAAAGTGTTGCTACATGAAAGCTTTGTATTTCTGTCATAGGTATTTGCAGTCACTGGAGTTGTGTTGGTGACTGACCCTGTTTGGCTAGGGTTGCCACCTTTTCATATGGCCATAGTGGGACATTTTTGAGACACACATCAGATTTTACAGGCCAACACAAACCCACTGTCAGTACAAGGGATAGAACTTTCCTTTTTTTGCCTAAATATAAGCTTATTCTTTTATCAGTTTAGTTGCTTATCCTGTTTCTTGTAACATGTAGGTATCTTAGATACAGAAAGAACTATTGTATGCAACTATTACATTATGCATGGGAAATAATTATGTCTTACAATCTCAGGACATTTGCCACATTTAATATTTTTGGTCAGGACACAACCACCCAACGAGAGACTACCCTTGCAAAGTGGGACAGGTGTTAACACTATTATTGGCTCATGTCCATAGCACATATTTGTAATAGTGTATAGGCATATACTCTCCATATCCTTTGTTCATAAAGTGTGGTTGTGGCAGAATGTGTGATTGTTATGGTTTATGTTATACTCATATATGAACACTTCAACTGCTGTATACGGGATACCTATAGAATCCCAAAACCACACAATTCCGACACCCACAGTATCGGGCCCAGACTCCCATACCCCAAATTACCGACAGCGACAGTAACTCGCGAAAGTAACACAAACATGGAACACACACGCACATACAGACACACTGCTGCCCACCACATCCAAACAAACCATCCCACACTATGTATGAGCAGGTGGGCAAGCCCCCCTACAACCCCCATGCGGGTGTCTGAGCCCCCACACCACCCTACTTTAATATTCTACCTCCTAGATTGCACAAACAGATGCACAAAGCAAACCCACACCCACACATTACAGTCCTCCAGGAACACACACCACACTCAGAACACACACTTACACACACTACAGCCCTCAGAAACACACTTACACACAGTAACCTACCTGAACCGCAACACCAGAAGCACTGAGTAAATGTCCCTTAACACCAGGATTTTAAACCTCGTGCTTCTGGTTTTTCGGTACTGTGGTCTTATGGACTTTAAGCCTCTTGATTACTCATGTCAGTATGTCAAGCAGTCAGTATGTGGTAGGTATCCCATTTATGTGTACCTCCATGGTTATGTAGATGTTGTTAACCTATCTATATATCCCCATATATCGACATCTCTCTCTCTCTCTCAATATATATATATATATATATATATATATATATATATATATATATATACATAGCATACACCTTTCATTGGGTACATCAGTGTGTCTTATTTCCACACATTCCTACCTTTTGTGTTTTATTCTGTCAGTATACACATCTGCCATTGGTGCATCTCAGGTAGCTTAGTGGTATGTTATAGTGAAGATTGTGTACATGGTTGCGTGTTCTAATCCTGGCAGTGGTCATTTTACCTCTCAGAGCAGGCACTGGTTGTGCAAGGGTGATTAACTCATATTTCAGTGGTTATGTGTTTCAAATGTTTATTATTCTATATATGCAAGCTGTGGTTAAGGTATACTATGTAACATGTAAATCATCTGAGATGATTCCTGTCATGGATACTCCCCATTATTTGGAACTACATCCCTGATTACATAATACAAAACCCCTCACTAACACTCCAGGGAATCCTAGCAGGGTGGGGAACAGAGATACACCCCAGGGATCCCGCAATTGGCTCTGCTCCACAGAGGGACAGTTAGTTAATCAGTGGGGTAGCGACAGCAGACACATTTTGTCTATGCTTATGAGTGGCCTCGGGCAGTTAGGCATGTACCTACCTATGTAACTATGAGCCTATACATACAGTATGGACACATGCTTATAGCTTAATTTGCTGTTCAGATATTGACTTACCTTGTGCCAATGGCAGTTGTGTGTACAATAATTGAAGGCTACCTATGTAGGATGCACACAGTAGACCACCTCTACATGACAATTTACAGGTGGACGTGTGTATGTGACATCCACGTTTGCTGTGTGTGCAGGTGGAGAAGGGTGTCAGTCCATAAGTGCTTACACTGTCAGTGTGTGTGCTATACGTTCTCTCTTTGCCAAGGCATGGGCATACTGGGCACACCTCCATCTGCCTACTGGGGCTGGCACAGGGTGTTCATGGTCTGAGTCCCTCTGTGCCTGTGGGGCCCTTGGCAATGGTGGTGGGCTGTGAGGGCCATCACCATTCTGTCCCTGCTGTATCTGTTTCCGCAGGATCATATTGTGTAGCATGGCACATACTATGAAGATGTGGGCACACGTGCCTGGAGAGTACTGCAAGGCTCCACCAGATGTGTCCAAGCAACAGAACCATGATTTCAGCATCCCAAACATGCGCTCTATGATGATTCTGGTTTCTGCGTGTGCCTCATGATGGTATTCTTGCGTGGCCGTGTGTGCATTTCTGATGGGAGTCATCATCCACAGTTCCAGTGCATAGCCAGCATCCCCCACCAGGTGGCCATATGGGATGTCCCCCCTGGCAAATACCTGATTCAGCTGTGAGGCATGCCAGATGTGGGAGTTGTGATAGCTTCCAGGGCTGCCAGCACACACATCCATGATAATGCCCTGGGCATTGCACATGACCTGGCAGTTGATGGAGGGTTAACCCTTGCGGTTTATGTAGTGCCTACCCTGCTCACTGTGTGGTGTTTTGATGTGTATGTGCATGTAGTCTATTGCACCCAGTACCTCCGGGTAGTCTGCCACACAGTGGAAGAGAGGCATACTGCTGGCCAACTCCTCCTGCATTTGGGGGAAGTATGTGTGCTCATTGGCATGTGGTATCATGGCCGGCACAGCTCAACAAGTTGCTGTATGGTGTCCCTGTCCACCCTGTGATGCTCTACAACCTCCAGATCATGTAGCCCATGGTAGGTTACCCTGGGTCTGAACACTCTTCTCCTCCGCCGGTGTCTGAGATGGTTGTCAGCATCATCCTCCACACCACTGTCAGTCTCCAAAACATGCTGGTGAATCAAAGCTATGGCAGTCCCTAACATGTACATATTAAAAGTTCTCCATCTGTATACACCAATGGTGCAGAGTGTCTGGGAATACACAAGTGTGTGTGTGGGGCTTTCACACCTTATACTATTGCACAATGAATGATGCTGTTGTAATTGGGTGTGTATGTGCAATTCCAGCTGCAGGGTATTTTAATTATGGGTTTTTCAGCAGGTACTGCTATTGTGGGGCCTTTGGTATTGACTTACTCTTGGCTGCCATGATTCATCTATTTCCCTTAACTTCACTTTTCAACCCGATTCCCCTCCCATTGTCAGGCATGCATCCAGCTGCCTGCTTTCTTGTTTTGTACTTTCACAACCCAGGATTGTGTTGCGAAATGTGTTATGTAGCTGACCTACTGCAAGTTTGCTTTGTTCTGCTGTGACAGTTCTCTTTTCTTTGCAGTACGGCACCTCCCCTTTCCTGTTCTGCAGGTAGCTGCTAGCAGCCTTGTTAGCTGTTGTCAATGGCCCACTGTAAGTTCCTAGGTGTTAATTATTCATTTGTACTCCAATTACCATGCTGCAGCATTTCCTTATTGCCTTTCTGTATCCTTCCTGTTTCAGCTGTGGTGCTCGCCGCGCACAGCTGTTTACTGGGTTTCGAGCACATTTTCATCCACGTTCACATGCACTTTCGGTTACCTTGTGTGCTCTCAGCTAAGCAAAGCTATGGCTACTTCCACAATGCTATCCCGTGGCCTTGCTTAGCAACAGGCAACCCAGATTAGCAATGCTCCAATGTGCTTACAGCTACGGTGGCGCACCCCTCTCTTGATGTCATGTCTACCTCCAGGCCACACCTCGGTGTTGTACCGCTATGCCGTGTGGTACATCCTTATGCCGGTGGGGAGTTTGCGATTCAGTATTACTTGACTCATTTGCATGGCATTGACTACTAATTTCTAGTTACCGTGCAGAACACTGTCACAGACCCTTAGCAACCGTTGCGCCATGGTTGTGGTGTAGCATGCGTGCCATTGACTATTATGGAAAATTCATGAATTCTGTTATATTGCAGTTTTATGACATCTGAATATATTTTCATTGTGATCCCATTTGCGCACCGATGCACTGCAGTTTTACTTTGCGTTAGTATGGTCATGACATTAAATGTTATTTTCTATGTGTTGTGCATGTTGTTTTATGGCATTGGCTATATATTTAGCCATTGGCATATATTAACATTATAATACGTAAAACTGGTCCACTTTCATGGCTCCGATTTTATGTTTGAAAAAATGTAAACCATTTTTTTTTTGGTTTACATTTCTTCATGCTTACTCTATGCCTGCACCACTTCATGAATCGCTATATACCTTCATTTGCATGCTACACTGCTGCACATGGGGTAATTAGCAGACATGCGCCAGGAGCTACGCAGCTCTGGCGTACGCTGGTAGTGCACATGGAAACAACTCGTACCTGAATCGCTCAGCGGCCATATTTGGCATTCGATCGCTGATGCTACTTTGGTGCCTGGTGCATGCTTCATGAATCCTGGGGTAAAAGTATCAGCACAGGCAGAAAAACTTAGAAGATATGCATATAAATATAAAGGAAAAGTAGAAAATAAGCAAGTTATTGATGGCCCATAAAAGTTTTATGGAAATTGGGAAACAAGGCAAAAAGAATTGAAACACGACCAAAAAAAGAAGAAATAGTTACATTTTGGAGAAATATCTATGCAGATTCTGTTGAAGATAAAGATACTAAACATATAGAAGAAGTAAAAGAAAGACTAAGAAGTTCAAATATGCAGGATATAAAGTGGGATGAAGTAGCAGCTAAAGAGGTTGAAACAAAGGGAAGAAAAGCTCCTAATTAAAATAAAACAAGGCCTAGATGCAGTACCTAACTTCTGGCTAAAAGTATTAACATCTCTAGATGAAGAATTAGCCATGAGTAAAAACTGTTTATATGCACATCCCGAACAGACACCAGCCTGGTTAACAACAGAGAATACAATGCTCCAATTTAATAGTGCACTTGCAGGCTACACTAAAAATTCTAGATCAGTAACTTGCATTCCAACAACACATAAACTACATACTAGAATTCATGCCAACAGAGTTTATAGTTATTTAGAAGTAAACTCAATCATGGCAGTAAAACAAAAGGGTAATAAAAGAAAGTCATATGGAACGAATGATCATTTGCTGATAAAGTCATAATGGAGAACTTAAAAAGGGGAAGAATCTAAGTATGGCATGGATATACTACAAAAAAGCATTTGACAGTATCCCACATTCATGGATAAAACAGCTCTTAAAAATGTATAAGATATACCTTACAACAAAAGATTACATTACAGCGACCATAAACCAGTGGCAAACCGCTTTGTAGTTGAACCATGATAAAGGATAAATTAATATTCCATGAATAAAAATTCAGAGGGGAATATTCGAGGGTGATTCTTTGTCACTGCTGCTCTTTTGTCTTGCGCTTAACCCATTAAGCAGTCTGCTTAATAGATTAGGTCATGGCTACAATTTGGCTCCCATAAAACAACAAGCAAAGACTTCTCATCTTCTTTTTGCAGATGATTTAAAACTCTATAGTTCTTCAGATGAGGAACTGAAAGCACAACTGCCAGTGGTCAACACTTTTTCGGATGATATAAAGATGTCATTTGGTCTTGAGAAATGTGCAAAAACAACCTTTAAAACAGGAAAGCTGCAGCACCAAGAAAACATCAGTTTGGGATAGGAATATGATATAAAATAACTTGAACAAGAGGGCATGTATAAATATTTGGGAACTGTTGAAGGATCAACAATAAATCATGAATAAATGCAAATAAAACTTAGGAAGGAATATTTTAGAAGACTAAAACTAATACAGAAAACAGTGCTGATATCTAGGAACAAAGTTCAACCTATAAACCAATTTGCTTTTCCTGTTCTAACTTACAGTTTTGGAGTGATTGATTGGCCACAAAAGGCATTGGATAGGTTGGACAGCAGAACAAGAAGGATGCTTCATGCTCATCAAATGATTTCTAAAAATCAGTGCATACCAAGATTATATATTCCCTATTCTGAAGGAGTTATTGGCCTCCTCAAAATTAATTACATATATAAATCTACAGTCATGGGACTGCATATATATCTACTGGCCTCACAAGACAAATGTAGTCAAAGTTCTGAAACCTGAGGAGAATAAGTCTAAGATGACTTCCATGCTTAGTTTAGCAGAAGCATATCAGTGTCAAGTAGGAATGGAAATCAAACAATAAAAATCAGATAGCAAATGAATGTACCAAAAAACAAAAGAAAGAATATAAGGTGAAGAACCAGATGAGAAAGCAAGAAATGTGAAAATGCATAGATATAGTTGGAAGTATAGAAAACTCTTGTAACAACCTCATATTGATCAGGATTGAATGCAGGAATGGTTAAGGAGAGCTGCATTTAAACCGAAAGATGAAAGGTGGTGGCCCAAGAGAGTGGACTATGCACACATTGGTTTACAAAGAACATTGAACATGTGGGAGAAGCATACAAATGTAGGTTTAGTAAAACAGAATAGGAAACTGTTGCACATCTTGTTGCTGGATGTGATATACTAATGGCAGAAGGACTGTATACTGAAAGGCATAATAATGTGGCAAGAGTGTTGCATCGGGGAGTGTGCAAAAATTATGGTATTGAAGTAACTGAAAAACACTGAAAATGTGAGCCACAGAGGATCACAGAAAATGATGAAGTTTATATCACATGGGATCACCCATTACCAACAGTTCAAAAGATAGACACAAGAAAACCAGATATAGTAGTCCATGAAAAGAAAACAAAAGTAGCACTGATCATTGAAATTGCTACACTCAGAGACTACAGTGTCTTACATACAGAGAGACATAAAGACATAAAATACCAGGATTTGCAGGCAGAAACAAAGGCAGCATGGAAGAAAGATACCCAGATAGTTCCAGTAGTGGCAGGAACAACAGGTCGTATAAAAAGAATGTATAATCCTACTTAGATATGTTACCATTACATGTAACTACATATGAATTGCATAAGGAGTCATTACTGGGCACATTGCAGGTGCTGTGAAGAGCACTTCTGGCTAACATCAGAGACTGAAACAATACTAATCTGATGAACTCTAATCATACTTAAAGTATGCACTTGACTTAGGAATGGGGTCCAATCCTATCATAGTATTAGAAACCCAAAAGACTTGGAGAAATAAAAAAAAAAAAAAGAGGAAACACGATATATTGTTGGGCCCCATTAAGGCTATGTTTTTAGCTTTAGTGACCAATGGTATGATCTCCTCCCTGCTGATAAGTGGAGGGTTATGCTGGTAGGGATTTCACAAGGGATGGCGGTAAAGCCTGAGCTGAATTTGTTGGCTAGGAGATTCACTATGTCAATTTTCTCAAAGAAGATGGTACCATTTACTACCAGAGCCTATTTTCAGCAGAGGCCTCAGGAGAAATGCTCCAGACATGTCTTTGGAATGTGGGAGGAAACCGGAGAATGCAGAAAATACCCACATGAATGCAAGAAGGACATGCAGACTCCACACAAAAGGCACCCCAGCCGAGAATCAAACCAGACAATCCCTTATTGTGTGGCAACAACATTAACCACTACTGCACTGCACCAGCCATGTCTGCGCACTTTTTCTGTGAATATTTCTGCGTAGGCTGTTGTAAACTCTGGGCTAGGAGGGGCATTGAATTTTGACAACTGTCATTTAATAAGGTGTAGTTTGATGTAGAATAGTTCCTTACTGTGACAGGTTTTGCTGGGTTTTCCAAACTAATTTTTATTTCAAATGAGACAGCATTTTTGATTGGATCTCACTGGTGAGCATGTGATGGGGAGGGTGGGTACAGTGGTCTCCCATACTGGTGAGAACAAGATCGAATATATTTGAATCTCTGGTTGAAGCATACACTGACTGATCAAGGACATTTGTTTTAATAAAGTCTAGGAAACATTGTGCCTGCAAGATGGAGGCTGTATAAGTTTCCTAGTCTATAGAGGGGTAGCTAAAGTCTCCCATGAATACAGTGTTTGGATAGATAGAGAATGCATCTAGTAGGTCTAGATAAGAGTTGTAGGATTCTTTAGAAATAGATGGAGAACTATAGCTTGCTAAGATATGGCAAGTGACTCTAAGGTGATTTCCAGGTGGATGAACTCCAGGATATCATTCTGTTTAACCAGCCTTGAGGTGTACTTTTTGCTAATATAGTTCAAGATACCTCCACCTTTAATTCCCGGCTGTGTGACTGATGGTCTAAATGTGTGGAAGGCACTGTAGTTTTGCACTGCTGGAGAACTCTCTAGAGCTTTAAACTATGTCTTGTTAATGGCACAGATGTTTATATTCTCCAGAGTGAGGAGAACTTGTAGGGTGCAGAGTTTCTTGTTAATGCTACTAACATTGAAAAGTAATGGTTTACCTTCATAATGTCACAACATATAATCGACCGGCCACATCACCGAAACATTTCTGCGAAACCAGAACTGTGAAATCTTTCAAATGTCAAAAAAACTTCGAATTTCGACATTTCCGAACGCGCCACACCTCCACACCAGTGTTAACATGGGTCAAAAAGGGGGTGAGATTTTGTCGTTCAGAAATTTGGTGTTCGACGGTTTGAAGAGTTGCAGTTCGGTATTCGCGGAAGCGGGGTCGACTATAACATGATTGGCATTATGAAGGTAAACCAAAAGTGACACCTTTAGGTTCCCTTGAGTTTTGGCATTGACAAAAAAGGGTCTATAGGGTGATTAAAATTTTAGCCGAAATCTGGAACCTCGATGGGACAGGTGCCAGCCATCCTTGGCAAAGACATGGTCTGTTGACCACGCCCTCCCAGGCTGACACATATTGAATATCGCTGGAGTGACATTAGAAACTTAGCCAATTGTTAAAGTCAATTTATTTATTAATTAATTAATTTATTTATTTATTTGTCATTTGTTAACTGGGTTAATCCAACTGAGCCAATGTCCCATTTTCCTTGGAGACCCGAGGAGAAAAGCTGCAGACAGTTATTACAAAGTTATAAAAAAGAAAAAAATCTGACAATGAAGTTTTATGTAAACATTACAATAATGTGCTTTGCATGAAAACATTAGATATTTACAGAAGGGCTGAGAATAAAGGTTACATAAACATTACAATAATGTTCATAATATGAAGTACAAAAGTTAGAATTTTTTTTAATCAACAAAAAGACAACAATATGCAAATGCGACAGGACACTTGCAATAGGTGGGCTCTAAAAGTGTGAGATATAGTAAGTTGGTAAGGGAGGATTTAAGTGGGATCATTACAGTGACAGGTGTTGTCATTTAGGAGAAAAGTTTTAAGTTCGGATTTAAAGAGATTTATGTTAGAAATGATTTTGATGTTAAGGGAATGTCAATCTTTTTTTCATACTGTGGTGTCATCCTTAGTGAAGGTAGAATGCGTTTTAATGCAAGGCACATACCAACTTGAGATGCATATTCAGAAGTCAGTAATTTCTCTTTTCATATAATCCAGAAAGGTATGCTTCATCTCATGTATGCATGGGCTATGACAGAATCATATTGGTATCTGTGGTGCAATGACTTCAGTACATATGTTACTTGAGGGATCCTGGCTCCAGATAAGCAGCTAAAAGTTTTCTTCTCCTTGTCTAATCTGATCTGGGATGCATCTTTGTGTCATACAATGGAGTCCCCTATGACAAGTGTCCTGAGTAAATTGTTTGCTTGGCTTATGGGCTTTATTTTCTGCAGTCCATTGGCTGTAGGCTTATGCAAAGTGTTGGGCACTGCTTCTGCTGGTGTATGCTTTAAAGACTGCTGAGGATAGATTTACTGTTTGCAAGCTTAGGAGGTCTTTGAGGTTTGGGGAGACTGTTTTTTAGTGCCTCAGCATAAAATGGTCTATGTGGGTGGACAGTATGTGTGATGGATGTAGTGTGTGTGTGTGTGTGTGTGTGTGTGTGTGTGTGTATGTGTGTGTGTGTGTGTGTGTGTGTGTGTGTGTGTGTGTGTGTGTGTTTGTTTTTGACAACTTTGTTTGTATGCAAGATTTTTTTCCTCCAAGGAGATTGTGCGTGTACATCTTTTACATACTATGTGGATTCTTTAAGGATTAAAAGGTTGTCAGTGAATATGAGACCATTGTTACATTGTATCAGGATGCCAAAATCTGCCACATTGGTTCCAGAGACATTTAGAAATTTCAAATCCATGCTGCCCATACCTCTATTAGAGTAGGTTATTAGGGTTCTAAGGCTAGGTTTTACAGATGTCTCCCAGTATGGTGTCTTGGGTTAGGGACTAAAGCTGACTAGTACTAGGATATGGTATTCGATAGTGCTAGAATGTGGTATTCATGTTATTCGATGTACAAGCTAGCTGCTCTGAGCTTAACTTTGTTCAACGTATCACTAAATTGCAGGTTACAGCCATAGTACCAGTTTTATAGGTAAACTTCTGTGTTTTCCAACTCACATAGAACAGAACTCCACCCACTGCCACCAGATTGAATGTCCAAGTACTCTTGATGTACAAGCAGAAAAAAAGACCTCCTCTTAAACAGTTGCTTTGATAAGGCAGTCACTGTCTGTACCAAATATAATAAGACATTTAAAAAGAACGTCCTGTGGTAGAATGCCTGTATAAATAAATAAATAAAATAAATAACAAGAGAAAGAAAGAAATTGCTTAATGCCTATAAGACACATAATTCTACCTACCTTAATAATGCTGTTAAACTACTGAACAGCTTATTGAATCATTAGAAAATCCAAAGCTAAGTATGGGTTTAAATTAGACATTTAAACCAAAAGCAACTTCATAATTTTTTTAACTATGACAAGAAGTTAAGAACTGATACCTGGCAATATTCAGAGCTAGTCCACAATAATATTGTGTGCCATGACAGAAAGGACATAGCTAATATCTTAACTGACACATTTAGTGTAAATTTTACTCCACCCACAGCTACTCCACTGATTCCACATATTTAACTTTCCCAGCCAGGCCACATATCTGGACTTGACCAAGACCTTTAAAACTGTTTTCTAGTTGTATGTTATTGCCAGACTTGTAAATTTGAATATAAATCTTTACATAGTGCAGTAGATAGGTAACTGTTTGTCTGAAAGAAGTCATGCAGTTAGAGTTACAAGTGCCATTTCTGAAAGCAAAAATATTACCTATGTACAGCACAGGGCTCAGTGCTAGGCCTTCTCCTATTGGGCATCTATTTTTCAGACCTTCAGGACAGAACTCTTGGCCTATGGTTATCCAAGTTTGCAGACAACTGTAAATTAGGTCTTGTTATTTGGTCTTCCACTGACCCACAATTGCTTCAACATAAGTAAGACTATGTCAACAACTGGTACAATGACAGTATTCTAAAATTACATGAGAAAAAGTAGCTTATCTCATTTCTGAAAAAAATATATATATGTGTATATATATATTTTTTCACATACCATACAGGTGACATAACCCCTCCAATCTCCAATGAGATACTGTCATACTGGATCTTGGCACTCTTGTTTATAATTCTGTATCATCAATGGTTATCATTTTGCCATTGTGTCACCACAGTAATTCAGAGGGCCTTCTGTCTGGCTCATTTTATTTCAAAGGCATCTCCAATAGAATCAAAGAAGTCTTACTTCCCTATTACTCATTTGCCATTAGACCCATTTTTGACTATAATGCACCTTTGTACCTGTATTTTTCTAAACATATGACTTAACTTCAGAAATGTCAGAGATACATAAGTAAAAGGGTTAGTGTCTTCACAAATCGTAATTTTCAGGGCAGACTGTTGTTTATGTTTGGAAGCTTTGAGAAATAATTTTTATAACTTGAAAGCTTTGCTAATAAAGCATCTACTATCTTTATTATTAAGACAGTTGGAATTCTTTTATTTGTTGTATTTTCTGCTGCACTGAGTTCCGTTCAGCTACTTTGGATCAGCTGTTTGTTGTGTGGTTTCCTTTACTTCCTATTCCATCCCAGAAAAAGTGGTACCTCAAATACTCACTTAGAGGAACCAAGCATTCATCAGCAGGCAAACAAGGCACAATGGCATGGTAGAGTCACATCCCGGTATATCTTGCAACTCTGAAACAGACGTCTACTACATCTCATGCAGAACAGCACCATTTCTGTCTTAAGGTAAACCAAGGTAATTGGATGAGCAGCTTTACATTCTCCCTATGTCTATCTTGTTTTGCCATCCTTAGTACTAGAGGGAGCATTGGAATAGGGGATTTTGACTAGGCCTATAATGATCTGCAAAATGCTCCTTGAGACTAGCAGGAGTTTTGGAACAGGCTATTTTGACTAGGTTTATAATGGTCTGCAGAATGAGCGCCTAGTGCTTTTCTGTGAACCTTTGAACATAAGTGTGTTGAGACACTGGCACAGACTCCTCCATTGCTTTGTGAAGGTAATGTCAATATATGCAGTTCTCTAAAAGAAGCAGAAAGCATATTGCTGAGCTGCTTTGTTTTAAGTAAGAGTACCTCCTAATTGTATATATATATATATATATATATATATATATATATATATATATATATATATATATATATATATATATATATATATATATATATATTCTAAACATTCTAAATAACTGATTTTTTTATGGTTACATTTGCAGCAGTTGAGATTCTTCCTACAAGTATATAAATGGTTTTGCCTTCCAGCAGTGTTCTACTTTAAGGGCAAAAATGGTGAATTAGGTGCTAAAAGTTTACCTTTACTAAGTGCTGGGGAAACCTAGAAAACCTTGAGAAACATGGCTGCGACATCATCCTCATGTAGTGTTAATTGATTGATAAACAAGAATGGGCTTACTTTTGCAAGCTCCTTAATTTAGTTTTATCTCCAAATTCTCTATGATTAATACTGATTATGTATTCGTAGTTCATTTTTCCCTTCAATATACATTACAAGATAAGCCCATTTAGTATGTAATGACATCAGCAACAAGTCTAAGTGATTTTGTAGACATTCACATAGTGAGGCTTATAGCCTTTTTATTGCCACACACTGTAGTAGTCAGAATACCTGCTGTGTAATTAGCTGTCTAATTAGTGCCACAATACACCTACAACTCAAATCCTTTGCATCAGCTTGACAGTTGCCTTTAAAACCATCTGAACTAATCTACATTCGGGAGTTTTCTGTACTTTGTTTCCTGACACTGAACTCCATGTTATATAAATATATTGATGTTTATCTTGTTTTCTTACTTCTTGCAGGTGAACAGCAATCATAATAAAGTAAGGATGTTGTTCTATTAGTCTAGGCATAGGACTCATAAATTAAATGTCTCAGATGCTGTTACTGGTATGGCAGATCAGATATGCCAGTCTGCTGAACATATGTGGAGGTATGTTTCCTTCTACTATTTGCATAAAACTCAAAATTTAATCAAACCTTTGAACACTTGTCTATAAATAGCAAGTGGTGCTTTAATTTAACCATGTGCCATATGTCATTTTATTTTTTCATGTGCTGAATTTTCTTTAATTCAAGTTTTGCATATTTCTTGCTGGTTATATATTTTATTCATTTAAGCATATATGCAATGCGTCACTAATAACTATTGACTTACCTTTCATATAGTTACTGTTCAAGCCATTTCTACAATACACATAATTTAATGCCTGACTTATTTTAAGGTTAAAGAGTAACCATGTTGTTGATATGGTAGCATGTTTCTAGCTCATGGCAGCATTACCACAAATAGGAGGTAATGGGTGTTAGTACTGGAAAAAATAACATTATCATTAAGTCTTCCAGAAAAGTATTATTTGTGTTCGGTACAAGAAAATATTAGTCAAACTTCAATTACCATTTGGATGTTTGCAATGGAAAGCAATGGGATCAGCCTGAACTGGATAAAATCCTAGGGATCTGGTGATTATAACTCTAATCTGCAGCTGTGCAGTATAAATCACACATGGGTGTGGCAGGTACTTGCTATTACTTGAGGCAGCATTTGCCGTATAATTATATGTTCAGTCAGTGAAGATTGAAAGCATATACCATCATATATAAATTGGAAACAGTGGTGTTTATTGTGAAACTGTAACCCATTTCTGGGACATATGGTTGGTGGAAGCATATGGAATGAAATGCTTCTCAATGCTTCTCAATGCCAAAGGAAATTATCTCATTTTTAAATACTTGGGAGGTTCACAATAACTCTTAACAGGAATTGTAAGGTATCATGTAACTGCTGCTTTGCCACTTGCTTGATGGCCAGCATTTCCATTATTCACATATTGATGTCAATTTTTGCTAGGTACAAGGTGTCTAAAATAACAGTCAGTTTGTTGTGCCATTCATTGTCTATTCTGTTAAGACAAGGTAATCATCAGTAAACAGTCATACCCTAGATTCTACTCTTTCAAACTCCTAGCCTTTTAAAAAAAGTTTGACTATCTTATTTAAGTAAAAGGTCTAGGGATAGCAGAAGCAGAGTTGGTATCTAAGGGTATCTCTCCTTCTTATTTTCTTGTTAAAAGGAAAAGAATGAAATATTGTTCTTCTTCTAATAGTATAGAAAACAGATTATAACTTATTGCATATATAAACATGGGTATACTTGACAGTTTCCAATACACTCCAGCAGAGAACAGAAATGATCCAAGTGAATGGAATCAGACACTTTCAAAAAATCTGCCATTATTGCTATTGGTAGCTTAGATGCTCTGAGATGAACTTGCATACAAACTGATAATGCTCCTCAGTAATCATTACTTGACTTCTCTTTGACAAAGCCAGATGAGATGAGATGAATGCGTGCAACATGTAAGCAGTGGTGGCATATTTTTACTTGGAGCCTTGGCCTAAAGTTTTGCTTCCAAAATTACTAAAGAGGAGTCTATAATTCTTTAGCTTCATATGGGATTTCCCTGGTTCCAACAATGCTAGTATTCTGGATTTTGTTTGGAAGAATAGGCTAGTATCCAGAATGAGGCCTTCTTGAAAAGCATGAGCAACTAGGAACTTTAATATAAAGACTAAAAGTAAGGTCAACTGGATCAGGTGACCTGACACCAAATGTGGCAATAGCGCACAGTCTACTCAAGGAGGATTGGCTTTTCTAGAAGGCTGATGACTTGCAGAGTGACTTCTAGAAGTTTCATACTTTTCACAAAATCTATCTGTGATGCCTTTGTATTTTTCTCCCCTCTGCCTACCAACCATCAGCACTCATAGTGTATCAGTCTTTCTTCACACGACAGATAAGGCCTGATCACAGAAGCCATCCTATATATAGCCATTAGAGGTTTCTGTTTAATATTCCTAATTCCACTGCATGATTGACATGGACATCTGCAGCAGTGTAGTGAACCCTCTGCTTTTTCCATCATTAATTTATTCTCCAAAGCCCATGTATCTTGGTCACAGCCACTATGAATGTACACATCTGCACTTCCTTGTTAGTAAGCAGCTAGCAAGAACCACTATCACCCTAAGATGAGCAAACCAGTGTAAAAGTAAAAGTCTTGGAATGTCATGTTTCTTGTTGGTTTCGAGGTATGTAAGGAATTTGAAGGAACTTGATATATGCTGCCTTTCCTGGATGTAGGGTTTTTCTTGATACTTCCTTCACCTAAATGCTAAGACTATACCAGCTTTGTTTTTCAAAACCTAAGTTTGCTTTGATACTTTTCAGAATGCATACTGCTCTGTCCTTAATTGCCATATCTAACTTTATTTTTGTTACCATACATGTTCCTTCATTAAATGCAACTTCAAATTTGGTATTCATAAGGTCATAGTTTCCTATGTACTTACTAGGCTATTGTTCTGTGAGAATATTAAGAAGTCTAGACTTACATTTCCATGGTAGTTTTTAGCCCTTATATTTTGCATATAAATAAACCATAGGTGGGTTGAATAAGGGTACGTTGTAACATTTTGAGTTTATCCGTCCATTCATCAACATTACATTTGAATAAAGTAAGAGAAGTAGTTTTCTTTATGTGGCGAGGAAGACACGTCCATACAAGTGTCATTCTCTTTGATACAAGTCTGTCCCTCCTACATGTTCTACTTATTTTGGAAAACAGATTGAGATTCCTTGAGTGGGTGTTTGATACCAATGGACTTGTGAATGTGTAATAGACCTGATAGAACAGGGTCTCTTGAAGCTTTATATGCAATACACAGGTCACCGCTCAATAGCCTGCATGATACTGAAAAGAGGGACGACAAGGCTTTGAGACAGTCTACATAGGTTTATGACTTAGCCCCTTGATTGTTTTTAGGGAGAAAGCACTGTGGTCATTCCAAATGTGACAAGTGTACATACAGAAAAGGGTATTGTACTCAACAATCAGCCTAATGAGTGCCAAGAATAGTAGAGCAATTATATTCCGAAATCTGAATGCAAAACATTTAGATATAACCTGTGCAATGAAAAAGGACTTCCTTGCAACTGTGGGTATGTGGTTGTTAAATGACAGTTCATTGTTGGCATAGGCTTCCAGATCCCTTTCTACAGGATCAATTTTCATGGGTATATTGTCAATCTGTTAGTTACAAGAGAACTCACAATTGCCTTAGGATACAATTATACATTTCTTGGCATTTAGTTTTAAACTATGTTTTTTAAATCAGCTATTTCCTTGCGACAGGCCCTCCTGGAAGATCTCGGTGCTCCCCGTGGAGATTGTGAAGGCAAGAAGTTTACAGTCATCTGCAAACTTGGTCAGCCACAAACACTTATAAAGCTATATAGGAGCATATGTACATTTTCTTTGAGCTTCTTTGTACTGTTATTCACTCTAGTATGTAGCCTAACCTTAGGAGTCACCCAGATGGAGTTAATCTTTAGTTTGCAACTTTCCCACCAGACATAAATGAGAAAACTTCACACTGGAGTTTGTGAGATATATTACACACAGCTCACTTCTTGCCTAATAAAGTGGAACAAATCATGTGTCTTGCTGAATTAATGAGTTAGGTGTGTATTGTGTAAATGTTTTATCTGTTTGGAAGGGGAAGATAGAGCTTGTTATACCATCATGGTCTCAGAGGCTACAAGGAATAACTTGTAGTGAAGATGAAGATATTAGCCACTAATATATTTTACTGTATGACAGAGCATTAACAGCAGTGAAAATGAAACCTGGGTCACTAGTATTTAAAAATTACCTTGGGTTGCATAATGCAATATTTTAACATTCACATTTAAAATAGTTTTGCTTCTGCATATTATTCTGTGCATCTGTCTTACTTGTCCAAGCACTGTTACCTTCATTAAAGTGCCTTTGTTCCTCAAATTAAAACATCAGAAGGAAAATATATGGCAACCACAATGGAACCATATTCATTTAAATGTAGCAATAAGACTCTTTGGCATTTGACTGTTAAATCTCATCTGCCCTTCTTTTCTCATTTGGTGTCCATCGGTGTCTAACCCATTTTGCTAGAAGAAATGATGCTATAATTTTTGTCAAGACAAGCCTGGGCCTGACATACTGCCGATAGTTACACTGTTTGGTTTTGTAAGTACTTTTTGTTGGTCCTCTTTGGCTTTTCCCGGTTAGGGGCCACCACAGCAGAACTCTGGTCCGCTAATGATTGGCAGTAGATTTTTTATGGTGCCGAGTTGCCAGCCTGACGGCCAATGTTCAGCAAATGCACATCCATTCACGCATGTCTTTCGGAGGCCACTCGACCGCGGGGAGGACATGCAGACTCCACACAGAAGGCACTCCTGATAAGCAACAACTAGCTGCAGGAAAATGTGGGGTCTGTAAAATAACAGTTAATGAGATTAAAAGTTAACCTTTATGTATAGAACTGTGAACAAAACTGTATATGTAAACAGCTCTCAGAATGGTTCAAAAACTCTTGTGTGTCAGGTTAGTGACTACAGAAAGCCAATGATAGTATCTAACTTTACAAACATGCAACATAAATAAATGCAACAACCATGCTGTCCATTATTTATATATCAAGTGTGGGAGATTATACAGAGTGCTGGAGTCATTACACACCCTGAATGTACAAGGATGCAGCAAATGGTCATAAGTGTTGTTCTAACCTTTGGGTTTTGGTCTTTGCATTTTTACTACTAACTTATTAGGTGGTTCTCCACTTTAGGTCTACCCATGGTGTGCTTTACTGTAGACTTCACTTGTGCCACCCATGGGGTTGCTTCCTTTGAATATTATTTTTTGCTGTCTTGCAGATAGAAAACTTGCAGAGTCCTTGATGACTCCAAAATGTTTAAACTTGTTGAAGACCAGTAGTGGAAGAGATACTTGACGACTTCTTTTCATGAGATGTTCTCTGGACTCTTTGTGGTTTCATGCAGAGCACCTTCTTTAATCGGGTTCTCCTGTACAGGTTTCCCTCCTGCCATGAGAGTGGCTGTGGAATTACTAGGGCTGACAGTTAGTTTTTATCTGCTTTATTAAGAAATGTGTTGAGATAATTGTTGTTCAGAAGATGTCATCCTTCATTATTTATATTCTTCCTCATTCTTTAGGGCATTTTTCAGACATCCTTACTTCAGGAGTGTCATATTTTTTTCTTCTGAGAATGTCATCAGATTTTGATGGCTGTCAAGTACTTCCAAGAAGGTTTGATGACATCCCTATAACACAGACTCCTGATGCATACAAAGGCTTTTCATTTATTCAACATCTCATTAAGGAAATTCTCAAATAGCTGTATGTTCTGATATTAAATGAGAAATTATTTTCCTTCCTTTGCAGCCTCTGAGCTTTCACTTTATCCATATGGTTAAAGAAGCAAAATACTAACTGGTTGGGAAGCAGGCATATCCTCAGTGGTTGCTTACGGAGGCCATGTGCCCCCTCATTTATGGCACCTTGACACATACTCATGCTACAGGAAGGTTGTCTTCGGAACAAAAAAATGACAGAATCATTCATTCTATTTATTTAACCTAACCAGTCTCAAATAGCTACAACCATTTCCTAAGTTTTAAAATTTTTGTTGCGGGTATCTGATAACAGCTTGCTGCTCTCAAATGGCTGCTTAGGCTTTGGGATCTGGACAACATGTCAAGAAAAAAAAAAATAATTAATTAGCTCTGAGTAGAAAAAAAACAAGAAACAATAAAATCACAGGATGGGGGACAAAGAGAAAAGGGAGCAAGAACTGGCAGATTTTAAAACAGAGCCTCAGGAAGAACAGCTTTGCAAGCTGTTCCAAAAGCTGATGCATTTCACTGAGGATGTAGGCTTGATAAGAAGACAATAGTCAATCAACAAAAACCTGGTCAAAGCGGAATTTCAGCAAAAAAGAAGAGTTCAATAGCAGTTACAGCAGAAGACGGGACAGAGAAACAAGAGGTAGAGGAAGAACATGGTAATAACGAAAAGCACTACAAGTGAAGCCGCAGGGGAATTATACATCTCTACTGGACCACTGAAGGCCTAAGCAGGGTGCAAAGATCAAAAGTGGAGGGAAGAAAAGAAAACATGGAAGGGTGGTATAAAATAAAATTAAGACCAGAGGAAGATATTAAATGTACTAGACAGCATGAGAACAAATGAGAAGCAGTGCAAGAGGGAAAAAATAGTGGATGTACTCCTTAAATTCCACTGTGTGCAGGTATTGGCTCATGACTGCAACTGGAAAGAACTCATTGACTCACATAAGTGACAGGACAAAAGAGAAAAATGAGACTGAAAGGAGTAATGTGATCTATGAACACAGGGCGGTATTCAAACAATATATATTTTAATGTACTGTCTACTAGTTGTAATGACATGTACTAGGCTAAGGCAGGGGACACAAATGTTTTTTCCTGTGATATACAATATATTATAGCATCTGTATGTTCATATAAAAGTAAGCTTTCTCTTTGAAATGGTGTGCAAAAGTGTTGTTGCGTACCTGGATGAAAAATGGGGAAGGTTGAAGGTGGGAAAAAAATAATAATGGAACACTAGACTTAGGGTTAAATGTAACATAGCAGAGCAGAACTTTTTATCAGACCTCTGTACACGGTCATACCCAATGCTGAAGGGATGGAAGTTGTAAGGTTAGAGTTATTAAAATCAAACTTATTTTCAAACAACACTGTTAGTTTATTGATGGAATTACTAGATGTAATTCTGTTATAATTATTTTGAATTTAAGGTCAACTTTTATTGTCAAACAAATGGTGTTGCTATGGGGGCAACAGTGACCCCCAGTTATGCCAATTTATTCATACATGGGTGGGAAACAGTTAATATCTTACAGAGTAATTTTGCAGAAAATGTTATAACATTCTTGCATTAGAGGAGAACAATTCTTAGATGAGTTTGTTATATAAATAAATAATATTAATTCATGTTTACAATATGTACTTGTCAGTATAATTTTACTTGTATTAACTTCCTTGATATTATTGTTTTTTAATTTTGTCAGTAAGTTCATTACTAGAATTTATAAGAAAGACGTGCAAAACAATGCTTAATTGCATTATAATAGTATGCACCCCAGAAAGACTAAAGAGAATATCATAAGAGGGCAGCTTATGTGAATAAGCAATTTAAGAGTAAGAGACCAGATTTTGTTGACGAGAGATTATGTTTTTTGTGAAAAACTAAGTAGAGAGTATCCTAAAAAAATGGTGTTTGACATTTTCTCTGGTATAACCACATGTAGAAAAGAAGGAAGAATGAAAGCTGTTAAATCTAGAGAAAAGGATTTTAAAACAATGATGACTATTCAAGATAGTATTGATTCTACAGCTATCAAAAATATAATTATTAGTAATTAGAGTATTTTTGTTGGAAACACTGAAATCATGAAGGCAGTTGGTGAATGTCCATTTTTTACACAAAAGAAGAGCAAACGTTTCAAAAATTATTTTTAAGTAAAACTGAATATGCCTAAGGCTAAGTGTTCTAAAAGGGGAATGGTTAAATGCATGAATTGAAATCTGTGTGATTTTTTTGTACATTGAAGCCCAAGATATTTTTATTAATAATAGTATGATTAGTGTAAGTGGACTACTCACGTGGAAGTCATAATTTGTGGTCTGTTTTGTTTTTTTTGTGTTCATGCATGGCTTTTTATGTAGGTAGGACTATGAGAGAATTGTATAAGAGGATTTAGAATATAAACATACAGTTCATATAGTTGATGAAAGGAATGCTTTCAGTAAACATTTTGAGAATTGTACTTGTAAAGTTGTTTTTAAGTTTTTGGCATTAGATGAAATTAAAAATGCTGAAAGACTGTTTCAACGCAGAGGAAGAACTGGGTTAGAATATTCTTGACAGGTTAGATTAAATACTTGTTATCCCCCTGGTTTGAACAACCAAGAAGACTTTGTAGTTTATTTAAAACACAAAAGGTTAAATTCTTAATTGTTAAATGATATGATGTTATTTTACTATTTAAGAATGTATGAATAAGAATAACTTTCACTCTGATGAAGTTTCAATGCATGCATGAGATGAAAGAGTTCACTGAAGGTTTAATTTCAATAAATTTTCTTTGGTTTTATACCAGCTTTTATTATTTTTGTTATGCAAGTTAGTTCTGTTTTTGCTGTTTTGTTCAGATTTTTTTTATTTTATTTATCATTTGTTGATCGAGTTAGCCTACTAGACTAGTAGACTCATTTAAGGGGAGACATAGGAGAAAATTGACCAAAATATCAGGGAACCTCCCCACTTGTCATTGTTATGAGAAGGACCCATTTTGCATAAGCACTTCCTGTTTCTATTGTAGGAACAGAAGTGGCCCATAGAAACAGGGAGGCAGATGAGCATTGATGGAGATAAGGGAGTGGTGAGAGAATTGGAGGGGAAACCAATACTGAGACTGGATAATGCATGCAGGATTCTGAGGAGATGTTTGATGGAGATGTCACCTAATGATGGATTTATAATTGCAGTCCTCCAGTGAGAAGGGATGTGGGATGATTCAATTAATGAAATGGTGATGTAAATGAGCAGAAAATGAAAGAGATGTCTCCTGGGGGGACATTATGGAGAAAATACAAAATGAGGATGCAGAGAAAGTCTTAAATAATAGTGGTGAAATGAAAAAGAAAACATATGCAGAAAAAGCAAAATAAGCCAAAAAGGGAGTACCAAAAAAGAAAAAGGCAGAAGAAAATGAAAAAAAAACCCTGAAGTATGTGATAAGGATTCAAAGTAAAGAAGACAAACAAATGGACAAGTATGAAGTGTGGGACAATTTAATAGAACAATTGTGTATAAAAACACATTTAAGAATACTTTTTTTTATTAACAAAGAGAAATGTTGTGACATTATATTTGAAATTGTTTTTCATTGAATAATTTGTCTTGGAGAATATCAAAAAAGAAAGATTGTAAACCATGGAATCTTTATGTGATAAAATCATTTAGGAGGAAAACAAAAACGAAAACCCATGTACAATTTCAAACAAAGGTGGAAAGGCAGACTTTGAAAGGACATTTGATAACTTATATAAGGAGGTACTGAATATTGCAAATGTTTATGATAAAAGGGGTTTATGAACTGGCAAAATGGATTGCATTAGTATGTTGAAAACAGAAAGAGAAAACATTATACATATACCAAGCATGATACATGTGGAGGGAAATAGGGGTGTAATAAAATACTGGGGAGAGCCCAAAACACATTTTTTTAAAAGAAGGCCATTTGATAAATAACTGTGATAAAATAAAATCTTATATTTGTGGGGAAATGGAACATGATGCAAAAAATGTGAATTCAGATGTTATAAATTTAATAAAATTGAACATTCATGGATGGATTGTAAAAATGAAAATAAGAGGAAGGAAATGAAGAAAGAGAAGAAAATGAACAAATGGAATCAGTTTTAGAAGCAGTAGAAACAGAAGGAAAAAAGCTGAAAAAATAATAAAGAGGGCTTAGAAGAAGGCTCTGAATTAAGTAATAAAGAATGCATAAAATGGGAGATGGTAAAAGAAAAAATAAAGCATTATTTTGGTAAAAGGTTAAAAAGACAGAAAAAGAAAATTTAAATGGGCAAGTACAAAAGATGAAAGAAAGAAAACTGATGAAAAAGAATATACACAGCTAATGGTTGTGTTGGTATAATGGTTAAGGTGTTTGACTCCCAGACACAAGGTGCAGTATTTGATTTTCACCTTGGGAGGGATATTGACTAAACCTAGAATGGCTCATTAGGGCAATTAGCCTAGCAATTAGCTATGAAACCATGAATCTAAGGAAAAAGCAAAATGAAAAATAAAGGGTTCTTTCTGCAAATTTGAATAGTATTAAGAATACAGTAAAAAGAATGGGGATTTTGGAGTGGTGTACATGTAATGTAGATGGCATTATATTAGAATACTCATTTTTAACAGATGTAGAAAGTGTACAAAGGGAGAAACTATGGGGAGGAAAAGTAATCTGGAATATGGGAAATGAGAGATGTACTGGAGTAACCCTATTCTGTATAAATACATTAAAGATATTAGATGTAACTTTAGCAAACATGGGAAAGATTGACCATTGTAGGTTTAAAATGGATAGAACAAGAGTATAGATTTATAACATTATATGCTTATACCAATTGTAAAGTAAAGGAATGCTTATTTCATCAGATTCTAGACTATACCGTGACAAATATAACTATTATAATGACATGACACTTTAATTGTGAATTAAGAGGAATGTATAAAATGAAAGGAAATGATATAAGAAAATGTTAGAAGTTATAATATGTGGTAAAGTAAAACTTTGGGACAAAAATTTGTGGACTTACAAAATGGGTGTGTATACAACTAAAATAATAGCATCAGACTTTACATTTTTTTCATGGAAGAAGGATTTGGGAAAAAATAGTATATTTTTTGTTTGTTAGGGTTTTACATCATTTGTGAATTACAAAGCCATGCTTCAGTTGCTGTTAAAGCTTCCTGAGTATTTTTAGAGGTTTGTCATGTTGTCAGATGTACAAATGAGCATAGAGACATCTGTGTACTGTATTAGGGAGGCCTGTTGTGTGGATGTTTGGGGGATATTGATGAGAATGTTAAAGAGGATATGATGAAGGATAGTGCCTTGTGGTACACCTATGGTGACAGAGAGGATAGAATAACATTTTACTGACTGATACCTATTGGATAGCTAGTTTTTGAACCATAGAAGGGTGGTCTGAGAGAGACCTAATGAGGACATTTGAAGTAAAAGTTTGCTGTGACAAACTGTGTTGAAGACTTTAAACAAGTCTAGAAATAAGGTGGAGACTAGTTTGTCATTATCTCTAGGTTTATTGACATATCTGTATAGATTAGAAGTGTAGTATTAGTGGTATGGGAAGGGTGGAGGCCATGTTCTGTGGGGGATAGGAGTACCTCCTCCAGGAGATAGTGTAGCAACTGTTTTTAAATACATTTTGCAAGTAGTTTTGAGAGGGGGATAAGATTGCTATAGGTCTGAAGTTATTAATGTCTGTTAACTTTCCTCCTTTGAGCAAAGGGATAATGTGTGACTTTTTCCAGAGAGAGGGAACACATTATTCCTGGACTGACCTTTTTATAAGGATTAAGACAGGGTAGGCAATGCACTTGGCTGCTATTTTAGAGTACTCACTTGGAAGGTCATCAGTTGCAGTAAAGCATGTTTGAGTTTGTTTAAGAGTGCTTTTATATAGGATGTGGGCACAGGCTTGAAGTTGAAAGTGGATGTGGTGATACATGGCTGCTGGGCAGGGTTAGGATTAGATGTTGGGGGAGCCTTGTTTAGAGAGATGCTATATTCTCTGTCAATGTCACTGTATGACCAAGCCTGAGCAATGTGTGCACCCATGTTGCCACTAGGACATCATCAGGACCACGGGATGAGCATTTTTAAATAAGAAGGGTTACCGTTCCATCAGCTGACAGGTAGTATGTAATATATGGGAGTGCATCACTGACATGCCAGTCCTCTATACTGGCAATGTCTAGGAGTCCTGTATCTGGCACACAAGCTCACTCTACCACCCTTTTTTGCAAGGTAACCCCATGTTACCTTGTTGGTAAATTATTTTTTTTATAATAATTATATAATTAGTTATACCTTAGTTAATATATTTTCTTTTTTTTTCTTTTCTTGTGTTTCCCAGGTGATGCAGGCTATCCACTCAAGGCTTGCTTAATGCCTTTGTATAGCACTTTACTGAAACTGACAAGGAAAGGTGTAACACTGCCTTGTGCCAGTAATGGATTGTCTTTGAGAGAGTGTTTGGCCTGCCGAAAGCCCATTTGTTTTGCCTGGACAAATCTGGAGGTGCCCTTCAGTATGACCCCTGTTACTCCATGCAGGATGTACATTCTGATTACACACTGGTCTACTGGTGGAGAAATAACCCATGATGGTACTTCAGCACCCAGTGTAAGTCCTTCCATGACTTATCATACTTTTGATAGCCAACCAGAAGCAGCAGTAAGGGACCCCATGAAGCAGGAGTACACAGTTGTGTAGACAAAGAGGAAGAATCTAGTCTACAACCATGGAACATGAAATTCAGCTAAGAGTCACCTTGATTATGAAAATCTCATAGAATATAAATGATGCATGCAGTGCTATGTGTGGGCTATGCTGTGAGGTGTAAGACCTATTGTCACTGTTCATCAGACATTCCATCTGATATGTAAAGACATTTTTTTTATATTTTGTAAGTATATCAGTTCATATGGTTTATATATATTTGATGTTTATAGTTGCCATATGTCTTCACTAGTGTACTTATGGAGGTGGAGATGGGTGCTGTGTGCCACTATAGTGCACATGAGTTTGACCATGACATTAGAGCTACTTTCTGTCATTTCCATATGGAAATCCTCCTGTGCAATTTGCAGTACTCTGACCATCTTTAGAAGGCTCTCTATGTCAATGCACTGAGGCTGAACAATGACACATCTGATGCTGGACAGCCAATGCCTTTCAGGTTTCTGGAGGGAGCTGTGTCTGCACCTGGCACCCCTTTGAAAAGGTGTTAGAGTGGACACTGCTACCTGTGAGATAATGCTGTCCTTCAGAAAGCCCTTCTATGGTTAAGGAAACACTGGTGTTAAGATCCATAGGCTATATCCCTGTACAGCCTTTAATATAATGTACTCATCTGCTTGACTTTGTGATCCTGTGCAACTTCCTGCATTGTTATGTACCTGCTGTAGGCTGACTGATTCTGCGATTAAACTAGGTGATTGTGTGCCATAATCCTCAGGCTTTGTAACATTGTCCTCTGGCTGTCTCATAAATATAACTGTTATGTTATCATCATCAACAGCCATTCTGCTGAAGACATCTTCCAGCTGTGCTTGTATGGTGGAACTGCTCATTTACTGCCCCTGAGTATGTGAAGGATTCACTGATGGCATTATTACTGAGACCTTGGAGCTCAGTAATGTATGATGTGTAATCACTGAGGAGGACACTTACCATGTACACTCACTTCACTAAACAGCATGTGTTATATGTAAGCAGTAAACCTCTTCAGGAATATTTGTTATGAAAATTTGCCATGGTGGATGTTCTAAACTTCCCGACTAGATGTCTGTGATTACTGCTGAGTTGTGTAAATGCTAGTGTCCACACCATCTCCGATTATCCCTGTGTTATCCTCATTAATGTCATACTCATCTCCCTATATTGAGAGGAGGTAGTCCTCATGTGGTGTTAAAGGGAAAAGTGTAAGAGGTCCCCCACTAATACTGCTATGGTCAACAGTATTCAATTTTGCCTTTGCTCTGTCACTTCACACTATAACATTGCCCCTTTTCCTAAACTTGGTCAGTTTGTGGTTCTTCTCTCCATTACATGTATATCCAGAGCCACTTGATTGCATTCATTTGCTCACTCAACTTGTTCTGTTCCAACTTATTCAAAAATGCACTTTCATATGACCAGAGAGCCCTAGTCAGGATGTAGTTCTCCTCATGGCTGAAACTGTCTTGTCTTTTTCTGGATTCCTGCTGTTGCATCGTGCATTCACCTTGAAAAAACATATAGGAGTACACCTAGACAAGACTGGTTTACAGAAAGAAAAACATCTCCTCCAAAATAAATGTATTATTACATAGTGGCAGTTGTAAAACATAAGTTCCTTGCTCAGTGACTTAAAAAAGAATTCTGAAAACTTGGTTCAAAGCAAAATAATATTGTCATTAAGATGAGGAATGAATACAAAAACTGTAATAATTTCATTGAAGTATCCTGCCATCAGATGACCTTCATATAAGTAAAACAAACCAGACTTCAAACTGTTCAATGTGCTGTTAACTTTTACCACTAGTAACCTGTACAACATCATCAACTAATGAAAGGATTATTGTACAGTATCAGCATATATTTTCAATTAAATCTAACTATATCCAATCCAAGAAGGCTGCCAAAGCCAGGTTCACATAACCAGGAAAACTTTAAAAAATCTTAATACACCTATATACCAAATAATACAGGATTAAATGTGTTCACCTGGGAAATCAGACTTCTTCAGAATCACAAACCTATTCTCATTACACATCTAAGTATTCCAGCTTATGTTAATCATGTGACCACAAACAACCAGTTGTAAAACTGAAATAATTAAGGTAATAAAAATGTTGAAACAGTCTTAAAATATAAAATACAAATACTAAACTGTACAGAATTTGAAAAAACTCAAAACTGTAAGACTTCAACTTTAGCACACAACTAATGGAAATGTGTTCCTTTAAACCAGGGGGTCATGGCGTTTAATCTGAGTTTCCATTGCAACTCCCTTTCCTCAGTCAGAACTTCCCATGTCCCCCTTCCCCAGAATTGTTAATAATGTGATCTACCACAAAAAACAAAAAATTGTAATCAGGGTAAATTGTGTATGTCTGGCCAAAGAATGTTTTGAATTCAACTTCCTTATGTCCAGCATATGCTCATATATTCTCTCGCTCAGCTTTCTTTGGGTTTTGCACACATAAAAACAATTACATTTCTGGCAGATTGCTAAATACACCACCCTCTGGGTATTGCAATTACAGTGGGAGTTAGGTCTAATTATTGTTCCATTAACCTCAACTTGGTCACCTACAGAGACATGTTTACATTGGCTAAAAAAGCCACATTTGTATGTACCAGATCTTTTGTTACTGTAAATGGACCCTTGATAGCCAAAATTATGTTCCAAAAAATGTTTGATGGATCTACCTCTCCTATAAACCATGACTGGTTTATCCCCTACTTTGTCCAAAACATCACTGAAACTGGAAAAAATTGACCAGTGCTTTGTCAACACATCTCTAACAGAAAGATCTTGTAAACAATAGTCTGTTAAAAAAGCAAGGTGGTGGTTTGTTGTCAGGGTGGTATCATGGTGAAACATTTCTAGTACAGTATTAAAGGTGGTTTTCAATAAAGGTAGTATCTCCCCCTTCTATCTTCTATCGACCACCTCTGACATTACTGTGGAAACTATCCTTTTCAGGTAACCCATTGCATAAAACATTTCACCCAATGTCATACTTTCCAGTCTGAATTGGTTAGCATCCAAAACCATCCTGCCCAATCGAATATATTGACCTTTAACTACACCACATTTTTGATGCAAAAGATGGTTACTCTCAAAATGTAACAAACTGTTACAGTATGTCAGTTTCCTGTAAATCATACTTATAAAACATTGCTTGGAATAGTTTTTAGAGAGCTTGATATAAGAGAAATGATGCAATCATGATTATAAGAATAAGTACATTCTAGAAAATAAGTGGTAGTATTCAAGTAATCTATAAAACCAACAATCTCACTATCAGACCTCTCCCATATTATAAAGATGTCATCAAGAAAATGAAGATATGTTTTCCAAGGCTTGGTGGGAAATTTTTCAAACAAAAATTGGTTTTCCTATTGTAGTAGGATGATATTTGCAAATATTGGGCATACAAGGTCCCCATGGCACATCTTTACCTGGTGAAAATACTGTCTCTCCAAAAACACAAAATTGTTTTTCAAAACAATTTCCATACAAGTTACCAAAACATTGATATCATTGTTGTCTAAATCAGTAGATACACAGAGGAAATCGTGGAACCATAGTAAGCCATTTGAGTGGGTAATCACATTAAATAACTCAACGACGTTCACTGTAAGAAAAATAATCTTCCTGGAAAAAATAAGCTTCTTAATTTTTAACAAAAAAATCTCAGGAATCACAACAAAGATGGTCAAAGGAATCCAAGACTTTCTTCAGTTTCCAGTCAATGTACTTACCAAGGGGGTGGGTTTTATACTTTCTAGCGTTAACTATGGGCCTCATTGGTGGATCAGTGGTGCTCTTATGTATCTTGGGATATCCAAAAATACAAGGCACTACAGGATGTTTAACCTGAAAAATTTCAAACAATTCAGGCCCGATTTCAACTTGATCTAACAAGTGCTGTACAAGGTAGTTAATCCTTCTGCAAGCCAAGTGTATAAAATGGGTCTATATTACATGATCAAAGTTTCAAAGCTTTGAATCTTATATGGTCAACACCATATAATTGAAGTTCTGAAATGATGAAAATGTAATAAAACACAACAGCCTACAAAAACAAACCATTTAAATGCTCTAAGCAGGTGGTCAAGCCACCTGCACCACCCACACCCCCTGCTACTTAAATATACCAACTCTGAGATCATACTACAGTGCAGAGAAGGGAAATCTTCCCTTTCCATGCTGTACCGAGATCTCTGTTAAAAGATTTGAAGTTTCAAGACTTCGATCATATGGTGCCGACCATATCAGATTCGATGTCTTGAAACTTTGATCTTCTGATATAGACCCTATAAAATTTAGGGATGTTTCTTCATATAAATTGCTATGTAAAAGATGACAGTACATCCTGTTGAGATAATCATTTTTGTTCATGACAACCACACTCCCCGTTATCTGGTTTCATTACCCTTAAGTTTTTATCATGGGCTAATTACAGTAACAAGTGGAACTCATGGGCATTCAAATTACAGCCACCTATAGACTTGAACTTACAATGTTCTAAAGACCAAAACTTGAACTCCCCCAGTTTTTCAAATAGTAACAATGGTAGAAGAAAGGGGAAGGTCATATATACTTCTCCAGACACAAACACTTCTTTCAAAATTAGGCTGACTGTTATCAAACATCAAGCGAAAATTAAGTTTTCTCAAGTACACCTTAAAGTCAATCAATAAACTATTTTCAAACTGGAAGAGGGAACAAATGTGCTTCCTCTGCTTAGGAGGTTGGCATGATCTGTAGTGCACAAATGATCGCTAAAATTATAATGAAAAAAGTCACCTACCTCATTTTTCACCACAGATGGCTCGCTATTGTCACAAACAGCCAAATATGTAGAACCCGAGGGGCTGTCCATTAATTCCATATCTAGTAAGATTTCAGGTTCTGATAAAATCATTGGTTCTTCTTGTGTTGTGGATTGTGTGTTGCTCTGTAAACTGAAAATGGGCCCCACTGTAGTTCACTCTTGTTTTTTAAGCATTCCGACCTTTAGACTGGGTTTGTTTCTAAAAGGTGTTGTTCTTATACATTGTGCTCCTCCTCCTCTTCCTCAAAAGGATCCTCGCTGTTTTCCTGATGAAATGGGTGACTTATATTGGTGGTGGAGGGTTTAAGATAAACTCACTCCTCCAAATACTCAACCCGGTCCCATTCAAATTTCTTTTCATTCCTCCTTTTTATCCTTAGGATTTCCTTATCTATTCAGTTGAAAAGGTTTATGTAATCATTGTTGTGTTGATGGAAAAACAGATCTTGTGTAATATGTTGATCAAGTTTGTTGACTTCAGCCATTAAAAATTCAACTTCCCTTTGACTGTGTCTGCCTAGATGCTCCAAGAGCTTACACCCATGTTGGTCAAAAAAAGCCGCCAGCTCTTTATACAACTGGGATTCTGCAGTTATACCGTTTAGAAATTTCTCTAGGTGCAACCCCTTAGGAATTCTCTTTACCTTCAAACACTCATGAAGGTAAAGATTTTCTCATTGCAACTTGCGCCACTTAGAGATGTTTTTTTCAAAATTGACCATAAGCTGTTTAAAGGTGTGTGTGTCTTTGGAAACACAACTTTCAAAGACCAGGGTACTGTTCAACTAATTAGACAACTTATCCTTGTTCTTACTCAACTCAGACTGGTTGGCTCTATCATCCTGAAGTTCCTTCTGTGCAGCAGTTTAAAGGCAGGATGGAGTTTGCAAAAATTCATGACCATTATTACGGTCACGGTCATAAGCCTGCTTGATAGCGTTGACCTTCATTGTTAACTCCTGTACTAAATGAGTTAACAAGCTAACACTGACAACAATCTTATCGAAGCCAGTGCTACCTAAACCACTGTTGCCTACTACTGGATCAGATGAAGACATCACAAAGATAAACCAGGAACCAAACACAAAAAAGCACAGAACTCCCATTGAAATCTAACTGTATCCAATCCAAGGAGACAGTCAATGCCAGGTCCACACAACCAGGAAAACTTTAAAAAGCTTTAATGCACCAAATATGCCAAATAATACAGGATTAAGTGTTTTCATCTGTGAAATCAGATTTCCTCAGAATCACAAACCTATTCTTATTACACATTACCCTGTAAGTCTTACAGTGTTTTAAGTTTTTTTTAAATTTCTGTACAGTTTGGAATTTTATTTCAACATTTTTATTATCGTAATTATCTCCATTTTACAACTGGTCGTCTATGGACACATGCTTAACATAGGATGGGATATTTAAATGGGTCATGAGAATAAATTTGTGACTCAGAAGAAGTCTGATTTCACAGATGAAAGCACTTAATCCTGTATTATTTGGTATATTTGGTGTATTAAAGTTCTTTAAAGTTTTCCTGGTTGTGTAGACCTGGCTTTGGCTGCCTCCTTGGATTGGATACTGTTAGATTTCATTGGGAGTTCTGTGCTTTTTTGTATCAGCATATATTTGTCATAACCAGGTCAACACAGAATGAAATGTTCACTGGTCTTTCCCTTGCATATCCTGTACTCATTACATTGCCATGTAAGCACAGCTAATAATGACACTTCAAATTCAAAACTCCTGTCATTACCACATCTGTCATTGGTATCAACATAAATCAGCTGCATATAGCATTCACTTCACAGAAAAACAAATTGAAAGTAAATTATCCAATAAATTGAATGTGCATAGATTGCCAATAATTTATAAGTATAAAGTTGTTTTAGCTTACTTTGAAAAGTCTGCCCTGTCCCACACCAAATGCATGAGATATTAACTGAATGCAGCTAAATATGGTGGCTTTACAATTAAAGAAGGAAACTGAGGTCCGTTTACACTTTTTTTATGAAAATGAGCCCAAGCCATGCTAATCTATATAGATCACAGTTATTCATTTTGATACATGTCATCTTATAGGTGTAAATTGACTCTGATTGATCATGACCAAGCTGCTCTCAGCAGGGCTGGCCATTGGAATGTGTGGTTGTACATAGTGTGCCTCCATTAATTCTAATTATTCCATGGCAATTTAACAGAACACGTGCCTAAGTTAACATTATCAATGGAGTTTACTGAAGCTTAATCAATAGACATCCAGCATAAAAGGGTTTATGTTCGGCCTTCGAATGGAACTTCTACTGAATGTATGAACATCAAATCCTATCCATCAAATGTTCATTCAGTGGACATTCATTTCATCGGTGAGAGAGTAACTAGTTGGTCAAACTTCTCTTTCTGCCCTTTTCCCTACTGTACTGCAGTCTCAGAGTCGATATCAAATTGGGCGGTGTGAGGGTGAATCACCCCTCCTGAGTGGGTTTAAAATACTGTGGTGGGGCACACAGGGAAGTGGTGGCCAACTAGATACTTTCACCATCGATTAAATGAATGTTCAAGAGATAGGGTTTGATGTTCAGCCATTCAATGGAAGCTCCATTCGATGGCTGAACATAGACCCAGCATAATATGCCACATCTTACAGTTCCCAACAGTCACTCAGTTTGACTAAAGCCATATAACACCAATTTGTTATTTTATTGATGCATTTCAATTCCAAAATACTAATTATGAATGGAATACCTCAAGGACTACGTCATACCTCATGCTTCCATATCTTAATAATACGTGATCAAAATGGCATTGTAGAATCCAAGGGAAAACATTATACTGGTTAAGCAAATATGCACATAATCACATACCAAACAAATTGATTGATCACAAATTTCCCTTCTCATACCAAAATCATCTGTACATATGCATTAAAAGAAAAAAAAAGAAAATAGACATCCATATGGCTGTTTCAATACAATTAATAAACCAAATTTGACATTACTATCCTTCCATGTATAATACCCGAACATGTTTGCATAGGTTGGGAATAGAGATGTCACATCACAGACTGTGTGGTTCTCAGCCATTGAATCTCTGCCCTGCAGATACATTCACCACTTTTTTCCTGACACTTATAACAATAGCATCACCTATAAAGACATGAAACCAAGGCAAAAGCAGCCAGACAAGGAGATTAAGATCAAGATCCAACTCTTGCAGGAGTCATATTTACAAAAACTTGAAAATGCATTGGACATAATGAGTAGAAGAAAATTGACATCTGTCAGGTGATGGTTGACCACCTGTCATTCCTGAGAGGGATCACCCACTCTGGGCACCAGTGTCAGCACAAATATGAAAACTTGCAGAGGTGGAGGCAAATACTAGATGTCTGAGTGGGTTTTGCAGATTCAGGTGAGAAATCCAAAGTCCTAAAGTAAGTATTTTTACATTTTCTGCGTAATTTACATAATATTTTATAATAATGGTAGGGTAATAGTGCAAACATGTTACATAACTGTTGATAACTGCGACTAGAAATGTATATGCGAATGCAAATATCTATAAGTATAATCAGATATATACATACTCATAAACATACACTCAAATTAAATACATCTCTTTCTGTGTGTATATATATATATATATATATATATATATATATATATATATACACACACACACACACACACACACACACACACACACACACACACACACATATTGTTTTCATTCTGTTGGATACATATTCATGTTATCAACTGAAAAAAATCAGGTATATGTGATTGAAACTCAAATAGGTTTATAGGTTCATAGGCAGTTACTAGGCTATTGACCCTAGAGACCTTACAACCCTAGCCATGTTAATCCTGAGTTGCCCAAATTGTCCTTGGTTAGATGGATGTAATTTGCAGAACTAGTCTGTGATGTTAATCCTGAGCTGTCCCAATTGTTCTTGTTAGATAAACATAATTTGCAGTCTATGATCAACACTCACTACCCCTTTCCATGAGGAACATGGATGCTACCCCTGGGTTGGACTTGCAGTCTCCCATCCATTTGTCCAGGATGCACTTGAATAAGGTCAGTAATGAGCTCTGCTTCACATGAACTGGAAGTTTATTCCAGAGGAGCAGCAACCTCTGGGAGATTCACCTGTCTCTCCAGCATGCTCTGTTAATATCACAGGCTAGGCTAAGATCCCCAGAGTGAGTGACACTTGTGCCATTTCACTTGCGGATGTGCAGCATTTCTATTGTAAATACCAGCTTTTGAAATGAGTGTAAGATCATGGTCCAGTGGAAATCAGGAAATTTGCCCTTTCCCAACTGTAGAGTGATCATGGAGTTATTATACATAACTAGGAGGAGGTGTGAAGGGTGTATTCCCCCACATGAGGATGCAGGAAGGCTTGCTCCTGCAAAAAAAAAAAAAAAAAAAAGTTTATTTATTTATTTTCTTTGCAATTTCAAAGGACTGGTGATTGACAAGTTGTGTTTGATCACTTACTGATCAATGTTTTAATATATCTATTTATATATATATATATATATATATATATATATATATATATATATATATATATATATATATATATATGTGTGTGTGTGTGTGTGTGTGTGTATGTATGTCTATATGTCACTATATAGATACAAACAGAGATCTACATAGGTATTCTTTCTGCAGTTATAAATATATACTTAAAAATGTGTACTAATTAATAATGAATTCATTATTTTTATGAAATGCATAAAGCTTTTTAAAAATACATTGTTCATAGCAGGAAACAAATAATTTTAATGAGTTAGTTTTAAGACAATCATTATTTCAAAAAGCATGGTTGAAGGTAGGTGGTGTTTACCTCACAGACACAAAGTACAAGGCTTGATTTTTTACTTTTGAGAGAAATTGGCTAGACATAAAATGACCAACAAGGGCAGCTAACGTATTAGTTACCTATGAACCTATGAAATGAACATACTGCTTGTACAAAATGGTTGACCAGAGTTAGCCACCACACTCTAGGCAGATGGGGATGGTTGGGTTCTAGAAACTTACTGACATGTACACAACCTATACAGGCCAAGGAATTAAATTTTTTCCCTAGAAATTAAAAAGTGTCTTTTGTTGACATTCAAGAAAAGTCAGGCATAGTGCAAAGCAGACAATTAAATTAAAATGTATACTAGTGCAAAATTAGTAAGATGCATCCCACCCACAATCACACAAGCTGGAACTAGAACAAATGTAACAAAGCACAGAAGCCATGACTTTCTTCTGCTGTTACTTGCAGTAAACAGACTCTGGGCCTATATCATAAGATTGAAGAATAAAAATGTCAACTTATCTTTCATCGACATTGAAACTGCAAATCACTGATTTCTTTCCAAGTGAAGGAAATCAGTAGGCAAACAACTAACAGCACATAAAAATAAACACATTTAAATGGGGCCCCACCATGGGGGGCTGTACACCCACACCCCCCCTAACTAAATACTCTAACTCCGATATCACAGTACAGTCGGGGAAAGGGCAGATGTAACAGAACAGAAGTGATTTGGCCATTCGATAAACTGCAGCTTTGACATTTCCATGTCGATGAAAGGTAAGTCAACGTTTTTATTCTTTGATCTTACGATACAGACCCACAGAATCTATGTAGTAAATAGAAATGATTCCTCCTACTCAATAACATGCATCTAGTGCCAGTGGCGGCTGGTGATTTCAAATCACAGGGGGCTGCAGAGACAGCTGAATGGCGGGGGAAAAGGGGGGGTGGTCAAGGCATGAAAAATAAATTACTTTTTTATATATTACTGGAATGCCAGTCAAAAATCAAGTATAAGAAAACCAGAAGCACTCAACTCAAAAAACCACTTCCCTGCACTGCAGTTCTAATTATAATATATTCAGCTTTATAAAAGTTACGGAAAACATGCTGAAAGTAGAAATCTCTATGTGATGCCCCACTTGTAAAAAAGTTTCTTAAAAAAAAAGACCTGCCTGTGAAAACTTGTTTCATAAAAAAAATGATAAAAAAAGAAAAAATGAAAAGCAAAACAAGTTCCAAGGAGAATAATATGCATAAAGACCAACCACACTGTTGGTATAACATTTACACATGATGTACATTCTGTTTAAGTTACCTGTAAAGCCTGTAGAGAGTTCCAACAAGAAAAACAGCTAAAATAATGGAATAAAATCCTGGATTCCTTATCAATATACCCAAGACTTATATGTATGCTCTGCAAGCATGGTCTGCATGGCATTGCAGAAAAGCTTTTCCTGTACAGGCAAATTCTTTAAGCATAAATGCTAATCAACAGTAATTGCATCTTATGGTCATTAAAAAGACATTACCTTAAAATCACTAAGCAAACACTACTTGTACACAAGTTAAAATCAACAGCATAAAAATATGCATAAAAATAACCAACAAAATATTTTGCATACAGATGAAAAAGGCAAAAAGAAAAGGGGCAGATGCAAGCCACCATCCCCCATCCATACAACTACCCCTGTCTAGTGCATGAAAGCATACTGAGCTGGTTACTAAATGTAAGCATATTTGACAGATATGCATAGGCATGTACACATCCACATATATGATATGTAGAAAGAGAAATCTGATATGTTGCAATATATATGCAAAGGAGACGGCCAAATTCATCAACACAAAAAGGCATCCCCAAAGATATTCCAAGAGGAATATAGGCAAAGGCATCCAGATATAGAAAATTTCAGAATAAAAAATTAAGATCATAAAGAGGGAATGTAGAACAGAAGATAAGTCAAGTAGAATTTAAAAACATAGACGCTGAAGCTGAATTTATGGAATATTTGTGAAGTGAATGATTCAGTGTAAAAAGTCTAACACAGGTCATATCACAACATGATGGAATAACTAGTCCCCAAATTAAGGAGAAACAAGAGGAGCAGGCGACATCTGAAGAAGAAATGTGGACATGGGAAAGAAAAATAGATTTAATATGGTGAAATATTTATGCAAGGAGCAAGCAAAACTAATAAATACAAAAAGAGCAGCACCAACGATATTTGAATAGAAATATAGGCAAAGGCACCCAAATATGAAAGATTTCACAATACAAAAAAAAAAAAAAAGAGGAAAAGTTAGAAACGAGGATAAGTAATGGAGACATTAAATAAATAGAAACTGAAGTTATGGATTACCTGCAAAGAGAATGATTTAGAGTAAAAAAAAAACTCAGATAACACAACAGGATAGAGCAATGGACATGCAAATTAAGGAAAAAACAGTGGAGCAAGAAGCATATAATATGTTGAGATATGAAAATAATTAGGAGCCTCCCACAGGAAACAGCACAAGGGTTCAGTTGGAGTTATACAGCAAGGGAATGAACAGGATATTGTGGCAACTCTGACACAGTCAATGTCAGGGAATGATAGGCCAGTGAGTTCCCATATGAAAGAGCAACAGATGACACAGGGTGAAACTGAAGATAATGTGGTGCAGGAAGAAGTTCTAGAAATTTCCATAGAATGCCCACAGGAAACGGCGGACAAAGAGTGTGCCCTCAGTTTAGAAGAAAATTATTTAAGAGAAGAGTTGCTTGATTTAATAGAGATGAATAGACATATTAAGATCAATAAAAGAAATAGACTGCAGAAGGTCAATAAAACCCCCAAATTTAGAAGTTTGATAAAACAAATGAACACTAATTAGGACTGTCCATACAGACTCATGTGACATAACAAAAGTAAACAGGATACATTACTGTGCAGCCAAATTAATAACATATACAGTCCTACCACAAGAACATAGGGTAGTAAAGGAAAGGATGAGGAAAAATCAAATGCCATCATAGAAGTATCACACAGAGAAAACCATAAAGCAATTAAGACAAGAAGTGTCACTGATAGAAGAGAATAGAAGAGAGAACAAATCAACAAAAATACTTAGAAAGATAGACATGATAAAAGCAATGTGCAGTATTATAACCGATCAGGATTTATCATGCAGTATTGCAAATAATAAACTAAACATATCAGCACAGGCAGAAAAACTTAGAAGATATACTGATAAATATACAAGAAAAGTAAAAAATAATCTATTTATTGATGACTCAAAAAGTTTTATAGAGAAGTGGGAAACAAGGTAAAAGGAATTGAAAGACCACCAAAAAAAAAGAAGAAATAGATACATTTTGGAAAAAATATTTATGAATATCCTGTTGAACATAACAAAGAAGCTAAATGGGTAGCAGGAGTAAAAGAAAGAATGTTGTTGTTGCTTCTTTCGGCTTTTCCCGGTTAGGGGTCGCCACAGAGGAACTCCGGTCCGCTAATGATTGGTAGTTGATTTTTACATGCCGAGTTACCAGCCCTGACGCACAACCTTCAACGAAGGTATGCCCCTTCACGCATGTCTCCATGCAGATGACGCTCTAACTGAGAATTGAACCGGACAGCGTCTTAATAAGAAGTTCAAATGTACAGGATATGAAATGGTCTGAAGTTACAGCCAGAGAGATTGAAACAAAGTTAAGAAAATCCTCTAACTGGAAAATCCCAGGCCCAGATCCAGTACCTAACTTCTGGCTAAAATTATTAACATCTTTGCATGAAGATTTAGCCAGGAGTAAGAAGTATTTATATGCACACCCTGAACAGTCACCAGCCTGGCTAACAACAGGAAAAACAATGCTCCTACTTAAGAGTGAACCTGCAAACTACCCTAAAAACTATAGACATATAGCATGACTTCCGACAAAATTGATGCCAACAGAATTTATAGTCATTTAAGAGAAATCATAATTATGGTAATGGAATCAAAGGATAAAAAAAAAAAGTTAAATGGAGCAAAGGATCATTTGTTGCTAAATAAAGTCATAGTGGAGAACTGTAAAAAGGGGAAGAATCTAAGTATGGCATGGATAGACTACAAAAAAGCATTTGACAATATCCCAAATTCATGGGAAAAAAGTGGTTACAAATGTATAAGATACACCCTACACAGAAAAACTTCATCACAGTGGCCATGAAACAGTGGCAAACCACTTTGCAGTTAAGCCGTGATAAAGGAAAATTATTATTCCAGGGATAAACATCCAAAGGGGGATATTCCAGGGTGACTCTGATCACCACTGCTCTTTTGCCTTGCCCTTAACCCATTAAGCTGTTGCTTAACAGATTAGGTCATGCCTATAATTTGGCTGCCAGAAAGCAACAAAGTGTAAAGACTTTTCATCTTCACTTTGTCAGTGGTTTAAAAGTGGGTTTCTATCTTTCTGTCGAACTGAAAACAATGAAAGCTGACAAAGTCGAAGGCACGGAACAGCGATTTTTTTTCCCAGGGAAAAAAATCGCTGGGCCATTCTCGGGACTTTGCTGTTTTCTCCACTGTAGTGCCATTTTGGAGTTGGTATATTTAAGTTGGGGGTGGGGGGTAAAGCCCCCCACTTTATTTTGTTTCTACATTTTTTTTTTGATCAGCAAATTTTATTCCTGGGAAAAAAATCGCTGATCTGTGTGTTTGACATTATCATCTTTCGTGTTTTTTAGTTTGACAGAAGAGCATTGACTCTTCTGATATAGACCCTTTAAAACCATATAGCTCATGAAATGAGGAACTGAAAGCACAGCTGCAAGTAAACAAAACTTTTTTCAGATGATATAAGAAAGTAATTTGGTCTTGATAAATGTTCAAAAGCAACCTTTAAAGCAGGAAAGCTGCAGCACCAAGAAAATATCAGTTTGGGTCAATAATGTGATACAAAAGAGCTTGAGCAAGAGGGAGTGTATAAATATTTTGGGACTGATGAAGGATCAACAATAAAACATGAACAAATGCAAATAAAACTCAGCAAGGAATATTTTAGAAGACTTAAATTAATCCTGAAAATAGTGCTAACATCTGGGAACAAAGTTCAGGCTATAAACCAATTTGTTCTTCCTTTCCCAACTTACAGTTTTGGAGTGACTGACTAACCCCAAAATGTGTTGGACAGATTAGACAGGAAAACAAGAAGGTTGCTTCATGCTCAGCAAATGATCTGTAAAAATTAGTGTATACCAAGACTATATATTCGCTGTTCCAAAGGAGGTATGGACCTGCTTGAATTTGATTACATGTATAGATATGCAGTCATGAGACTGTATACATACCTGCTGACCTTACAAGACCCAAACATAGTGAGTAACAGTTTTGAAACATGAGGAGAATAAATCTAAGATGACTTCCCTGCTTAATCTAGCAGAAGCATATTGGCATCAAGCGGGAATGGAAATTAAAGTAGAAGTAGATAAAAAACAGACAGCAACTAAATGTACCAAAAAACAAAAGCATATAAGGTGAAGGATCAGATGAGAAGGCAAGAAATGTGGAAAATGCATAAACATAGTTGCAAGTATAGAAACCTCATGGACCAACCTCATGTTGATCAGGATTGAATGCAGGAATGGTAAAGGAGAGGTGAATTCAAACCAAAAGATGAAAGGTTAATATTGGCAGCCCAAGATAGTGGACTATGTACATGTTGGTTTAGAAAGTCCAATGAACACGTGGGAGAAGCAGACTAATATAGGTTTTGTAAAACAGAATTGGAAGCAGTTGCTGGTTATGACATAATAAGGGCAGAAGGACTATATACTGAAAGGCATAATAATGTAGGAAGACTGTAGCACCGGGGACTGTGCAAACATTATAATAGTGAAGTAGCTGAAAAACACTGGCAACATGAGCCACAAAGCATCAGAAAATATGAGGGAGTGTATATCACATGAGATCACCTATTACCAACAGTTCAAAAGATAGATGAGAGAAAACCAGATACAGTGGTCCATGAAAAGAAGACAAAAGTAGCATTGATCTTTGAAATCGCTACACCCAGTGACTACAGTGTCTTGCGTTCAGAGAGACAAAAAGTCATAAAATATCAGGATTTGCAGGCAGAAATGAGAGCAATGTGGAAGAAAGATACCCAGACAGTTCCAATAGTAGTAGGAGCAATGGGTCTTATAAAAAATAATCTACATTTGTATTTAGATGTTACCGAAATATGTAACTTTATATGAATTGCAGAAGGAGTCATTACTGGGCACATTGCAGGTGCCACAAAAAGCACTTCTGGCTAACATCAAAGACTGAAACAATACAAATTTCATGAACTTTAATCATTCTTTGACTTAGGAATGGGGTCCATTCCTGTCATGGTATTAGAATCCCAAAAGACTTGGACTAATTAAAAAATGATATAGGTTTATAGGTTAATAGGTAGGTACTAGGATATTGGCCCTAGGGCCTTTATAAACCTAGCCAAAAAGGTACCCTGGCTTTTGCCATCCAAGAAAATTATTTTCCTGTGCCCCTGTTGAGCAGAGCCACAGAAGTTATCCCCAGGGTGAATTTCCTATTTTCCATCCAATTATCAAGATTTTTCTTGAAGAGTGCAAATGAGGAGCTTTGTTTGATATAGATAGGTAGTTTGTTAAAGAGTATGGGAAGTCTCTGGGACAGGAATCTATCCCTCCAGCATGTTCTGTTTATTGTGGTGACAAGGTTTAGGTCCCTAGAGCGTGTAGCTCAGAGGGATTGGGATTTCTTTAAGTGGAGCATGTCCAACAGCTCTGGGTTTAACATAGCTTTGTATGTCAGGCAGAGATCCCCTCTAAGCAGGCGATATGTGACGGAGTAAAGCTGGAGTTTTTTGAGACAGTCTGTGTAGGGCATCTGCTTGAGGCTGGTAATCCTCTTTGTGAGGTATTTCTGCAGCCTTTCTAGTTGTTATAGATGTCTTGTGAGATACCTACCAAAATTGGCATTGTACTCTATAATGGGTTGAATGAGTGATGAGTAGAGAGGAACAATTACCTCTTTTTCCTGGATGAGAAGCCTTTTGTGATGAGGTGTGCCATGTAGAAGTTTTTCCTGACTACTGTGGCGATGTGATTATCAAAGGAGAGACTATTGTCCACCTGTGTCCCAAGGTCTCTTATCACACTTTCAGTGTTAAGTAGACTACCGCCTATGTGGTAGTTCATGTGTACAGAAGTTTTACCAAAAGGGATGACCATGCATTTTTGGCATTGAGCTTGAGGCCATGGCTTTGACACCAGGCATCTGTCTCAGTGAGGCCCTTTTGTAGGATGTCCACATCGTTAGGAGTTTCGAATATGGCTCCTAGTTTGCAGTCATCTGTGAACTTCATTAGCCAAAGACCTTATGCATTAGCCTGTACTTCAGAGAAGTAGATACCAAACAGGAGAGGACCCAGGACTGAACCCTGTGGTATTCCACTTGTCGCTGGTCTGAAGTCAGGTTTGGAGTCTGCTACTTTCACAGTGTGGGTCCTGTCAGTGAGCCAGTTGGCAACCCATCTTGTGACATAGGGATTTACACCTAGTTTAGTGTGTTTCTCTATAATTCCAGAGTGAGGGATGGTGTTGAAAGCCTTGGCGAGATCTAGATAGGCTGTGTGAACCACCTTACCCTCATCTATGGCTTTGGTGACTGCTTCAAAGCAGTCTATCAGATTTAGGAGACATGATCTGCCTTTTACAAACCAGAATCGGGTGGGGTCCAGAGTTTGGAGATTACCAATGTCTTTGCTTATAAGTTCCCTGATGAAACGTTTCATGGCCTTGCAAACCGGGCTTGTCAGGCTAATGGGGCAGTAGTTCCCAGGGTCTGTGGTGGATCCCCCTTTGTGGAGTGGGATAACTGTCACTGTGCACCATTCAGTGGGCACAAAGCCTGAGGTGAGTCTATGATTGAACATGGTACGTAGGTGGGTGCCAGTTCATTCTGTAGTTCATGTAGAACGCAGCCTGCGATGTTGTCAGGTCCCGTGGATGCTGTTCTTGGCTTTGGAGAGTGTGGTTTTTACCTGTGCAGCAGTGATTACAGGAACTTTGCATTCTTCCGGTATAGCGATGGGCCCTGTAGGGAGTGAGAGGGGGGTAAATTTAGCACTGAACCTATCTGCCAGGATTTGACAATATCAGTTGGTTCTGTGTATTTAGTGCAATTGTGCTGTAACTCAGAGCAGATATGAGTGTTGCCATTGACATAGCTATAGAATGCTTTGTGGTTGACTTTAGAAACAGTGGCAATTTTGTTTTTGTAACTAGCTTTGCAGGATTTTATGAGAGATATCAGCTTCTTATGAGGCTGACCAGGGAGTTCCTCCAATCATGGTATTTTACTCTTTTTTGCAGCAGTTTCTTTCTTTTGTTGTAGAATTTGTTTATGGCAGGAGACCACCAGATTGGCTTCCTTTTTTTGGAGGATAGCATCTTGGCTCTGTTAGGGATAGCATGATCCATGCATTCATGTAAGTGCTTATAAAGTGCATTTGTGTAGGATTCAGTAGTCATACCTCTATTTTCCATCTGCACGGGTGTCGTGAAGTTTGCCACTTCTGTCTTAAGAAGCATGAAGTTGGCTTTGGAGAAATTTTTTACGGTGGTTTCCCTAATGGGGGGTGGGGGTAGGATGTGGATGTCTAAGGTGATTAGCTTGTGGTCGGATCTGACCAACAATGAAGTGACCTCTGGTGTAGAACACCAGTCGCCCATGTTGATAATGACCAGTTCTAGGATATTGCTGTCCCTGGTGGGGGTATGGATAAGTTGAGCCAAGGCATTGGAATTTATGAATTCCAGAAAACGTTGAGCAAAAGAGTTGGTACATGTGTAATTTTCCCAGTTAATGGTGGGGTAGTTGAAATTGCCCATTATTAGGGTGCTGTCCCCTAATATTTTCAAGTGTATCAAGAAATGAGAAGTGGGAATCCTGGGGTATGGTGGGGGATTTGTAGCGAGATATAATTTGGATTGCAGTCTTGCTCAGAATTATTTGCACTTGGATAATCTCGGATGCATTACAGAAACATTTAAGCTCATTCAAGTCAGAATGCAATCAACACAAGGATAAACATCACCTGTATTTATAACTCCAAATGTGATAACAGTTGACATGATAAAAATTAGAAACTCAGGTTTAATGGGAACAGGCAAAACATTTACTTCTTTCTACCATAAAACCAAGGAAGAAGTAACACAACCCCTATTCATCACATTAAATTGTTAGCATGCAGACATTTTCCTTAACTGTTGTGAGAGGCCGTAGCAGTACTGATTCACAAGATGGGTATCACTTTAAACTTAAATAATTTTAAACCTATCAGCCTGACCATGAGAAGTCATGTAGCTAGCCATAACAGAGCTTTTCTAAAGGACACAGAGACCTACTTCTCTTCCATAGGTTGGAAAGGGGAGGTCTTGCTTTCTGGGTCATGTGACATTTTTGAGGGATAGAAATTAGCAATAGATTAGGCGTTGGCAGTGCATGCTAATTACCTTGACTTCTTTAAGGCCATATCTCATAAGATAAAAGCTGGAAAACTGAGAGCATTAAATGCTGATTCATATGAAATTTAATGGGCAAAACACTGGTTATATAACAAGATGGAGTGAGGGGATTGACTGTCTATCATGGTGGAGGTTATCAATACTGTTCTAGAAGAATCAGTAAATGAGGCATTTCTGCTATTGAATATTCTTCTCAGATAAAAAGAACGTGGGAAGTTGGCTATGAAAAACTAGATCTGCTGATGACTGTAAATTGAGTAACATAATTACTTTGATAAAAGAAAGAAAGAGAAATTAAAAAATTATATGGTTATTAGGTGTTAGATATTTGTCTGTAACATTTTGCTGGACATTTTGTCTGTGTAAAATGGTAGTACCATTTCCTACCTTGCATCTGCTTATTATATTTTTTAGTAAGCACTGTCAATAAAATATTGGCAATAACGAATTACCAAATTTTTGGAAATGGTAACACGGAATCGACATTTGAACAATGGAAGTTCCAGTGTTGAAATTCCATGTTAGATAGATATATAGATATAGATATAGATATAGATAGACAGATGTATATGAACTAATTTTATAAGACAGACATTATTTGCAAAAAAAAAAACTGATGCACATACAAGTTACTCACCACACCCTACTCAGAGAGGGGCTGGAAAGCAAATTCTGAATGACCTGCATAAAGCATAATGTAGGATTCAGTGTTTACCCCCCCCCCCAAAAAAAATTAAGAAGTATATTCCTTAAAGTTATTTAGTTGTTATCCAGGAAAATACAGATAAACTATTTCTGGCATACTACAAAGCAGATACTTAAAATATTTACCATTACAAAGATTGCATGATGTACCCACACCCTAACAAACAAGCTGAAGCCAAAACAAAGGTATCAAGCAGAGGAAGACAGAAGACCTTTAGCTTTGCTTGAGTTAAACAAAGTTAGGAAAATTGTGATATGTAGAAAAAATTATCAAGAAATAAACAAAAAACATTCCTCTTTGTCAGGAACTTGCTTGTCTTGTAGAGAGGCATACTGTGAAGTTTACTAAACCTATCATATCCCCCAGGTATGCATATAATATATAACAGGTAAATAGCCATGCATCTCTTTTGTACTTCTTTCTGTAGCTGAAAAGGAAATTAATTGAAAATGAAGTCAAGCCCAAAGATGGCTAGAAAGGCTAACTGTGGCTGCACATAATTATGCAAATAAGTATGATTAAGTAAATAATTCTATTGGATATAAACTGAAAAAAAAAGTTTTCTAAGGAATCATTGAGATATAAGGATTTGAGATTGGTGCTTCATTGATTAGTAGTTTTAGAGGAGCATTAAATTTATTTTTGTTGGGAGGGGGTATGAAACTGCAATTTAAAGCTTCTTTTCCTTCTGCAGGCTAGAAGAAAGAATTATCCAGTATGCATCATGGTCAGTTTGCTATCAGAATTGCTATGAATTTCAGCTGGTCAGGATAAACTGAACAGAAATATTTCCACTCAGTTTCTTCTATCTAGTCTATATGCTCATAAGAGTATGTTGGAAAGCAGTGGTGCATGCTAGGGGGTATATCTGTGATAAGATTCAGTACTTGCAGAAAGGTTTGTGGTCAACACTGTTGTGGGCAGCACAGGTAGCTGACATCCTTCTAAGTTGGGAATTGCTAATTGAAGGCTCAGTGTCTGTTATTCTAAAAGTGTATTAGTTCTGGTTTAAGCACTTGGGCTTCAGGCCAGTTATTTTACATTAAGAACATTTGTGGACTGCAATCTTGTGGGAGGAGAGGCTAGATTCTGCCCTTCTGAGCTGGTAATTTCTGGTTAAAGGCTTATTGTGCCTGCTTATTTGAACTATATCTTTCCGAAACTGGAGTGCCTTGTTTGCTGTAGCATAGACTATATTCAGGCCTGCTGAATCTAGCTTTCTTTGTATAACTTGAACACTAATCCAGGCCATCTTTTTTAGACAAGGTTCCCCTGCACACTAGTGGCAGGAGTGTGCAGTTATAACTTGTCTGAATGAAGACTGTTGGAACAGGGCTCAGTTTTGAGCTTTTTTACTAGCTAATTGGGTAATTTGTTTAAATCAGTTTGCTTGTTTTCTATTGTTTTTTATATATATATATATATATATATATATATATATATATATAAAATTGCACTTTATTCATCTGCTTTTACCATATATGTGTTTCTTCCTACTTTATTGCTTTATTTTGCCTTTGCTGCCTGTTCTTAAAAGTACTTAATTGCATTTATTCTGCTGCATTTATTACTGCTTGTTAGTAGCCTTATTCAATTGCAACTGTTATTCTAAGCCTTTGGTTTAAGCACTTGGGCTTCAGACCAGTTGTTTTACATTAAGAAGGTTTGTGGTCTGCACTGTTGTGGCAGGACAGGTAGCTTACATCATTCTAAGTTGGGAGATGCTGATTGAAGGCTTACTGTCTGTTATTCTAAAAGTATTAGTATTAGCATTTGCTTTTAATTAGTATTTGTATTAGTTCTGGTTTAAGCACTTGGGCTTTGGGCCAGTTTTTTTACATTAAGAAGGTGTGGCATGCACACTTGTGATAGGAGAGGGTAGATTCTGCCCTTCTGTGCTGGGAGTTTCTGGTTAAAGGCTTATTTTGCCTGCTTATTTGAACTATTTCTTTCTGAAATTGGTATGCCTTGTTTTCTGTAGCATAGACTAGATTCAGACCTGCTGAATCTAGCTTTGTTTGTATAACTTGAACACTAATCCAGGCCATTTTTTTGGAGAAGGTTCTCCTGCACCCTAGTGGCAGGAGTGTGCAGTTAGAACTTGTCTGATAGAAGACTGCTGGAATGGGGCTATGTTTTTAGCTTTTTATTGGTTAATTGTTAATTTGTTTAAATCAGTTTGTTCATTTGCTATTGTTATATTAAAAAAATACACTTTATGTATCACTGCTTAGCTAGGGTTAAACTATTCCCGGTGTCATAAAGTCTGCTCTTCAAATTTTCCCTTAGAACTAGCTAGTTTACTAAATTTTAGAACTCAAATCTGTTTCTTTGAGCTCAGCACTTTTTCAGAACTCATTGTAAGCACTAAATAAGCTACAAGTTACTGCAGCACTCCACTTTCCTCACTTATCTAGAGGAAAACAGTTTTTATTACTTAATAAATAAGTGCCTATCCAGGCATATCAAATGTTCAGCTCCCAGTGTTTTCTCCTGTCTACCTGATGAATCTGGGCATCATGGGGCAATGCAGAAATTGCGTCATGTACACAGACAGCCCTCTCCTCCTACCACCCAACACTACAACCTGTGAGAGATGCACTTATATAGCCAAACTGGAAGCAAAGTTCTCTTCACCCAAGACTGGACTAGACAGTCAAGAGGAGAAGGTAAACAGCTGCACCACACCACACTCATCACATAGTCCATCAAAACCTCCACACCACCAAAGCACACACATAGAGACACAAAAAACACACCTATATTCATGGAGACTCTCAATAAAATTCTGCCCAAGCAACAGAGACTTCCAAAGCAGAAACACAAACAACCTCCACCCCCCCCAACACAACCCAAATGACACATTGCCTACAAATTCAGTGTGCCACTCAACCACAGCCCAGAAGGCATAACAACATACCCAACACTCTAGTCATAGGTGATTCTATAGTCAGGCACACTGATGTTCCACTCACCAGGCTAAACAAGGAGAAAGTTACTGTCAGCTGCCTGTCGGGTGCCAGGATCTGTCACATAAATCACGCAGTCAGTTCACTCCACAACAAGTACAAATATGACTCTGTCATTGTCCAGGTTGGTGTGAATGACCTGAGATGTACCTCCCTGGACTACATGAAAAGAGACATGGAGGAGCTCTACGATCTTGTAGCCCAGGCATAGCCCTGAGTAGAATCCTGCCATCACCCAGAATTATACCACAGTACAAGGACAAAATGATTGAGTTAAATAACTGGCTAAGCTTTTGGTCTCATTCTAAGGTGATCCAGTATCTGCTACCTAGGATGACATGATCGACAGACCACTATGCTTTGCCAGAGATGGCCTGCACCTGTCACCCTTGGGATTCCAGATATTGGCTAAGGCTCTTGCCACCCCTATATATCTTTTTTAGGCAAGGTTCAAATGACAAATTCACCATTGTAACAGCTACAAGCAAGCAAAATCTGAGGGTAATGTTACGCAGTGCTAGAAGTCTAAACCTCAAAATGCACTTACTCAAGGCACTCCTTAAAATGAAGAACATCGACATCTGTGCAGTGACAAAAACCTGGCTCAAGGATCCAGATAGCACCCCTGCATTACCAGGCTATAATTCATACCACATCTTTTGGCCACCTAACCTGGACTAAAAAACTAAAGGTGGAGGTGTGTCCATATTCATTAAGGATATCCACACCTCCAGGCTAGTTGCTCACCATAATGTATCCGGGATTATCCAAGTGCAACTAACTCTGGGCAAGAACGCAATCCAAATTGTAGCTTGCTACAGATCCCCAACCATGCCCCAGGATTACCACTCCTCATTTCTTGATACACTGGAAAATATTAGGGTACAACCCAGCACCCTAATAATGGGTGATTTCAAGTACCCCACCATTAACTGGGAAAACTACTCATGTACCAACTGTTCTGCTCAACGTTTTCTGGAATTCATAAATTCCAATGCCTTGGATCAACTTATCCACACCCCCACCAGGGGCAGCAATATCCTAGACCTGGTCATTACTAACATGGGCGACTGGTGTTCCACACCAGAGGTTAATTCCTCATTGGTCAGATCTGACCACAAGCTAATCACCTTAGACATCCACTTCCCACCCGCACCCCCCATTAGGGAAACCACCGTAAAAAAAAATCTCCAAAGCCAACTTCACACTTCTTAAGACAGAAGTGGCAAACTTCACGACACCCATGCAGACGGACAATAGAGGTACGATTGCTGAATCCTACACAAATGCACTTTATAAGCACTTACACGAGTGCATGGATTGTGGTATCCCTAACAAACCAAGATGCTATCCTCCAAAAAAAGGACACCAATCTGGTGGTCCCCTGCCATAAACAAACTCTACAACAGAAGAAAGGAACTGTTGCAAAAAGGAGTAAAATTCCATGATTGGAGGAACTCCCTGTTCAGCCTTATTAAGAAGCTGAGATCACTCATAAAATCCTACAAAGCTAGTTACGAAAACAAAATTGCCACTGATTCTAAAGACAACCACAAAACATTCTATAGCTATTTTAAGAATCTCAATGGCAACACTCAGATCTGCTCTGAGTTACGGCACAATGGCACTAAATATACAGAACCAACTGATATTGCCAACATCCTGGCAGATAGGTTCAGTGCTAACTTTACCCCCCCCCCGTCACCCCCTAAAGGGCCCATCTCTATATTGGAAGAATGCAAAGTTCCTGTAATCACAGCTGCACAGGTAAAAAACACACTCTCCAAAGCCAAGAACACAGCATCCATGGGACCTGACAACATCCCAGGCTGCATTCAACATGAACTACAGAATGAACTGGCACCCCACCTAAGTACCATGTTCAATCATAGCCTCATCTCAGGCTTTCTGCCCAATGAATGGCACACAACAATGGTTATCCCACTCCACAAAGGGGGAGCCACCATGGGGCCTGGGAATTACCACCCTATTAGCCTGACGAGCCTGGTCCGCAAGGCCATGCAATGTATCATCATGGAATTTATAAACAAAGACATTGGTAAAATCCAAACTCTGGACCCCACCCAGTTCGGGTTTGTAAAAGGCAGATCATGTCTACTAAACTTGATAGACTTCTTTGAAGCAGTAACCAAAGCTGTAGAAGAGGGTAAGGTTGTTCACACAGCCTATCTATTTCTTGCCAAGGCTTTCAACACCATCCCCGACTCTGGAATTATAAATAAACTCATTAAACTATGTATAAATCCCTATGTTACAAGATGGGTTGCCAACTGGCTCACTGACAGAACCCGAACTGTGAAAGTAGCAGACTCCAAATCTGAATTCAGACCAGTGACAATTGGAGTACCTCAGGGTTCATTCCTGGGTCCTCTTCTGTTTGGTAACTACTTCTCTGAAGTACCGGCTAACACAGAAGGTCTTAGGCTAATGAAGTTCACAGATGACTGCAAACTAGGAGCCATAATCAAAACTCCTAATGATGTGGACATCCTACAAAAGGGCCTCACTGAGACAGATGCCTGGTGTCAAATCCATGGCCTCAAGCTCAATGCCAAAAAGTGCATTGTCATCCCCTTTGGTAAAAACTCTGTACCCATGAACTACCACATAGGCGGTAGTCTACTTAACACTTAAAGTGTGATAAGAGACCTTGGGACACAGGTGGGCAGTAGTCTCTCCACTGATAATCACATCACCACAGTAGTCAGGAAATCCTTCTATCTGGCACACCTCATCACAAAAGGTTTCTTATCCAGGAAAAAAGAGGTCATTGTTTCCCTCTACTTGTCACTCATTAGACCCATTATAGAGTACAACGCCCCTTTTGGTATGTACCTCACAAGACATCTACACCAACTGGAAAGGCCGCAGAAATACCTCACAAAGAGGATTACCAGCCTCAAACGGATGCCCTATACAGACCGTCTCAAAAAACTCCAGCTTTACTCCATTGCATATCGCCTATTCAGAGGCAATCTCTGCCTAACATACAAAGCTATGTCAAACACAGAGCTGTTGGACATGCTCCACTTAAAGAAATTCCAATCCCTCTGAGCTACATGCTCTAGGGACCTAAACCTAGTCACCACAATAAACAGAACATGCTGAAGGGATAGATTCCTGCCCCTATTGCAACAAACTACCCATCTATATCAAACAAAGCTCCTCATTAGCACTCTTCAAGACAAATCTTGATGATTGGATGGGAAATAGGAAATTCACCCCGGGGATCACTTCTGTGGCGCTGCTCGACAGGGGCAAGGAAAATAATTTTCTTGGGTGGCAAAAGCCAGGGTATGTTTTTGGTTAGGCTTATATAGGCCCTAGGGCCAGTAGCCAAGTACCTACCTATGAACCTATGAACCTATGAATAACAGTGCTAAGAGTGCCTAGGGAGGAAAATAACTGATCTACTTTATTGTAAAGTTCCCATCATTTAGGAGAGAAATTTTAAGACTGGGTGGGTGATAATAACTATTTTTAAAAAATAGACATTGGGGATTGTATGTTGGGCTCCTCATTGCTTGTTAAAATATATAAAAGGGTCTGGGAAAAGTGATTAAGTCTTTTAACAAAGGATTAAAAAGTAAAGTTTTTAGTAGGGATGGTAGTGTTTGACATGATAGATACTAAGTGAAAACTGGTTGTATATGCGTTAGTATGTATTTATAGTAGATAAATTATTTGTAGCAAAGGTAAGAACTGGGATTGATCCATGTATTTTGGTGTGTGTGTGAATTTAAAATACAGCATTATAGGAAAATGGAATTTCTTTAGCAGTGAGTTATCCAATTAGCATGTTTGCAGAGTAAATCATTTAAGTTTGTTTATACGAGATGGAGAGTAGAGAGACATTTATAAAGCTGGTGGTAAAAGGGCTGAATATAGAGGAGTGACTTAGTAATGGTGGTGTACCTGATGTGAGTATGGATGCTTTTTGTGAAAAAACACCTTATTAATCTTTAAGGAAAAGTTCTCTGTGGTGCAGCTGGGAAAGGGAGGTGGAAGTCATGATGCTCTAGGAGTTCTGCCTGAGATCAACTGTTTAAAGAGTGGTGGGCAGTACAGATAATCTTAACAGAAGAAAATGCTCCCCATATTCCAAAACCAAATCTCTACATCAGCTTTAAATACATATAAAAGAGCCTTACACTGTTACTTAATTTTAAAATAGAAGAGTATCCTGTTCATTCCAATGGTACAGAAACATGAAGCTCCGAATATAACCCAGAAAACCCACATACATTTGCTGGTACAGCCTTGCTCATCTTGGGGTGAGGGAGGAACACTGGATCATCACTTCTCTGACACTTACAAACAAGGCTAGGTGTAGCACCTGCAGAGTAAAAACCTCCAGAGCACCTTCTGAATAGCAATCTGCCCCTTACCAGGGAGGTCATGTGCAGAAGCAAATGTGCTCTCATTGACCAGCAGCAGCTGTTGAGCTAAAGCAAGCTACCACGGAGGCAAGGATTCAGAGGGCAGCACAGCAATCCCTAGGATCTATGCACTGACCCACTTCCAGCAGTCTGACATAGCCTGGCTGTTGGGGAATATATGAGTTGATTAGGCCGTCTGATCAGGAACAAATGGGCCGTAAGGATATTACTTACACCAAGATCACCTGACTCTTGTCTCAGATAAAACAACATAAGATAAGTCATTTGGGTCCTGGTAAGGAAGCTGTGAGGCAACAACATGTGGAAGATCGGGTAACAAAGAATGCAACAGTATGTCTCGGACTACAGCTCTCACAGGGCAGCATTCTGGTGACTGGTGACTTAGAGTCACTCAAACTCCTGCTGGGAAATGGGCAATCCTCAGCTGTTGAGGTCAAACAAAAGCTCATAACGGAATCTCATGTTGGGATTAAACCCAGAAGAATACACAGGTTTCATCACTAACAAACTGCTAAGGAAATAATGATCAACAAGAAACGTGCATACCAAATATATCTATACTTATATCTATAGCTATGTCTATATCTATATCTATCTATACATACACACACACACACACACACATATATATATATATATATATATATATATATATATATATGGATCCTTATCATATGTTCATAATTTCGAATTTTGTATGATCAAGCCTATATGATTAAAGTTTTAAAACATCAAATGTTTTAAATGGAGATTGCTGTATAGCACAGATTGGGAAATGTACCTTTTTCCTCACTGTAGTGCAATCTTGGAGTTGATATATTTAATTTGCAGCATGTGTGGAGTGTATGGGGACTTGCCCCCTTGCAATAATGTAAAAAGGTAGATTTTTGTGTTTTTGGAAATTTGAGCAGATGGTATTGACCATATAAATTTCGAGTTTCTGAAAACTGGATCATCTGACATGGACCCGTATATCTCAGTTGGCACAGCAACATGTTCTTGACTCACGAATGTCAAGCATGCTGTATTAGTAATACATTCTGTGCTAAATTACAGCAGCTGCACTGATAAAATGCCAAGCAATTAAATAAGTGAATATGTGACTTTGCAAGAATACTCATCAGATTATATTCCTAAATACAAGCCTTGAAAATATCTGATACAAGAAGGCACATAATATCATGCACAACATACACATATTTACAATTTAGAAGAATAGGAATTTTTCTGCATAGCACAACTACTAACATTTTAAAAGGCTTTGTGTGGTATTTAAAGACCTTGGCTGCACATATTTGTATCAGTGACCTTTGAAAAGCAGTGCTACAAGGTTATGCAAATGCAGGGCTGCCAGGATGACTACGGAAATGCGGAGGACTCTTTTGTGAACGTGCTTCCCTATCAGAAATGTGTGACTTAATTAATGCATAAGTGGTAGGGAAACGCTACTAGGCTGTTAAGGAGGTTTACACATATGCACGAGTTCGATTCGTAGGCACGGATCTAAAATGAACTCATTTGCGTACAAACTGTGTAAATAGCCATGAAGTTACACCAGAAGGCCTCAGGTTTTAGTCAGAATATGGAGATGCAGGGAGAGCTGAGTTGGTGCTTCTGCACACCTAGACATTTTTGCTGGAAGGGTCACTTGGGTAAATGTTTCATTTTGATGCTTGTGCGTACCTAGACATTTTACTGAACTGATCACTTGGGTGAAATGTTTCATTTCAGAGCTTGTTCATACCTAGACATATTACTGAAGGGTCGCTTGTGTGAAATGCTTTATTTTACTGCTTGTGGATACCTGGACATTTTACTTAAGGGGTTGCTTTGGTGAAATGTTTCATTCCAGTGTTTGTGCATAACAGGACATATTACTGAAGGGGTAGTTTAGGAGAATGCTTCATTTTGGCGCTTGTGGTTCCCTGGGTAAGATATTTTATTTTGGTGCGAGTGCATACTGGGGCATGTTACTGAAAGGATTGCTTGGGTGAAGGTTTAATTTTGGTGCTTGTGCATACTAGGAAATTTTACTGAACGGATCGCTGGAGGAAATCATTAGTTTGTGTGACAGGGAAATGTTTGTGCATACATGGTCAGACTGCTGAAGTGATTAGTGACTGTGTCATTTTAGTGCTTGTGCATACTTAATATAAATTAGTGAAGGGGTTGCTGGGGGAAATAATTTGTGTGTCAGTAAGGTGCTTGTGCATACTTGGGCAAACAACATTGTGGACTACATCTCCAACAGCAAAGGCAAAGTACTGCATTTAACAATGGATGTGTGTACTGAAGGGATGTCGGACTATGAACTGTAAAATTACCACATTAGCATATTATACTTTACAACAGTTTTTGTTTCCATCTGATTATTTTTAGGCCTTGCACATTAGTGTAACTAGCCTCTATGATTCATAGGCATCAGGAATACCCCTATCACATTTGCACGAGTGACTGTGACTACTGCCATTTATGCCGAAAGTTAGTCAGAGCCATCAAAGATTTCAGTAGTAGCACATACTTAAATGTATAAACAATTACTGTTCTTTTAAACAAAATGTAAAATACATTACAAAGTCTTCTGTAATGATTCTGCTTGGCTAAATTAAATGTGGTAGATAATGCTATGATATTTTCCCAGTATGTTATAGATTCATGGACCAACATAAACCAAGTTAACTTTAGATAAAGTGTGCAAATATCATAAAAAATTACAAAATGAACTTCCTTCTTACAAAATGAAATATATGAAAAAAGAGATGTGTATTATGTCAGCAATCCAGGAAACCTTTTAGAAGGAAGGATTCAATGTAGCATAACATATAATGCAAAAAAAAAAACAGTGACCCTTGTCTTTGATAACATAACATGCCAGGCATTACTTTTAACAAATCAAGCTCTAAAATCCCATAGTAGGACGGAATCATTTAATAGAATTCCATGCCACCACTAAGTTGTCAAGGACTGCCTGGAAACTTATCTGGAAACCAGTCTCAATTATAAAAGAGACAAGCATTCTACTTTTAATGAAAGTAGTAACTCAAATGAAGAACAAAGACAGGCAGATCTTTTCGTTTTAGAATACAGGTAGTTTTTTTTTTTTTTTTTTTTTTTTTTAGTTATCACAATGCAATGACTGAAAGCAGTTTTCGCCAGGTACATTTTAGTTATAAGTCTAAAACAACAAACGTACATTTAAAAGGCTAACATGCAGATGTCATGAAAACAACACTAAAACATCCAGTGAAAGCATTACAGCACAGGCCTGTTGGCCAATTGGCTGTATATGTTTTTTTTCTTTTGTTACATTTTAGAGATAATTTTTTTCTATCTTGTTCTCAAAGTACAACAGGGACAATGCAAGCAGAAGTGCTGCAAAGGGATAAATCTCATTTATACATACTCAATACAGACAACAAAACACATTTCACTGTTTTATATTCTATTTGTACACTTCTCAGAAACTGACCTTTGCACTGACTAATATTAGATGGAGTGATTTCAGTTAATGCTGACCTCATAAACATTTTTACTGGCTCATGGGGCACATCATAGTATGAGCCAGGAGCATTGCCTTTTAAAATGACTTCCTCAGAGTCACACGTTAAACAAATGGGGTAGAGTGGAATTAGATCCTAGATGACTGACTATAGGAAGAAATTAGGAGTCTAGTGCCTCTGCGCTGACTATAAAAGCCAGCTTTTCCTCACTATCATAAGACATGTCCAAGGAATCAAAGTGACATTCTTAGACAAGGATTTCAAAGCAGGCAACCAGATACTTAATTTCTTTAAACAGAAGCTAATGTTAGCAGCAGAACCTTCTTGTTTCCACCAATGACTCATGGCTCATGTTCATTATATGCAATGCCTTGTAGTTTGTTTCTACAAAGATTTAAAATCCTTTCTAGCTATGACTAGCAAATTCTTCTGACCCAGATGTACCAAGTAACACTTTTGTACCAATGGCAAGTTTTCTGTCCATATTTCATACCTTGATGACAACAGATAGAGAAAACCCTTTCAATGCTACTTTTCCACGGTGCTTTCTCTAGTGACTACTTGGGAATCTCCACAAACAGAACCTTCTGGCATGGTATTAGCCCACGAATCACACAATTAGCACTCTTGCAAAAAAATCAAACTGCATTTAAAGTCATTAAAATAATAACATGCCTTTACCATCTGCAGTCTCTTTGAATTAAAACTTAAATGCAGAATATGATTTCACTCAGTAATCAGGAATAGACAAAAGAATAATCCTTACAGAGTATTTCTTTACAACAGTGTTTATCTCTTAGTTCTAATCATGAACACAGCACTAAGGTCTTCCCTGAACTTAAATTTTCTCATTTAACTTCATAGCACTTTTTTATTTCTAGAGACAGTATAGCATCAGTAACAAATCTAGTCCCAGGTTGCATACTTCTCTAAAGCAGAAGAGGTACAATTTGTTTTCTTTTGCTTTTTAGCAACTGTCACACCCACTGAGTTTATGTTGTATTATATTCTGTATGCATTACGCAATCTGACATCTCCTGATGAAGATGACATCATACAATCTCTGTTCTTTTTAGTACATGGAGCATCTTATATTCAAAATGTTATACATTACGAGAAGTAATTACAAATAAGTTATTCCATCTTTCATTTACAAAAAGTCTGAAATTACAACCTCCATAATGCAGGGTTCTCACAAGTAATTACTTTGAGAATTAAGGGCTTTTCCTCTAATAGCTAAGAAGCCTGAAAAGGCAAGAGTATGCTACTTGTCTGCATGTTGCAAGGGAAGACATATTGAACGTTTGCAATGCACTTGAGTTTTAAGGAGGAAGAGGGAATATTGCTGAGATGAATAAGAAGATTTCGAGTTAATATAAGCTTCAGAAAAGCTGCTGTATAACTGTCATTTGTTCATCATAAGTGAACAAGGTTTATTTGTATCTACTGATGATGATTTTGTTATGAATTAAAGAACATATGTTCATAGGTTTGTACTAGGCTATCGACCACCAGAGTCTTTATATGCCTAGCAGTGCAACCCAACCCAGTTTTGTCCTCAATTACATTGCATGCCTATATGGTGGACTATGTAGCAGTGAGGTAGCTAAGGGCTATGTGTGTGTGTGTGTGTGTGTGTGTGTGTGTGTGTGTGTGTGTGTGTGTGTGTGTGTGTGTGTGTGTGTGTGTGCGCGTGTGCGGGGGTATGTTAGTTTGGGATTAGTTTACTTACTGTCCTCCTCTGTCCATCCATCAGAGACATGGGGTTCAGACCAGGTGTGAATTTATTATTTCCTGTCAAATGATCACAGTTTTACATGAAAATGGTCAGGTATGAACTGTGCTTCACGTGGACGGGAAGACTGTTTCATATTACAAGGATCCCTTGAGACACATTTCAGTCTCTCCAGCATGCTTTATTTATGTTGCAGCCAAAGTTCAGGTACTTAGATCTAGTGCCCCTTATGCTGCTTGTGGTTCATCCAAACTTAGCCTGAGGATGCCTTATATGTCACATGAAGATCAACTCTCAGTAGCTGGTAGGAAACTGAGTAAAGAGACAGGGTCTTAAGGTAATCCGTGTAGGACATGGTATTCATACCTTGGATTCTCATGGTGAGAAACCTTTGAGGGCATCTCAGCTGTTGCAGGTGCTTCATTAGGAACATGCCAAAGGGGGCATTGTTTTCAATGATGGGTCAGACAAGATTTGAGTAGAGCAATACTGTAACTTCCTTGGGCCTGGATGCCATATCCTTACTTATGATTTGGGCAACATAAAATGAACACATTATTCCAAATCCCTAACTACTTGGTCAACTCTTAGGGTTGTTTTATCAATGGAGTAATTAACTTGGGCATACATCTTCCCAAAGGGCACTATAATGCATTTGTTCACATTGAGTTTTAATCTGTGGCTCTGGCAACTAACAATTGTTTGTGTCAGTTCCTTTTGTAGGATGTTTGTGTCATGGGGGTATCTGTGATAGCTGTTAATTTACAGTCATCTGTGAACTTGGTGAGCCAAATGCCATTGACACTAACCTTGACTTCTGAGAAATAGATGTTAAACAGGAGTGGGCCCAACACACAGCCCTGAGGTACTCCATTGGTGACACATCTCCTGGTGGAATTGGTATCACCAATCCTGACTTCTTGGGTCCTATCGGTTAGCCAGCTAGCAATCCATTGAGTTATACAGGGATTTATGCGTACATCTGAGAGTTTGTCAACAATACTTCAGTGAAGTATTTTATCGAATGCCTTGGCCAGTTCGAAGTAAGAGGTTTGCACTGTTTCCTTTCTCCATAGTCTCTGTGACTTTCTTGAAGAAGTCTACCAGGTTGAGTAGGCAAGACCTTCCCTTGACAAAGCTAAACTGGGATGCATCCAATATCTGTAGGTTGTTCTAGTCCTAGGTGACTAATTCAATAATAATGTGTTCCATGACTTTGCATATTAGACTTGTCAGACGGATGGGTCTTTAGTTCCCAGAATTGGTTGATCGTCCACCTGTGTGGACAGAAATTTCCATTGCAGCACCCCATCACTCAGTATGTAACCTGTTGTGTGGCTGTAGTTGAACAATGCCTCTGGTGGTCCTGTTAAGTCATATTTCAGGCTATTTAGGCAGCAATTGGGGATATTGTTGGGGCCCACTCAAGCAGTATTTTTGACATTAGTGATTGCTGTCAGGACCTGCTCCCTGTTGGTAGCTGGGGAAGATATGCTAGAAGGAGTTTCACAGGGAGTAGCTGGAGGAGGAATGAAGTGTGATCCAAATTTACCAGCTAGAAGATTTTATGTTATCATGGTCATTGATGATTGTGCCATTTACTGCCACTTCTGCACACTGCTGTGTGCTTACTTTAAGGTTCCTGACATAGTTGAGGCAGGCTTTGTGATTGCCCTTATCCTGAGAGGCTATCCTGACCTCATGATTAGACATTATTAGACCTCTTAGTTTCTTATTTAGTCTATGTGAGAATTGTTCTTTCAGAGTTTGCCAATGACTTTTTTGTTATATACCCTGTTAAGGTTAAGATTCCACCAGTCGGTTTGTTTTTGGTGTTAGATCTGGGTGAGCTTCTGGTAAGTACAGTAGCCTCAGTGCAGCCATTTACATGTTTACACAAGGTTTCTGTGAAATTTCTGCATAGGCAGCTATGTTCTTGGGGTTTGCACAGGAGCCTTGAATTTTGATAAAGTGTCATGTAAGAGGATGTAGTTAGCTTTATATAGTTCCTGTTACTGTTTTAGTTGAGTTTTCCAGGTTGATTTTTATTTGGAGGGAGACAGCTTTATGATCCAATTTCACCAATGAGGATATGACACAGGAAGGGGAGGTGTAACACTCTCCCATGTTAGTGAGTGCCAGGTCTAGTATGTTTGTATCTTGTGCAGGGTGTTTGTATTGACATAGTCTAGGCAACAGTGTGGCTTTGAGTTAGAGGCAGTATGCATTTCCCACACAATAAAGGGATAGTTAAAGTCTCCCATGAATAGGGTGTTTGGACTGATTTTGTTGCACCTCCAGTAGGTCTAAGTAGAACTTGTGGGCTTTGAGGTCATACATGGTGACCTGTAACTGACCAGAACATGGTATGGGTCCTTGTCAGTAGAGATCTGGAAGTGGATGAACTCAAGGACATCATCCTATTTAACTAGTCCGGAGTTGTATTTGTTGCTAATGTAAATGGAGACACCTCCACCATTCTGTGCTGTTGTTGGTCTAAATGTGTGGAAGGCACTGCAACCTTGCACTGTTGGAGTACTTTTTGTAGCTTTAAACCAGGTCTTGGTAATAACAGAGGTCTACATTATCCAGAGTGAAGAGAGCTCATAGGGTCTGTCATTTCTTGTTTAGGCTCCTAGCAGTGAGAACTAGTACCTTAAGGTTGTTTTGATTTTGTGTTTTTTTTTTTTTTTTGTTACGTTGGAAATGGGGAAGGTTATATCAGGAAGGCCATCCGGTGTAAGATGTTTGTCAGATCAAATATGCGGACAACAATACAGATTTCCACACCGAATCAATCATGGCCTGGGTTAATAATGACCACCATTAGTAGTGTTAGCCAACAGAGTGCTGGTGGAAATTGGGCTAGTGTTGGCTGAAGGAGAAGGAGAAGAAGAGGGGGAAGGCATGTCTGGAGGCAGAAGGAGAGGAGGACAGTTAGGATTGTGGAAGTGAGGGCAGGAACTTTGAATGTTGGCAGTATGACTGGTAAAGGGATAGAGCTAGCTGACATGATGGATTGAAGGACGGTTGACATACTGTGCATGTAAGAGAACAGATGGAAAGGGATTAAGGCCATGGTGTATCAGAGGTGGGTTCAAATTGTTCAACCATGGTGTGGATGGGAGGAGAAATGGGGTTGGGGGTATCCTGAAGGAACAGTATCTCAAGAGTGTTTATGAAGCTGGAAATTGATGTTGGGATGATGTTGTTGGTAGTGCATATGCTCGGCAAGTTGCATGTGCAATGAATGAGGAAGAAACATTTTGGAGCAGGTTGGATGAAGTGGTGGAGAGTGAACCCAAAGGTGAGAGAGTGGTGACTGGAGCAGATTTCAATGGGAATGTTGGTGAAGAAAACAGAGGCGATCAGGAGGTGATGAGTATTTGTGGTGTTAAGGAGAGGAAATTAGAATCTCAGATGGGAGTGGATTTTATGAAAAAGATGAACATGGCTGGAGTGGTGGCATTTTAAGAACAGGAAGGAGCATATGGTGACATACAAGAGTGGAGGAAGATGCACACAGGTTTATTATATCCTACACAGGAGGGACAGTCTGAAGAGGATTGGAGAGTGCAATGTGGTGATAGGGGAAAGAATAGTTAGGCAGCATAGAGTGGTGGTCTGTAGGATGACATTAGCAATCAAGAAAAAGAGGAGGATAGTGACAGCAGTGCCAAGAATCAAATGGTGGAAGTTGAAAAAGGATCACTGTAAGGAGCAGGTCAGGGAAGAGTTAAGATGAGTACTGGGTGGCAGTGAAAAGTTACCAGGTAACTGAGCACCCACAGTAGAGGTGGTAAGGGAAACAGCTAGAAAGGTGCTTGGTGTGACATCTGGACAGAGGAAGGAGGACAAAGAGACCCGGTGGTAGAATAAGGAAGTACAGGAGAATATACAGAGGAAGAGGTTGGCAAAGAAGAAGTGAGATTGTCAGAGAGATGAAGAAAGTAGTCAGGAATACAAGAAGATGAGGCGTATAGTGAAGAGAGAGGTAGTGAAGGCTAAGGATAAGGCTTATGGTGGGTTGTGTGAAATGTTGGACACTAAGGAGGGAGACAAGGACCTGAACCAACTGGCTAGACACAGGAACCGAGCAGGTAAAGATGTGCAGCTGGTTAGGGTGATAAAGAATAATGAGGGAAATGTACTCAAAAGTGAGGAGAGTGTGTTGAGCAGATGGAAAGAATACTTAGAGGGGCTGATGAATGAAGAGAATGAGAGAGAGAGAAGGTTGGATGATGTGGGATTGTGAATCTGGAAGTGCAATGAATTAGCAAGGAGGAAGTAAGGATAGCTATGAAGAGGATGAAGAATGGAAAGACTATTAATCCAGATGACATACCTGTAGAAGTACAGAGGTGTTTAGGAGAGGTGGCAGTGGGCTTTTTAACCAGATTGTTTAACAAAATCTTGGAAAGTGACAGAATACCTGAGGAGTGGAGATGAAGCGTATTCTTATGGATTTTTAGGAATAAAGGTGATGTGCAGAGCTGAAGAAACTATAGAGGGATAAAAGTGATCAGCCACAACATGAAGTTATGTGAAAGAATAGTGGAAGCTAGGTTAAGAAGAGGGGTGATGATTAGTAAAGAGCAGTATGGATTCATTCCAAGAAAGAGCACTGCAGATGCAATATTTGCTCGGATAATGTTGATGCAGAAGTGTAGAGAAGGTCAGAAGGAGTTGCATTGTGTCTTTGTGGACTTAGATAAAGCATATGACAGTGTGCCTAGAGAGGAGTTGTGGTATTGCAAGAGGAAGACAGGAGTGGCAGAGAAGTATTTAAGGGTGGTACAGGATATGTATGAGGGCAGTGTGACAGTGGTGACTTCTGTGGTAGGAGTAACGGATGCGTTCAAGGTGGAGATTGGATTGCATCAAGGATCAGCTCTGAGCCCTTTCTTATTTGCAATGGTGATGGACAGATTGACAGACAAGATCAGACAGGATTCCCCATGGACTATGATGTTTGCAGATGACATTGTGATCTGTAGTGAGAGTAGGAAACAGGTGGAGGAGACCCTGGAGAGGTGGAGATATGCTCTAGAGAGGAGAGTAATGAAGGTCAGCAGAACTAAGATAAAATATATGTGTGTGGATGAAGGGGAGGATAGAGGAATGGTGAGAATGCAGGGAGTAGAGGTGATGGAAGTGGATGAGTTTAAATACCTGGAATCAACACTTCACAGTGATGGTGAGTATGGAAGAGAGGTAAAGAAGAGAGTGCACGTAGGGTGAAGTGGGTGGAAAAGAGTGTCAGGAGTGATTTGTGACAGACAAGTATCAGTAAGATTGAAATGGAAGGTCTACAAGATGGTAGTGAGACCAGCTATGTTATATGGGTTGGAGACAGTGGCACTGACAAAAAGACAGGGATCAGAGCTGGAGGTGGCAGAGTTAAAGATGTAAGATTTGCAATGGGGGTGACGAGGATGGACGGGATTAGAAATGAATATATTAGAGGGTCAGCTCAGGTTGGATGGTATGGAGACAAAGTCTGAGAAGCAAGATTGTGATTTGGACACGTGCTGTGAAGGGATGCTGGGTATATTGGGAGAAGGATGCTAAGGGTGAAGCTGCCAGGTAACAGGAAAAGAAGAAAGCCTAAGATAAGGTTTATGGATGTAGTGAGAGAGGACATGCAGGTAGCTGGTGTGAAAGAGCAAGATACAGAGGACAGGTGGAAATGGAAACAGATGATATGCTCTGGTGACCCCTAACAGGAGCAGCTGAAAGAAAAAGAAGAAGAGTATTTGTGTCATTTTGACTTTGCTTAAAAAGTCTGTAATGGGGTGGATAAAGTTTTAGCCAATATCCAAACGCCCTGGGGAGGAGGCAGATGCAGACTATCCTTGGCAAAGAAATGTGGTCTGTTAACCATCTTCTTCCATGTCTATAGGTATAGGATCCGCCTGGAGGGACACCAGAAACTAAACTAATTATTAAAATCATTCATTTTCTTTTCATGCCGTGGCATCATCCTAGGTGAAATTAGAATGACGCTTAATGTAAGGTATGTAACTGCCTGTGACACATATTCAGAGAGATTCAAAATGTTGCTTTTCATATAGCCTAATGAGGTATGTATCAGGTCATTTACACCCACATAGAATCACAGGCCTAAAGTAGATGCCCTATGCTGACCACCTAAATAACTCCAATTATACTCTGTGGCATATCGTCTGCTCAGAGGCAATCTCTGCTTAACATACAAGGCCTTGTCAAACCCTGTGCTGTTGGATATGCTCCCCTTAAAGAATCACAATCCCTCAGAACCACACGCTCCAGGAATCTAAACCTTATCATCACAATGAACAAAACATGCTGGAGGGATAGGTTCCTGACCCAGAGTCTCCTCATACTCTGGAATAGACTGCCCATACATGTCAAGTAGAGCGCCTCCTTGGCCCTCTTCAAAAGGAACCTTGACGATTGGATGGGAGATAGGAAATTCACCTCAGGGATCACATCAGTCACCCTGCTAGACAGGGATTCAGGGAAGTAAATATTGTGGGAAGAAATATCCAGGGAATTGTTATGGCTAGGCTTGTATAGGCCCTAGGGCCAATAGCCTAGTACCAACCTATGAACCTATGATAGAATCATATTGGTACATGTGGTGCATGCATGATATTATAGATCCTAACTCCAGATAGGCAACTAACCATTATCTTCTCCTTGTCCAACCTGGTGAGAGGAGTATCTGTGTGTCATACAACAGATGACAAAATATTAGGTAGTGTTTGCTAGCCTTATGGGCTTTGTTCTTTAGGGACTAATGGGTGTAGACTTGTGTGTAGTGTTAGGTATTGTTTTTCATATTGCTTTAGTGACTGCTGAGGATAGATGTTTAAACTTCTTGAGTTATATTATTTATCACGTTGAGACAGAATTTTGCTTGATACGGTATATGATTAGACTAGTGAAAAATTACTGTGAAAAGCAGACATAATGTTATATAAAGGGACTGATTTGTGCACAGGAGGAGAAATCACTCCAACACAGTTTATACAACTTACAGAAAAGTCTGAATTATGTTATATCGGAATTGTTAAGTTGCAAGCAAAATGTGAACATCTAAACTGAATAAATATCCATGAAAGATCTGTTAAACATGAAAAATATAAAAATGTGTTGCAAGCAAACTGAATGTTTCTAGTGATCATATAAATAATGGTTTAGCTCTGAGCCCCCTGCTGTTCATATTGGTGATGGACTACTTTAAAGGGGGAATGCTCAACAAAATTGCTATATGCTGATGGTCTGGCATTACAGACAGACTCTGAAAAAGAACTTCAGCAAATCAAGGGCAAATGTACTACAAAGCTGAAGGTACACAGGATAAAAATGAGGGCAGATAAGACAGTTTCCATGGCAGCAGATAGGAGGTATAAGAAGCTAAAGACTGAGATAGAAGGAAAAACAGTGGAAAAGGTTAACACCTTCAAGGTTCTGGGAGGGGAGGAGATTGAAAGTCTGAACAAGGAAGTGAAGACTAGAATCAGAGGGGCTGCAGCCAACTGATACAGAGCACCAGAGATAGTGTTTGAAGAAGAAGAATACAAAAAAGCTGAAAATGATGTTGTACAAAACAGTGGTGCAGCCACTGTTACTAAGTGATACAGAAATCTGGCCAGTGAAGGCAGAGCACCTGAGGAAGCTAGAGGTGATGGAGATGCAGTGAATGAGATGCGTTAGAATGCTCACGCTGGGACAGATAAAGAAACAAGAACATCAAAACAGGAGTTGAAGTAGCTTCAATTGCATATAATGTCAAACAGAACAGAAGACCATGATTTGGGCACGTACAGGAAAACAGAAGAGAATCTAGTGAAGAAGGTTTGGGAGAGACAGGAAAAAAAAGCAAAAATGAGGGCAACCATTAAAGAGATAGATGGATTCTGTGAGAGAAGACCTGTGGCAGTCAAGCATGACCATCAAAGAAATAAGAGGGTGACACTGTTATCAAGAGAAATGGTGACAGGTGATACAACAGCCCAACCACACATGTGGAATGAGAAAAAGGGAGTTGAAGATTGTGATGATAACTGATCATAAAAACAGTAAAATAAATGACCTGTGCTTAATTAAGGGTCCTGAAACAGTGGAAGTAGAGGATACTTTTCTAAAATTAGCAATGTGAAAATACTCATTTCCATTTGAAGAGACTGCATATACTGGAACTTTGCGTTGAGACTGTACACAGAATAAACAATATGTAAAATAAAAGCACAACAAATGTGTACATGGCGAATCTTTCGCAAATATATGAAGAAAAGTTTAAAATAACTGATGTCTTTATTTTATCCTAAACAAAGGTGAAAAAGCATAATGCAATATCTGCTCAAACTTTTGCTACACTAAATTTGAAGGAGCCAAACTATTAATGTGTAAATTGTTGAACTATTTTGGTAATTAAAAACAGTGGGTCAGAAATGTATTATATGTGAATAAAAGACAAAAATATGCAATATTATATTCCTGCCTATTGATGTTGAAGATGACCTTGTGAGTTGTTTTTATGTCAGAGGCCTTGTACTGTGAACAAAAATTCACATTATGCACTGCTATCATAGGGATTAAAAATATACACAATGATGCTTTAAAGAGTACAATGGTTTGTTTATTTATTTATTTACTGGCTTACACTGTTTACCATGAATTTATTATACTGAGACAGAATCTATAGTGTTACCAGCAGTGTGTGCTGTATGGAAGCTTGGAGTAATCTTGAGGAGTAGAAATGAGAACAAAATGGAGCATCTGAGTGTGATTAAGAAACAGGCTATGTCTACTGAGTAGGAAATCAATGTAGTTACTATGGTGAAGGCCATACCTCTCAAGTGTACCTCATTAGGAGGAACGTACCTCATTTGGGGTTTTAAAAAGTTCATGTTCTTCAATGTTCCTCACCATCCTATGACCTTCCGAGATGGAAGGTTGAGACCTATGGTGAAGGCAGACAATTATATATCTGTGCTGATCTACAATATTGCAATGAACTGATAAAAAAGAAACCACTGTCCTCTTCACGCAATTAAATAAGTGACTGCGAAGGAAATCATATGAAAGACACAGGTTTTGAGTTATATACTGCCTTTGGCAAGCATGTTGCCTACATAACATGGCATGATAATTGGATTTAACAATTGGCTAACTAGTTGGTTTCATTCTAGGGGGATCAGTAGGTCAGCCTGGAATGAGATGGTAGATAAGACTTCCTGTTTTGCCAAAGATAGCTTACACCTCTCACACTAGGGTGTCTGCATACTATCTAAAACCTTTGCTGTCTGAAGAATGTCTTGTTATCAGTGGACTCCACCTACTGGACATTTTATAAATAGCGCAATCAAACTCAATTTCTGACAGTATCATAGTGACACCACTCAATGACGCCAAGACATGAGGCGAGGCCCTCCTGCAACCTGAATGCATTCATATTTGTTTAATTACTCAGACATGATTTCAATGCAACAGTAGCACTGGGTAATTGTGGAAAAATATCAGAATTTGCAGAAATGCAATTATCTCACATCAACTTAATCTATAAAGCTAACTTGGAGTTCCATAACAGCCACATCATTATTAACTAATCCAATTGTTACTCCATTATTAGCTGGACCTTAACACTGATGTGAAGTTAAATATCAAACCACATGCCTTTAATAGAGGACTTTAATTACACAGGCATTAATTAGCACACCTACACATCTAAAAATGGATATTCTAGGCATTTTTCAGTCTTTATTAACACAAGTGCACTGAACCAAATTGTAAGCAAACTACAGGCCCTGCCATCCTTGAATTTGTCAAGACCAACCTAGTTCCTACCTATAATCCACCCCATGCACCTCCTTATTCCTGGTTAAATCTATCATCAAATTATTCATCTTTTTTCTCAGGCCTAGTTGAACTAGCCCACCAAATGAAACTGTCTTTTGAAACTTCTCCAGGACATCCACCCTAAATATTATGGTAAATTCAAGAATAATCATCTATGGTCGAATTACATAATTAATAAACTGTATTACAAAAAAAAATGAAAAGGATGAAAAATTGGATGAAATTACCATCCTCCTATCAAAATACAACACTGAACCATGCCAGCAAGGAAATTAAAAGAGTACTATTTGAAAGTTTAAGCCACTGCATCTGGAAACTACAAATCATCCTACAGTTATATCAGGAGATTGCAGAATAATGCAATGAACTCTAATAATAATAATAATAATAATAATAATAATAATAATCATAATAATAATAATAATAATAATCATAATCATAATAATATAACTAATTTCAATCCCAAATATATATATATAGCCAATATATTAGCAAACACATTTGGTGCTAAATAACTTTACCTCACATATCCACATTGTTGCCCACACTACACCAGAATATGAAGTGTTCCCTGAAATTACCTTCGAGTGAGTCTTAGAATTCCTGTCAAACACAGAAAATAATGCTTCCATGTGACCAAGAAGCATACTATGTTGCATTTCATCTGTGCCAGTTATGCACTATCCAAGCATCTACTTAAAGTTTTCAGTCTAAGCATATCCACAGGGTTTGTGGAGAATATTTACTGTCACTTCCCTACAAAAAGATGGCCCCTCTACAGACCTGGATATTTAGGTCCATTAGCTTTAACCATCCTTAAATGCAAAGTCATCAGAATGATCATAGCAGAACTCATTTATGTGCAATTGGCAACTTAACTGGTCTGAACCTCAATATACTTGGTTTTATGAAGGGGCAAGCCCTGTCTATAGAGCACACTAATCTTCTTTGAAAAGCTTACAGAGGCTGTTGGGAGTGGTCACTTCTTGCATGCTGCTTATCGTGATCTGGTCAAGGCTTGTTACACTCTCTCTCACGCTGGTATTATTTAAGAGTTATACAAGCTTAATGTAAACTCATACATCATTTGTTATATTTCATCTTGGATATCCAGCAGATCCCATGTAGTGTTTGTTGCTGATACCTTCTCTGAATGCAAAACTATAAATGATTGAGTACCTTTGGGTCTTCTCTACTTTGATATTTATTTTGCAGACATCTAAGCCAATGTCCTAGAAAATGTTTTTTTCTAAATTTGCTGAAGACAAAATGGGCACTTTTATCTGCTCATCCACAGGATTGGAATATTCAGATATCTGTAATACCTAAAATAATGTTAAGCTAAATGCAAAAAATGCAAAGAAATAAAACAATAAAAGAATAACCCTACATATAAGTTATAAATGGCACTTCTCTTCAGACAGGCACAGTTAAAGGAGAACCAAGTGTTTACTGCTTATGTTGACAGTCCCACGCATTCAATTATTATTTTCAGCCATAGTCAGAAAATCCTTCTATCTGGCCCAGTTAATGTCAAGTGAATTTCTTTATGATACAAATAAGTTATGCCCCGAGTGTGTTTTCTCTTACCAGATCCATTGTTGAATACAATACTCCCTTTGGCATGTACAGATCAAGAATATTGTGTGTTTGGAAAGACCGCAAAGATGTCTAACCAAAGCAGTTAGAGGCTTTCAGTCCTATGGCTGTCTCAATAGATTAGCAGACTTCTCCTTATACTCAACAGTCTACCAGCTTCTCCAAGATGATCTATGTTTTATCTTTTGATCTATGAAAGACCCAGTCCTAACTGACCTCCTGTTTCTTCAGTAAATCCATTGCTCTGCAAACACCCACACTGGGGTCATAAATCTATACAAAAATTACAAAAGATGCACTGGACGGATAAGTTCCTAGTTCAACAAATTTTAAGTCTGTAGAATATGTTACCAATACATGTCTAAAGTACTGTTTTTACAGTATTTAATCATGATGATCAGGTTGGTAGACACACATTTTCTCCAGGGTTATCATGTATACTCCAGATTTGTTTGAAATGTGAGCATTATTAAGTGATTGAAAGGGTGGCAAGAACTTTTTAGTGTGTTTACTTATATTTGCATACAGGAAGGCATCTTATGTTTCCCATGACCATTTGAATTTTATTGTTTCTATCATCCTGTGATACCAATGACAAATGATTTTCCAGTCATTATAAGACACATCAATTACCTTACACTTTTTCAACTAATCACTTCTCACAAGCTCATCTATTATCCAGTCAAATGCTCTTCTTTGAAAAATATTCTTTAACATGTTAACCCAAGAAGACAGATGAGATCCACTGACAAAATGATCTGATGTTGTTAATCTTCTTTCCATTCATCACTGATGGGTTCGGTTCCGAGCCCTCGGAAATGAGTCAGCCTAGTACCAAGTTCACACCAGCCAAAAAACTCTTGAGCTAAGCTTCTATCCACAATGCCCTTCTTCCTGTTACGCCAGATCTCTTTTGCCTTGTAGCCATAAAGCCACGTTTCAGCCGAGCTCTCAGCTAAGTGGAAACTTTTTGATATTTTGTGAGAAAGTTGGTCTGTTCTCTTATTGTTAGTGATTTATATTCATCAATCTTCACTTTTACAGTTAGATTTATACCTGTTTCTCTTTCCTTCTACCTGTTTGGTAATCTTTTAAGTACCATTGATGGTACAGCCCTCTCTCTCTCTATCATAGTGGTATTCCTTGAATACCATAGCTGATATTTCTTCTCATCTTTCCTTTTCTATCTAGTTATGTGTTTTTGGCTTTTTAGATAGATACTGTGTATATTTGTTTAGGTTTAGACATAGAGTAAGTAGAATTTAAGACTGAAGACTTTTATTGTTGTGTTTAACTTGTCATGATGTCTGATAAGAAGGGTACTTTAGGTTTCAAGCACTGTACTTTGTGTAAAGGTAAACATCCAAACAGTGACTCTCACGATGATTGTGTTTATTGCTTGGGGGTGCCCCATCTTTCGGTGCAACCTCCCTGTGTGATTTACCAAAGTTTTAGCCAGTACACTCTGAATGAGCACAACAATATGCTGATTCTAATGGGCCTACTTAAATTGCCCTTTTCAAATGCCCTTTCTGCAATAGAGGTCTCAACTCCTCCTAGGAAGGATAAGAAAAGGCCCCATTCCATCCCCTCTTCACCCTCAAGTGACCAGGGCACGTCTGTCAAACCTAAGGTACAAAAACTTTCCTCTGAGCATAAATCTGCCTTGTTGCCACTGACCTCTTCTGCTCCAGGCACTACAACTGTTACTATATTGCCGCCAGCTTCAGCACCAATACTGTCTCCAGCACTGACCATAAACCTCTCTTCACCTACTACATCTTTGGCACTGGCTGCCACTTCGGCACAGTGTATGCCTTCGATGCCTATCTCTGGAATGGTGAATCAACCTCCCGTATCAGCTCTAAGTGCCCCTTCGGCACCGAGCTCTCTTACGGCTCCGACTGCAATAGATCTGATGCCACTGCACCTGAGTCTCCAAACTTGAGACTTCAGAGCCGGTAGACCCTACACCATGGACCAGATACTCTCCATCCATAGACCTGTTTCTAGGCTAAGTGTATAGCCCAGTCCTAGATTGACCACACTCTTTGTCAGGAGTATCCACTAGATCCACCAGGAGCCTTTCAGAACTTGATGTGGTGCATCTTGTGGATCAGCTGCTGGCAGCCAGGGGGATACCCATGCCTTCTGGGACCCATCTTCCTATGGGATTTGGGTTGATTACTGCACAAACTCCATCCTATTCTCCTCCTTTGACCACCTCAGTTCCAAAGCCTCCTGCTCTGACTCCTCATTCGGAACCCCCCTGTCTTGGTGCCAGTAGTGGACCTCCCTTTGACTCCGGGACCATCTCTTTGGTCCTCAGTTCTGTGATTGGGCTGTGGGCTCTTCAGTCGGTGGCACTGTCCCAAGTGTTTCTTCAGTTCTATCCTCAGTACTGGGAGCTTTGTCTGCTCCGATCCTGCTTGAGGCTCCATCCTCGGGAGCAGGTTCGATGGAGTGGAGTGTGACCCTGGTTCCAAGGTTGTCCTTCTCGCTTCCAGGCTCCCATCCCTCTTTGGGCAGACCTGCTTTCTGGGCGATGGCGAGGGTTCTTGCTTCTGGAAACATTCTGCCGGCATCAGAACCCCAATTATCTCCCCCTGAGCTACAGCTACCATAGGCCACCCCCCCCAGAACACTGGGCAGGGAAGTCACAGGAACCCCCTGTACAGGATGCCCACTCTTCCAAATCCTCCTCAGAACCCCACACTGAGGAGCCCCAGCAGAAGAGGTTGTGCAAGAGGAAGCACATAGACTCACCTGAGGAGTCTCTTACAGAAGACATGGATTTTGATTATGGTGAAGGGTTCCCACTGTCACCTCCTGATGATGTTTCCTTTGGATACATTCTTGAAATGCTGAAACAGAGGGGTGACTGGAAGCCCACTAATCCTTCTTCTGAGTCCGTGTTCCTGCAGGCATTCTGTGCCTGGCCTTCTACCTCTTGGGTGACCCCGCCTGCAGACAAGCTAGTACAGCTCATAGTGCAGTGCACCAGGAAGAACCCTGACTCTGTTGAGGCGATCCCTCGGAGACCCAACAAGATAGTCTCTTCACCCAAGGAACACCCATATTGGTCCAAAGGTTTACCAGTCGATGCTATGGTGGTGGCAGTGGCCACTAAAAAGGACCTAGCTGAAGAGGGTCCTACTGTCCACCTGCCCAACAGAGAGTCCCGGGCTGTGGATAGATTGGGTATGTGAGTTTTGGCATCAGCGACCTTTGCCATATCATCCCTGAACTACTTGGCACATTTTACGAGGCTCCAAAGAGACTTGATTTCAGAACTCACTGGAACACTTGCAGGGCAGGTGTCTGATGAGGGAGGGACAAAGTTGAATCACAGCTCACATCCCTGGAATTGATCTCTAATTCATCCAAGAGGTTGCTTTCACATGCAAATGAAGGGGCAGCTAGAGCTGGGGATTCAGGCATAGTTATGAGACGACACACCTGGATGCACATTTGTAACCTCATGGACCCATTCAAGCCTTCCTTCCTGAATGCTCCCATTGAAGCATCTTCTCTGTTTGGCTCCAAGGTAAAAGACACTCTGGCCAGGTGTGAGCAAGATGGTAAGACCCTGTCTGCCATAGGCCTATGTTTTTGCAACCCTCAACGTTCCTTTTCCAGGAACCAGAGGAGTGGGAAGATGTGGCACAAAAAATCTCAGGGTCCTTTCTGTGCCAGACATGGTGATGATACCCCAGGGGCAGAGGGGGTAACAATTCTGGAAGACCCCCCCTTTCAAGGCAGAGGGGGTCCACACAACCAAGGTCTCAGAGACTATTTCTTTGGACAGCCTTAACAGCACTCCTGAAGAGCGGCCCAATTGCTTGCCTCTGGAAGCAGTCAGGGGTCATTTCTCTCTGCACCAAGCTGCCTGGCACTCTATCACCACTGATCATTGGGTGCAGAATATCATTACAAGAGGTTACACCATTCCAAAACTTCCAACAAGACTTCCTGACATTCCATCCAGTCAGAGGGAAGAAGCAGCTTCAGAAGTAAAAAAAGCTGTATCAAAAAAGAGCCATCCAACTAGTCCGATCCAGACCAATGTGGATCTTGATTTTGCTCAAGATTATTTTTGGTGCCAAAAAAGACAGGGGACTGGAGACCCATTCTGGATCTCAGCAGTTTGAACAAATATGTCACCCAAACCAAATTCCAGATGGTCATGGTTCAGTCCATCCTCCCTTTTCTCAGGGAGGGCAATTGGATGTGCTCAATAGATCTCCGGGATGTGTATTACCACATCAAAATGGACAAATGCTCAAGGAGTCTGCTTCACTTCCAGCTAAGAGCCAATCATTACCAGTTTTGCTCCTTGCTGTTCAGTCTCTCTCTACAGCCCCCAGAGTATTCAAAAAGTGCATGGCAGTGGTCACAGCCAACTTGGGACTACAAGGACTCCAGCTGTTTCTGCTTTTGGATGATTGGCTCCTTACCACCCCCCACAAAGCATCTTCTGATAACAGCCCTGCAATACACCCTTTCGCTGGCAGAAATTTTAGGGATAACTGTGCACTGGGAAAAATCCAACCTGACTCTGGCCCAGCAGATAGAATTCATCATAGCAGTCTCTGACACCCAATCCTGTCTGGTGTCACTCCCAGTTCACAGACTCCAGAGGTTGAGGCTTCAGCTCTGGGTGATACTCTGTCAAAACAAAGTCTCGGTGAGAGAGGTCCTTCAGGTCCTAGGATCCATGGCAGCTTCCATACCAATAGTGCCTCTTGCAAAACTGCATATGCAAATCCTCTAATAGCTTTTTCTCTCTTAGTGGTTCCTGAACCATCACCCTCTATGTTTTCAGATCTGGATAACCAACTCTTGCAAACAAGACCGTCTTTGGTGGATGAGGCCAGACACATAACTTTGGAGCAGCCCATTCCAGTCCCCTCAGCCCTAGGCCATTGTGACCACGTATGCTTCCCTGATAGGGTGGGGGGACCATTTCCAGGGAAAGACAGTCCAAGGCACATGGTCTACGCTGGAGGGCAACCTGCATATCAACATTCTAGAACTGAGAGTGGTGCTGTTAGCACTGAAAGAATTCCAACTGGTACTCCCCTCTGGAATGATTGCAATTCAGTCAGACAATATGTCAGTAGTCTGGTATATCAACAAGCAAGAAGGAACCAAATCCTACCCCCTGTGTCAAGAGGCCATGAGAATTTGGCAATGGGTTATAGATTCCAACTGCTTTCTGATAGCAATGCATATCTTGAGGATCTTCAATGTGATTGTGGACAAGCTGAGCAGATGTATTCTCTTGCCCCATGAGTGGTCTCTCAATCCTAGAGTAGCTGCAGAAATTTTCAGCCATTGGGGCTAGCCTTGCTGCAATGTCTTTGCCTCTCCTTCAAACAATAAATGCAGCATCTATTTTGCCCTATTCCACCCAAAGGGAGAGTCCCCAATGGACGCTCTAATTCATGATTGACCCATGAGACTTCTTTATGCCTATGCCCCCATTCCTCTGATTCCACAATTCATAAAGAAAGCCATTTGGTTGAAATGCAAAGTGATCCTCATAGCCCCTTTTTTGCCTCAACAAGTTTGGCTCCCCTTCCTTCAGCCTCATCTGTTGTGACCCCATTCCATATCTGATCTCTCACCCCCAAGGGTTGACTCACCCAAATCTGTCCAGTCACAAGCTGACAGCTTGGTTTCTCCACTTCCTGTCTTGTTTGCAATATCATTTTGGCTTCTCATAAACCATCCACCAGAAGACTATACTGGGACAAATGGAAAAGGTTCTCTATTTGGTCAAAGGAAAGGATGCTAGATCCGTATTCAACTCCAGTCACAGTAGTCTTGCAATATCTGTCTAAGTTTTTTGAAGATGGAGCCACAGCCTGTACCATATGAGTACATCTGGTGGTGATTTCAAATTACCATAATGGCTGCATGGTACTCTGCTCATATCACTGTGTTTATGTAAATCTTTTCTCAAAGGAGTTTCTCATATTAGACCTCCAATCAGACAGCCTATAGAGCCATGGAACCTCACGCTAGTTCTTCAATCTTTGACTCAGACCCTCTTTAAATCTGCAGCAAATTGTGATCTCAAATTCTTGTCATGGAAATCTCACTCCTTGGTAGCCATCATGTCAGCCAGACGAGTTTCAGAGTTGCAGACATTGTGCACCAAAAGACCCTATGTAATTTTACACAAGGACAGAGTATCACTCCGGATGAACCCATCCTTTCTCCCGAAAGTTGTTTCTGAATTTTCCATCTATCAGTCTATTGATCTTCCAGTATTTTTCCCAAATTTTTCTAATAAAGGAGAATACTGCCCACATTCCTTGGATGTACACAGGCAATTGTGATTCTATTTAGACAGGACCAAAGCAATACGTAAGCCCGACCAACTGTTCATTTTCTTTTCTGGGCCTAGAATGGGACAGTCTGTCTCCAAGGTCACTTTATCAGAATGGCTAAGGGACTGCATACATTTCAGTTATTCATTTGCAAAAGAACCTATGCCACAGAATATTAAAGCCCATTCCACCAGATCTATGGCAAGTTCTGTAGCCTTCCATTACAGGGCTTCTATGGATGACATTTGTGCAGCAGCCTCTTGAGCTAAACCCCACACTTTTATCAATCATTATAAATTGTATGTGGTCTACAGAGGGTGAGATGACTTCGGCTCAAAGGTTCTCAGGAACATTCTTCCATAAGGGCCACCCAAGGATGATAAGGTAGCTGTGGATTCTGTTCCATTCGTGATGAATGGAAAGAAGATTAACAACATCAGAGAATGAAGTTATGTCTTACCATATCATTCCATCTGTGTTGTTCATCTTCTTTCATTCATCACTTCCCACCCACCTTCCCCCACCAAAGGCTCCTGGTGGATACTTTAGGTCCAAGTGGTGTCTTAGGGTATTTGCTCAGAAATGGTCTCTGTTTTACTTGTATAACATGGGCAAACTCGATCTGAGGTAACAGGGAGAAGGACATTGTGGTAGAATCTTAGCTTGAGAGTTTTTTGGCTGGCGCGAGCTTGGTACTAGGCCAACTCGGTTCCAAGGGCATGGAACCGAATCCATCGGTGATGAATGAAAGAAGATTAACAACACAGATGGAACATTATGGTAAGACATAACTTCTTTTTTTTAACCATTACAGAAGTTAAGAATTCAGCTGGTAATGCCTTATTTTCTTTCTTCCTAGCCAAAATTTGGAACTCCGTCCCTCCCACTTTAAGAAACACAGTAAACACCCACTTTTCTAAAGCAGAAACAAGAGATAACCAAAAATATACCTGAATCCTGACCTCATTACTTCATAGGTTCATAGGTAGGTACTAGGCTATTGGCGCTGGGGCCTATACAAGCGCAGCCAAAAAGGTACCCTGGCTTTTGCCACACAAGAAAATTATTTTCCTGTGCCACTGTTGAGAAAAGCACCAGAGGTGATCCCCGGGGTGAATTTCCTATTTCCCATCCATTCATCAAGATTTTTCTTGAAGAGTGCTAATGAGGAGCTTCATTTGATATAGATAGGTAGTTTATTCCAGAGTATGGGAAGTCTCTAGGACATGAATCTATCCCTCTGGCATGTTCTGTTTATTGTGGTGACAAGGTTTAGGTCCCTAGAGCATGTAGCTCAGTGGGATTGGGATTTCTTTAAGTGGAGCATGTCCAACAGCTCTGGGTTTGACATAGCTTTGTATGTTAGGCAGAGATCACCTCTGAGTAGGCAATATGCGACAGAGTAAAGCTGGAGTTTTTTGAGATGGTCTGTGTAGGGCATCTGTTTGAGGCCGGTAATCCTCTTTGTGAGGTATTTCCATGGCTTTTCTAGTTGTTGTAGGTGTCTTGTGAGGTACATACCAATAGGGGCATTGTACTCTATAATCGATCTAATGAGTGATGCGTAGAGGGGAACAATGACCTCTTTTTTTCTGGATGAGAAACATTTTGTGATGAGGTGTGCCATGTAGAAGGATTTCCTGACTACTGTGGCGATGTGATTATCAAAGGAGAGACTATTGTCCACCTGTGTCCCAAGGTCTCTTATCACACTTGTGGTGTATACTACCGCCTATGTTGTAGTTTATGGGTACAGAGTTTTTACCAAAGGAGATGACAATGCACTTTTTGGCATTGAGCTTGAGGCCATGGCTTTGATACCAGGCATCTGTCTCAGTGAGGCCCTTTTGTAGGATGTCCACATCGTTAGGAATTTCGATTATGGCTCCTAGTTTGCAGTCATCTGTGAACTTCGTTAGCCAAATACCTTCTGCCTATGGGTATTTAAGAGCAAGTTGTTTGGTGTTTTAAAATGTTCTGAGGAAGACCCGATTGTGGAAAGAAAGAGCTCAACTTGTATTTTTGGAGAAATCAATAAAGTGTTTGGATACCTACAGTGGTTGTGGAGTGGAAATCTGTATCGTTCTTGGCAGTCTCTATTGTGTTTTGTTACCTTCTGTGTTAGCCTGTACTTCAGAGAAGTAGATACCAAACATGAGAGGACCCAGGACTGCACCCTGTGGTACTCCACTTGTCACTGGTCTGAAGTTGGATTTGGAGTCTGCTACTTTCACAGTGTGAGTTCTGTCAGTGAGCCATTTGACAGCCCATCTTGTGACATAGGGATTTATACCTAGTTTAGTGAGTTTATCTATAATTCCAGAGTTGGGGATGGTGTCAAAAGCCTTGACAAGATCTAGATAGGCTGTGTGAACCACCTTACCCTCATCTACGGCTTTGGTGACTGCTTCAAAGAAGTCTATGAGGTTTAGGAGACATGATCTGCCTTTTACAAACCCAAACAGGGTGGGGTCCAGAGTTTGGAGATTACTAATGTCTTTGTTTATAAGTTCCGTGATTATACGTTCCATGGCCTTGCAGACCAGGCTCGTCAGGCTAATGGGGCAGTAGTTCCCATTGTCTGTTGTGGCTCCCCCCTTGTGTAGTGGGATAACCATCGCTCAGCACCATTCAGCAGGCACAAAGCCTGAGGTGAGGCTATGATTGAACATGGTACTTAGGTGGGGTGCCAGTTTGTTCTGTAGTTCATGTAGAATGCAGCCTGGGATGTTGTCTGGTCCCATGGATGCTGTGTTCCTGGCTTTGGAGAGTGTGGAATTTACCTGTGCAGCCGTGATTACAGGAACTTTGCATTCTTCCAGTATAGAGATGGGCTTTTTAGGGGGTGAGAGGGGGGTAAAGTTAGAACTGAACCTATCTGCCAGGATGTTGGCAATATCAGTTGGGGTTGGGTCTGTATATTTAGTGCCATTGTGCTGTAACTCAGAGCAGATCTGAGTGTTGCCATTAAGATTCTTGACATAGCTATAGAATGCTTTGTGGTTGTCTTTAGAATCAGTGGCAATTTTGTTTTCATAACTAGCTTTGGAGGATTTTATCAGGGATCGCAGCTTCTTACTGAGGCTGACCAGGGAGCTCCTCCACTCATGGGATTTTACTCTCTTTTGCAACAGTTTCTTCCTTCTGTTGTACAATTTGTTTATGGCAGGGGACCACCAGATTGGCTTCCTTTTTTTGGAGGATAGCGTCTTGGTTCTGTTTGGGATAGCACAATCCATGCACTCGTGTAAGTGCTTATAAAGTGCAATTGTATAGGATTCAGTAGTCGTAACTGTATTGTCCATCTGCATGGGTGTCATGAAGTTCACCACTTCTGTCTTAAGAAGCATGAAGTTGGCTTTGGAGAAATTTTTTTACCATGGTTTCCTTAATGGGGAGTGGTGGCAGGATGTGGATATCTAAGGTAATTAGCTTATGGTTGGATCGGACCAATGAGGCATTGACTTCAGGTGTGGAACACCGGTCACTCATGTTGGTAATGACTCGATCTAGGAAATTAATGCCCCTGGTGGGGGTTTGGATAAGTTGATCGAGGGCATTGGAGTTTATGAATTCCAGAAAGCGTTGAGCGAAGGAGTTGGTACATGAGTAGTTTTCCCAGTTAATGGTGGGGTAGTTGAAATTGCCCATTGTTAAGGTGTTTGGCTGAACCCTAATATTTTCCAGTACATCAAGAAAAGAGGAGTGGGAATCCTGGGGCATGGTGGGAGATCTGTAGCAAGCTACAATTTGGATTGCAGTTTTGCCCAGAGTTAGTTGCACTTAGATAACCTTGACTGCATTATGCTGAGCAACTAGCCTGTAGGTGTGGATATCCTTAATGAATATGGACTCACCTCTGCCTTTGGTGTTCCGGTCCAGGTTACTTGGCCGAAAGGTGTGGTATGAGTTATAGCCTGAAAGTGCAAGGGTGCTCTCTGGAGCCTTGAACCAGGTCTCAGTCACTGCACAGATATCGATGTTCTCCATTTTAGGAGTGCCTCGAGTGAGTGCATTTTGAGATTTAGACTTCTAGAATTGAGTAGCATCACCCTCAGTTTTTGCTTGCCTGTTCCTGTTATGGTGGTGAATTTGTCATTTGAACCTTGCCTAAGAAAGGCACTATAGGCGCAGCAAGAACCTTAGCCGGTATCCGGAATCCCAGGGGTGACAGGTGCAGGCCATCTCTGGCAAAGCATCTTGGTCTGTCGACCATGTCATCCCAGGCAGACAGATACTGAATCCCTTTAGAATGACATCAGAAGCTTAGCCAATTGTTGAAGTCAATCATTTTGTCCTTGTACTGCGGCATCATTCTGGGTGATGGCAGACTGCTACTCAGGGCTAGGGTCATACCTGCCCGGGCTACAAGATCGGAGAGCTCTTCCATGTCTCTTTTCATGTAGTCCAGGGAGGTATATCCCTGGTACATAGGATAGGAATTAACTAAGTGCTTAGCAGCATTCGAGTCAACTACAACTATAGCTGGTGGGACAGGTTTAGGAATGGTGTATAAAAATGTAAAAGACCCAAGAACTTTATATATCCTGTCTGCCTTTTTAGGGACAGCAGGTTGACTAGCAGGAAAATTGTAGCCATTACTGAAAAAATATGTGTAAGTTCTAGAAAATCCTTCTGTAACAACTCATATTATTTTCTGAAAAACCTCAGTGAGCCCCCACTGAAAACACTGTGACATTCTAGCAATAGTCTCAGTGAAAGAAAACCCTCAACAAGGAGTCTGAATTAAAAATCTGAGGACAAAACCCTGAATGTGCATTTTTCTGTTCAGATTCAGAATGTTTAATCTCTTCTGGAAAGGAAGTAACCCTCTTTCACTACTCAGCAAGAAATAAAATCCTGAACAAGTACCAATACACTACTCCTATCCAAATACATTTGAGGAGGCATTGATACATTTTTGCTTTTCTTTCTTTTTGGCAGAAAACTGTGGCCAACCATGTTGCTAGTGGCAGCTGATGCTTCTGCAGAGATGGGCACAGTATTCTGAAACAACAGACAAACCTTCCCTATTCCCTCTCCCAGGACTGAAAAGAGCATCTCTCCCTTTCCCAAAACTGGGACTCCAACAGCTAGAGAGGACATGGCCGTGGTCTATAGTGGCTGTAGGTGCTACAACAGAGGCATTCATGGTAAAAGATCAGTGCTCTGAGGTACAACAAAATGGCCACAGCAGAGTCACCCACCTGCAGCTGAAGCAAATTGCTAGCCTGATGTAGTGGCAAAGGTTGTTTGCTTAACTTTTTATTTTTGTGGCTGGAAGCAACACCAACAATCTGTTCCATAGTCAAGCAGAAAATAGTGTCTCTTTCCCATGGAAGAAAATCAGCAAATGGCAGTAAAAGTACCACTTCACAAAATATACTTTTTTTTGACAGAACAAAAACACTTTCAAACCAAATGGGAGTAAAAACAAGTGCTCTTTTAGCCAGCTCAGGTCAAACTGCTTGCCAGTTTGGGTACATGGAAGGTGCCCTGAAGCTTTGGAAGTTATCCAGCTGTCATACTCTTGGCAGAGTGGGAGGTTGGCATAATGGTTAAATGTTAACCTTGCAGACACAAGGTGCAGAGTTGGATTCTTACATGGGGTAATTGGCTAGGCTTAAAATGGCCCATGAGGGCAGTTAGCCTAGTACTACACTATGAACCTATATAGTTAAGGCTACTGCAGCAATTATCATTATGAAGAGCATCAGTTTATACTGTTGTATGGTAATGTGATTCCTTAACGTTCCATGTTAATTTCGACTCATTAATACTGATTGGCATAAACCATATTTAAATAGCACTTCTCAGTAGACAGAACCTTGGCGATCTTCCTATGAGACAGACATTGTAAAGCTACTAATTGCTTAAGTGCTTTACTTGCACATACCTTTTGTTAGATGCTACATACTACTCATCTGTCCAGATTTTCACCGAATGTCCAGATTTTTGCCTCAAATTTTTTGGTCTGTTCCTTATAAAATTTTTATTTTTCTGGCAAATTTCTGAGGATAGAAGTTACTAAATAATTACAAACATTTGAGTTTCAGATATCATATCCTTCACAAAATGCATGCTAACACAAATCCTGTTATTCCACCACCTTTCCAAGTTATGAGAGCGATATTTAGAATCTATCCCTATTTTTGGGGCTTTGTCTCGCCATTTCCTTAGGCTTTGTCCAGATTTCTTGGTCTATGAGATTGATAGGTATAAGTTATATAATGGGTCTCTTAACAGTAGTAGTAATTTTGTGGCTTATCGATATATACATTAAGCTGTAGATAATCACAGGTGTATTTAGGTCATGCATGTGTGTTTGTGTATCCCTCGTAACATTTGTTATATGTACTGCTGATCTTTGATAAATTATATGGTGAGTTTGCTAATAGCACTAGTCATTTCGTAACTTGTCTTTATACCCATTAAGTTGCAAGTGTTTGTGTAGTTGTATAGTAATGCTTCAAACCTTGGTGTGCTGTTTTTAAATAGCTTTCTTTCTGAATCCAACTCTTTATGTTCCTGTATTTATCAGACTATCAACCAAGAGATGTCAAATCCTTGGTGGCCCAATGGCACATAGGAGAGAACTTACTGAACCCAATGTGAGCTGTTTTGCATTAGCAGCAGTGGTGTTGGGTGGGTCACAACTGGAGATAGGGAGGGAGTGGCTGAAGTCTACTCATCTATCCTGGAAGAAGGGAGAAAGCCTAGCCTCTGTGCAATAAAGAAGTATTGTGAGCCTTGTTGAGCTCCATTCTGTACTGCATAATTGGTATGCCACTTAATCTGAATGTAGCACATGAACAAAGCATGCATGCACCTCATGGATACAGTGAATGTAGAGCTCACAAGGCTGCAGAGGGTGCTGAAAGATGGGGCACCCTTTTCAGAAGCATTATGATGCTGCACTGGCATCCTCATTGTCCTCATAGGCACCAAATGGGGATTGGGTTGTTCCTGAGTGGAGGTCTGGTCTTGTTTTCCTGGTGAACAAATAGAGGAGCTGAAAGTAGATGGTGGACAGCTACATGGAGGAAAAAAATAAAGATGAGGCAAATCATCTGCTTTTGTATACAGCACATGCATGTCATGCCTGTTAAGTAAGACCATGCATTTCAACCCACATTATAAAATTGCAGGAACTCTCTATTACAAAAAGAAAAATAAATGGTAAAATTGTACCTTGTGTCTTGTTTACATTTTTATATTTTACAATGTAATGTGTTTCACACTGACCTTGACATTTTTATTAATACAAAATGTATTTTAGTTTGTGTTTGCTTCAGCACTTTTCTCAGAACTGCATCCATTTGATCTTATTGACTTACTCTGGTCTGATATTTTAAACTGCTAATTGTTTCTACAGAAGATGTTTCTGTATTTTGTGTTATCACTGTGTACATGTCTACCTGTATTGCATATACTGTTTAATAACTGTGCATATTTTGTTTATAATTTGGACTGGGGGTTGGCTGAAAAGGGTCCTGTACCAGCCCAGCGTATGTTAAACAAAGTTTAGCTAACTAACAAATAAATAAATAACACCAAGACTACCAGTTTATAAATCAAACATCTATTTTACCAACATACTGATGATCCAGTCTTTTGTATATGAAGTAGGCTGTGCAGATCTTTGGACATTTTCACTTTCAGAGAGGATGCTGCTTCCAAGGCCATGCATACTATCTACGTCGAATGTTATTTTTGTGCTTTTCCGTGCCAAGATCACATAATTCATCTTATTGTACATCCATCTCCTGCACAGCTATACATGGTCATTCACTTCAGCTGTGGGCCATCATCATTTGTCCACAACTGATTATTATGATACAGTTCCCTGGCCAGAAAATATTTGCATCCTGTTTGCTGTATAGCCATTTTAACAGCTTTTATGCTAACAACCCCAGTAACTGAGGTCAAGTCATGACTACCTCTGTTACTAACTGCGAAGATCTGTAAATATGTGACTAGCACATTTTTAAGGAATGGTATGCATTCCTGTAACATGGACTGTCTGCCACTTGTAGTTGTTGTTTGTTAACCAGGTTGCAAGTGTCATTTTTCAAAAGAGACCAAGTCTGGTTGCAAGCTCAGACAGACAGTTTGTAAGAGGAAATTGAGGAAGTCTTATCTAAAACTACAAGAAGAAGTTGATCACCAACTCTTACCCTCATACTTGTGAGCTAATCTTCATTGTTAAATGCTACCAAAATGCAATGACATTTCAAGGAACAGTTCAATACTAAAAACACTGGGCAATCTGAATGTACTTGGCTTTTGCTTTTCTTGCAAGGAGTGAAATTTGATTCTGTTCAGTCAGCATGCTTCCTAATGTCGTGGCTAGCTATATTCCAGCACATTTCATTTGTATTTTGAGGTAGATATACACTCGTGACGGGAATTGAAAAATGATAACTTGTGTATTATTACATGTTGCATGTTTGCATGTCACCATTATTGACTTTAAGATAAAAGCGTCACGATGTAGGCTAACAAAAGTAAGTACACATCCCTTCGATACACTGGGGCAATATATGACTGAATCTTTCTCCCAGAACAGAATGACTCAGTAGTGTATGAAGGAAAGATAGCAGTCTTCTCCAGGAAGACATTTTGAGACTCATTCAAAGTTGTGTAATTATCTGTTCCTACTCTATTTACCAGCTTATATTTCCCAGAGTTTTCCTGTCAATTCCAGGCTATGATAGCTTTTATCTTTTGATATTCTTTACAAGATGAAGGCTAAAGGGCTCACATTTATCATCTATGAACGTTTTTATCATTCTCCCTCAAATGCTTTATACAGCATCTGTAACTTATTGTGAAATGGTTTAGACCCAGGAAACTTGAGGTTGACTGAATAACTGAGTGCTAGTTTCTGCACAGACACACGCACACACACACACACACACACACACACACACACACACACACACACACACACACACACACACACACACACACACACACACACATGCACACACATATGCACACTATGTCTTTTTGTTTATAAGCTTGCTTTAAACCTAATAAATTAAGAGGGCTGTGATCAGCAACTATTTTCTTTTGACAAACAAGCCTTGGCCCTTCCTATGTTGGCACATCTTCCCCTCATGCAACTTTCCAAATTAATACAATTCCAAGGATGCAAACTATAAAAAAAACTCCTGCTTTCAAATGTATATCGATACGCACACACACACACACACACACACACACACACACACACACACACACACACACACACACACACACACACACACACACACACACACACACACACACACACACACACACACACACACACACACACACACACACACACACACACACACACACACACACACACACACACACACACACACACACACACACACACACACACACACACACACACACACACACACACACACACACACACACACACACACGTGTGTATAGATTATATATATTGTTTAGCAGTTAGTACAGAAGATTAAGGCTTTTAGCTGTTAGCAAACCACTTCCTGTACACAGAGCACAAGTTTGATTTATTTTTTCTAAACTGTGTTGAGTATGACCAAGTTACTTAACCAGACAGTGCTCACAGGTCACCTCTGGAAAGTGACACTTATGTCCAGTGAGCTAACCTGGCTAACAGATGTCTGATATAAAAAAGTGTGACATTTACAGGGAAATAAATACATGTTCCCAGTAAATGCACTATTATTAATCATGCAGTCAAGACTGATCATGATAATGCTGTTGTTTATAACTTCAAATAATCATTGGAAGGCATATTGTACAATAGGACTATTCTAATGCATCTTGTTTCTATGGCAGATACGTTTTTATTTTTTTATGAAACTAGTATGGCTTCAAGCCAACATTGTGCGTGGTACAAAGTAAATCAAAATGATTATTTGCTTTTACTTTTCAAATAGCTGAGACCAAAAGTACCCATTTACTCTAATTTAATATTGCATTACTGGAGGTATTGGAAGCCTTGGACAGACTGAAGACATAGCCCCTGTTTCTGATATCCTCCACTGCAATTTTAAAACTGCAGTCATTTAGCATTTAACAGTTATATAAGCAGAATGGATTTGGAATTGGCTTATTATGTGTTAAGTAGTCAGGAAATCTACATTTTACACGGGCGCCATTTTATAATTCTGCTTTCCCTTGGAGATTCTATTCTCCAGGTACCTTATCATTACACTGCTCTGTTGCTAGGCTGCATGTTTTCATTGATTCATTTAAATACCAGCACTTTACAGACTTCATTTTCACTTTTTGCAATGCAAAGATCAAACAAAAATAAATGTGATTTTTGCAATTGACACTGATCATCTTCAGATATGGAAAAAAAAAGAATACAGAGCTCTTTATCACAAGGCATTTCACGTCAAACTAAATGACATCATAATTAAAACTTTTGTCAGAAAACAAAACAAAACTAAAATGAAACAAAATGAATTATGGATGTGAGAAAAGCCAATGCATTCAGTACTGCCTGGTGTGAACCTAAGCCCCCTTTTAAATAGTGGTTTCTTGTACTAATCTATAGTGTTAACTGAGATTGCTTTATTCATTACATGTGAATGTTTTAACAGCACACTGCACGTGACTACAACTTCATACTAAATATGTTGCTTACTGTATGCTTCTGGATTGCTATCAAATTATCCACAAGGAATATGGTTATGGGTTGCTATGACTTTCTTTTCTATTTACACGCCCACTGAGAAACAAATGAATCAGTATTATGTAAATGTTTTGGCGGGCAGGTGAGGATGGTGTTCCCTAGCACTTATTAATTTTCCATGTGCACATGTTAGAGGCTTAAGCAAAGGCCTGATGGCTGAACATGAAAGGTAACATACTGTAAGGGTGGCATGTGCTCTTGTTTTCATTGCCTAGGCACTTTCCTGACAGATATATCGTACTGTTGCATACCATCTTCCATAATAGTCTCTCTTTACTGGTAATCTCTCTGAATTACTTACAGTTTGTTCACACAGTATGTACATATAATCAGACGTTTTAGTCACATACCTTATATTTCACTTGTAGTGAAATTTATTTCTCCCTTCCCTCATCTGTTCTACCTCTTTGTGCATATAATCAGTTACAGATCCTAATGAAATCCTTATCTATAGTTTATACTTAGAACAATTATAAAAACCCGTGGTGGTGGTGCTGCGGTAGCGTTGTTGCCTCACAGTAAGATGCTGTCTGGTTCGATTCTCAGCTAGAGGATCTTCTGCGTGGAGCCATGCGTGAATGGGCGTACCTTTGTTGAAGGTTGTGCTTCAGGGCTGGTAACTCGGCACGTAAAAATCAACTACCAATCATTAGCGGACCGGAGTTCCGCTGTGGCGACCCCTAACCAGGAAAAGCCAAAAGACACAACAACAACATACTTAGAACAATTACAATGACTTTCCTCATTTTTCCTCACTCCAGTGTTCTGGATACTGACTTTATTTTTCTGTAATTAAATGCATAATGTATTCACAATGATTTACTTGGTTTGAGTATCATAGAGGTATACAAACTGTTGTAATTTGAGTATTGTCTGCTTTTATTGTAATTTAATCTGTCTAGTGATTTTCCAATATAGGTGACACATTTTTCTTACTTGTGCCATGGTCTTAGACTCTGCTTTTTATGTATGTATGTATGTAGGTATGTAGGTATGTATATATTTATTTTCACTGTCTAGGCTAGATGCCTTAACTTAAATAATTCCTCCAAAATGTTTCCTTGCCATCTCAATTTGCTGTTTAATGTTATAGTCTTTCTGAAGAACCCCCCCCCCCCATTCTATCTGTAATCCCACCATGGGAACGTCTCCTTTTCTTTGCATATACTGTACACTCTGTCAGTGTTGGCTCATGATATTGGACTGCAGGACTGCAGCCCCCCCCCCCGCTGTAAAAAGAAAAAAAAATACTCAGACTGCTGTGAAAATGGCCCGACCACTAATTTGAAGTGTCCAAACCATTTAACTCAGACTGCTCACTGCTGTAAAAAGAAAACAAAAAATAGAGGGAGAGTCCATTTAAAATTTAGAGGGAGTGTCCATTTCCCAAATTCGGAATGATTAACCAGCAGTCCAGAATGGGAAACAAGGCATCATAGGTTCATAGGTTCATAGCTAGGTACTAGGCTATCGGCCCAAGGGCTTAGGTAAACCTAGCCAACAAAGCTCCCTGGCTTACACCACCAAAGAAAGTTAATTTCCTGTGCCCTTGTCGAGTAGAGCCGTAGAAGTGCTCCCCGAGGTGTATTTCCTATTTTCTCATCTACTCATCAAGATTTTTCTTGAAGAGTGTTAATGAGGAACTTTGCTTGACATAGATGGGTAGCTTGTTCCAGAGTATAGGAAGTCTCTGGGACAGGAATCTATCCCTCCAGCATGTCCTGTTTATTGTGTTGACAAAGTTTAGTTCCCTAGAGCGTGCAGCTCAGAGGGATGGGAATTTCTTTAGGTGTAGCATGTCCAACAGCTATGGGTTTAACATAGCTTTATATGTTAGGCAGAGATCTCCTTGGAGTAGGCGATATGCTACAGAGTAAAGCTGGTGTTTTTTGTGACGGTCAGTGCAAGGCATCTGTTTGAGGCCAGTAATCCTCTTTGTGAGGTACTTCTGTGGCCTTTCACAGCTGCTGCAGATGTCTTGTGAGGTACATTCCAAAAGGGGCATTGTACTCTATAATGGGTCTAATGAGTGCCAAGTAGAGGGGAAACAATAACCTATTTTTTCCTGGATAAGAACCCTTTTGTGATGAGTTGTGCCAGGTAGAAGGATTTCCTGACTACTGTGGTGATGTGATTATCAAAGGAGAGACTACTCTCCACCTTGGTCCCAAGGTCTTTTATCACACATTCAGCATTAAGTAGACTGCCGTTTATGTGGTAGTTCATGGGTACAGAGTTTTTCCAAAGGGGATGACAATGCACTTTTTGGCATTGAGCTTGAGGCCATGCCTCTGACACCAGGCATCTGTCTCAGTGAGGCCCTTCCTTTGGATGTCCACATCATTTGAGGACTCGACTATGGCTCCTAGTTTGCAATCATCTGTGAACATTGTTGGCCAGAGGCCTTCTGTTTTAGCCTGTACTTCAGAGAAGTAGATATCAAACAGGAGAGGCCCCAGGACTGAACCATATAGTACTCCACTTGTCACTGGTTTGAAGTCAAATTTGGAGTCTGCAACTTTTACAATGTGGGTTCTGTCAGTGAGCCAATCGGCAACCCATTTTGTGATTTATACCTAGTTTAGTGAGTTTAGCTATAATTCCAGAATGGGGAATGGTGTTGAAAGCCTTGGCAAGGTCAAGATAAGCTGTGTGAACCACCTTACCCTCGTTTATGGCTTTGGTGACTGCCTCAAAGAAGTTGATCAGGTTCAGAATGCATGATCTGCCTTTCACAAACCCAAATTGGGTGGGCTCTAGAGTTTGGAGGTTACCAATGTCTTTGTTTATGTGTTCCATGATGATACATTCCATGACCTTGCAGACCAGGCTCATCAGGCTAATAGGGCGATAGTTCCCAGGCTCATTGGTGGCTCCCCCTTTGTGCAGTGGGATAACTGTTGCTGTGCACCATTCAGTGGGTACAAAGCCTGATGTGAGACTATGATTGAACATTGTGCTTAGGTGGGGAGCCAGTTTGTTCTGAAGTTTATGTAAAACGCAGCCTGGGATGTTGTCATGAATGCTGTGTTCTTGGTTTTAGAGAGTGCAGATTTTACCTGCATAGATGTGATTATAGGGACTCTGCATTCTTCCTGTATAGATATGGGCCCTTTAGGGGGTGAGAGGGGGTAAAGTTAGCCCTGAACCTATCTGCCGGGATGTCAGCAATATCAGTTGGTTCTGTAATTTTCTTGTCGTTGTGCTGTAACTCAGAGCAGATCTGGGTGTTGCCATTGAGATTCTTGACACAGCTATAGAATGCTTTCTGGTTGCTCATAGAATCAGTGGTGATTTTGTTTTTGTAGCTAGCTTTGGAGGATCTTATAAGGGATCTCAGCTTCTTACTGAGGCTGACCAGGAAGCTCCTCCACTTATGGGATTTTAATATCTTTTGCAACAGTTTCTTCCTTCTGTTGTAGAGTTTGTTTATGGCAGGGGACCACCAGATTGGCTTCCTTTTTTTTGAGGATAGCATCTTGGTTCTGTTTGGGATAGCATGATCCATGCACTTGTGTAAGTGTTTATAGAGTGTATTTGTGCAGGATTCAACAGTTGTAACTGTATCGTCCGTTTGCATGGGTGTCATGAAGTTCACCACTTCTGTCTTAAGAAGCATGAAGTTAGCTTTGGAGAAATTTTTTACCATGGTTTCCTTAATGGTGGGTGGGGGCGTGATGTGGATATCTAGGGTGATTAGCTTATGCTCGGATCTGACCAATGAGGAGTTGACTTCAGGTGTGGAACACCAGTCACTCATGTTGGTAATGACTAGGTCTAGGATATTGTTGCCACTGGTGGGGGTGTGGATAAGTTGATCCAGGGCATTGGAATTTATGAATTCCAGAAAGTGCTGAGCGAAGGAGTTGGCACATGAGTAGTTTTCCTGGTTAATGGTGGGGTAGTTGAAATCGCTTGTTATTAGGGTGTTTGGTTGAACCCTAATATTTTCCAGTATAACAAGAAAAGAGGAATTTGAGCCCTGGGGCATGGTGAGGGATCTGTAGCAAGCTACAATTTGGATTGCAGTTTTGCCCAGAGTTAGTTGCACTTGGATAACCTTGGATGCATTATGCTGCACAACTAGCCTGGAGGTGTGGATATCCATAATGAATATGGACACACCTCCACCTTTGGTGTTCTGGTCCAGGTTACATGGCTGAAAGGTGTGATATGAGTTATAGCCTGGTAATGCAGGGGTGCTCTTTACAGCCTTGAACCAGGTCTCAGTCACTGCACAGATATCAATGTTATCCATTTTAAGGAGTGCCTCGAGTGAGTGCATTATGAGTTTTAGACTTCTAGCATTGAATAGCATTACCCTCAGTTTTTGCTTGCCTGTTCCTGTTATGGTGGTGAATTTGTCATTTGAACCTTGCCTAAAAAAGGCAATATAAGGGTGGCAAGACCCTTAGCCAGTATTCGAAATCCCATGGTTGACAGCTGCAGGCCATCTCTGGCAAAGCATAGTGGTCTGTCGACTATGTGGTCCCAGGCAGACAGATACTGGATCCCCTTAGAATGACACCAGAAGCTTAGCCAATTGTTGAAGTCAATAATTTTGTCCTTGTACTGCAGTATCATTCTGGGCAATGGTAGAATGCTACTCAGGGCAAGCCTTGCCTGGGCTACAAGATCAGAGAGCTCTTCCATGTCTCTTTTCATGTAGTCCAGGGATGTGCATGTCAGGTCATTCACACCAACATGGACAATGACAGAGTCATATTTGTACTTGTTGTGGAGTGACCTGAGTGCCTGGCTTATGTGGCGGATCCTGGAATCTGACAGACAGCTGACAGTAACCTTCTTCTTGTTTAGCCTGGTGAGTGGTACATCAGTGTGCCTGACTATAGAGTCACCTATGACTATTGTGTTGGGTACATTGATTTGCCTTATGAGTTATGGTTTATTGGCACACTGAGTCTGTGGGCTGTATGTCATTTGGGTTGTGTTGGGGGGTGGAGGTTGCTTGGGTTTCTGCTTTGGAGGTCGTTGCTTGAGCAGATTATTACTGAGAGCCTCTGTGAATGTTTTTGTGTTTCTATGTGTGGATTTTGGTGGTGTAGGGTTAGTGGATCTATGGGATGAGTGTGGTCTGGTACAAGTGTTTACCTTCTCCTCTTGACTGTCAAGTTCAGTCTTGGTTGGAGTGAGCCTTACCTTCAATTTGGCTAGATAAGTGCATCTTTCACAGGTTGTTGTGTTGGGTGGTAGGTGGAGAGGGTTGTCTGTGTACATGAGACAATTGCTACATTGCCCCATGATGCCCAGATTCATCAGATAGACAGGAGAGAACACTGGGAGCTGACCCTTGGACATGCCTGAATAAAAAACTACTTTCCTCTAAACATCTGAGGAATGTGAGTATAAGAGCTGTTTTTCTTAAAGCAAGTGAGGAAAGTAAGTACAAAAACTGTTTTCCTCTAGGTAAAGAGGAAGGCTGAGTGCTGTAGTAATTTATAACTTATTTAGTGCTAACAACAAGTTCTGAACAAGTGCTGGGCATTAATAAGCAAATTCAAATGCTAAAACTAAGAATCTGTATCTGGATCATGTGGTAGAGAGGCTACCTAGTGCTTACCACTCCCATTGATAAGCTAGAATGCTTCCCTCCAACACAGAAAGGCTCAGACTGTAGATGGTCCAGAAGTCTATGCAGTTACAACTGCAGAGACTGGAAGGGGATTCGACTGCAATGTCTGCAGGCTGGACAACTGTAAGCCTGCTGCTCTTGTTAGACCATAGAGGCAAGCTTTACCGGGGACCAGGTTGTTGAGAGTTCAGGTACTAAATACAGAGGTGGGTGTGTGTGTATGAAATGCCCCATGCAAATATACCTGGTGGCTAGAGACAGGATCAAACCCTGTACCTTGCATGCAGATAGCAAGAGCCTGAATTCACTATCCACCAGCACTTGTTAAAAGCGTTCAGATTTTTGCGTCATATTTTATTTCTGTTCTGTTCCTCATAAAATCAGTGGTTTTCTGGAATGATAGACACGTGAATTTCAGACTTCATATTCTTCAGAAGGTACATGTAACACAAAACCTTTTATTCCAGCAATTTTCTAAGTTTATAAGATCAATATTTGAAAGTTGTCCCTATTTTTGGGGATGTATTCCCCCATTATTCATTTTGTCCAGGCTTTTTGTGCTAAGAGGTTATGAGCTATGCTATGGTGAGAACTGAATTCACTGAATATTATTGGGGGCTGTATTCAACCATTATTCTCTTTGTCCTGGTGTTTTGTGCTATGAAGTTGAGAGCTGTGGTGACAACTGAATTCATTAAATGATAGTCATTTAAGTTTCAGTCTTCCTATCTTTGCAGAAACAGCCAATTTGGCATTGTGGTATGTTACGCTGACTGTAGTGCACAGGGTCCTGGGTTCAAGACTTGGCAGTGAAATGCATGGTGGTAACACAGCATTTTATTCTAGCAAATTTTCAAGATTATACAAGCAATGTTTAAAATGTGTCCCTGGTTTTTCGGCTTTTGTCCCACCCACAATACATTTTTGCAAAATTGAGAGATACAGTTGATTGTCGAGTGGATTTTATAAGGAGCTGAGAGCTTCAGGGAAAGAGAAGCTTAGTGTTGCTTATGCTGAAATTGCTTGCTTTGTTAATAGTGCAACAAGTAGTGTATTTGCTTTTAATGTAAAAGGCTGTGGGTTCTACTCCCACATTATGTAGATGCATTGCTGATACTGTTCTGTGTTATACTTTTAAAGTGGGTGGATGCTGCAGTCCTGAGAATGTCCTCTTTGACGGAGATACCTAGTAACTATGAACCTATTGTCAGTTTGCCTTCCAGTCCCTATTGCATTATTACTAGCTACTATTTTAGTGTAACATAGGCAATGTATTCATCAAGGGCAACAGGCACTTTATTTGTAGATGAAACAATTATCTATCTATTATGTAGATGCATTGCTGATACTGTTCTGTGTTATACTTTTAAAGTGGGTGGATGCTGCAGTCCTGAGAATGTCCTCTTTGATGGAGATACCTAGTAACTATGAACCTATTATCAGTTTGCCTTCCAGTCCCTATTGCATTATTACTAGCTACTATTTTAGTGTAACATAGGCAATGTATTCATCAAGGGCAACAGGCACTTTATTTGTAGATGAAACAATGAAATATAAAGTTGTTTCCTAGCAGCAACCTCTTCATTAGTTGCAGATCTCATTAATGTGGAATTATTTAGATGACTGGTGGATTGTAGGAGTTTAAGTAGACTTTTTGATGGAAATCTTCTGAATTGGGCAGTTTTGTCATTATTGGTGCATACATTTTGTTTCATTGTTTACTGGAAAAATTTTCAAAACAATACGTTTAAAACACCCTGTAACAACTTTACTGTATTATACAATATAATTTAATACAATCAGGAAGGTATACATTTCATGTGCAAGGGGGCTATGAATTGGAAACCGTCCAGAGTTAATCTATATCTGCCACTGGCCAGATGTATTTTCTTTGAATGTGGGTTTCAATGCTGTTTCAATGAATGTGAGTTTCAAGGGCAGAGAAGTTTTAATGCTAAGTCTATTTTCATTGTGAGACTGCATTGCTTTGTTTAGCAGATGTCTATTGGTGTCTGTGCTATAAAATATAAAATAAAACTTTTAAATGAAATCCAACTTATCATAGAAGTAAAGCAATATGCACATTAAAGTGTTTATGGTAAATGGGGCAAAATAGCCAAGTAATGGGACATTGGAATGGCTGCTGGGGGGAGGCCCCATTCGACCATGATTTTGTGAGTGGGAAGGGTGGCAAACTCAGAGACAGCCCCAGCTGAACTATACCTCTTAACTGTCCAGATTTTTGCAGAATGAATAGCTTTTTTGCTTATTTTTGGTCAGTTAATCATAAAATTTATGGTTTTCTGGAAAATCATTTAGAAATGAACTCACTAAATAATGAGAGACATTGAGTTTCAGACTTTATACCCTTCAGACAAATGATTGCTAAAGCAAGACCTGTTATTATATCAACCGTCTTAAGTTTATATAAGAGCAATTTTTAGTACTGCTTGTATGTTCCCCTGATATATTTGGCCTTGTCCAGATTTCCTGCATTAATAGGTTTAGAGGTATGTGCAAATAAATCGCTTTATAGAAATGGGTCCATCCAAACCTCTCAAGTGTCCCCGATTTTGGCTCAAAGTGTAGCTCTCTCCCTAATAATCCCTCCGCAAAATGGCAAATTTGGAAGAAATAGTGGAGGGTTTACAATTTATAAGTAATTGTAATGATCAGAGTTATAGACTGCTTTTAATTTCAGAAATGCATGTAGATTCTTATTTTGTCAGCTGCTGAAGTTAACATTACTAATATTAAAAAAGTGTCCCTCCTTTAACAGGTTCCCAGCTGTATTGTGTGGCTATTTTATATTTTTGCATCACATTTTGGTCTGTTTTTCATAAAATTGTGGTTTTATGGAAAATTAGTGGCAAATCATTAAAGATTAAAGTTAGGAAATAATGACAGACATTTGAGTTTCAGATTTCATACCCTTCAGAAAATTCATACTAATGCAAGACCTACTATTCTATTATCTTTCTAAGTTTATAAGAGCAATATTTAAAATTGTCCTTATTTTTGAGCCTTTGTCCCACTTCTATTTATGGTTTTTACAGATTTCTTGCTCTGAGGTTGAGAGGTATGACACATGTGTCAGGACCATCACCATCAGCCAGAGACATTTCAAATTATGACATGCTTGTTGTATCCCACTCCCCCATGTAGTGACTCTGGATATGTCCAAGCAAGGCAAAGACCAGTTATGCAGTGTAAGTCATCCCCCATCTAAGGTAGGCGCAAGTACTACAGTGGCTTTTCATCTGTCCTTGATTTTGCAGAATGTTCTGGTTTTCTATCATATTTTTATACTGTTGATTTATGCTTCTTATTCAGAAAATGCATGTTGTTGCAGTACCTGTTGGTGTGTGTTTAAGTAGCAATGCTTTAATGACCATCATTTAAGCTTGTCTGAGATTGTAAGATGCAAGTAAGCTTTAATAAGCATACTTTTAAAGAATTACCAACATTAAAAGCCTTTTTGTTGTTGCCATGCAGATAATATTTACATAACTAGATAGCATATAAGCCTTAGGTACTGAAATGCATATGACAGTATTTGTAATAAAGGACAGGATTATAGTATTTTCAGAACCTCATTACATTTGTTGGAAACTTGCAGTCATCTTTGCAGGCTTTACCCGTAAACTAAACAGAATGCCAATCTATCATGTGTGGTCCCTAACCTGTGCAGTAATCCTTTAAGCAATTTATCTTGAGCTTGTTTCTTATTTGCTGTTCATTTTGTACTTTGATCATGTTTTCTCCATGAAACAAGTAGATAGTTATTATTAGTCAGCAGGTCATTTTTGGATAAGAAACATTTTTATAAGTTGGGGTATCACAGAGATTGCTACTTTCAGCATGTTACTTGGTACTTTTATAAATCTGAATATAAATTATAAGTAGAACTGCAGTGCAAGGAGAAGTGGTTTGAGTTGAGTGCTGCTTGTTTTTTTATACTTGATTTCGACTGGCATTCTAGTAATGTATTTAAAAGTATATATTTTTTTCATGTCTCACAACCTTTTTGTTTCCATCTAGATATTAAGTAAGCTGTCATGTAGCCAATGCATTGAAATATTTTTTTCTTCTACACTTCAGTTTGTCTTGATTGTACTCTTATAATGACGGTTTGGCACCCAGGGCAGCGTATTTTATTAAAGTCCCTGTTTTTGCATTTTTTAGCATAGCTCCACACCTTTCTAGTTGGCCACACCCCTTCTTGTTGGCCCAACCCATTCAGCTGTTTCCTGCAGCCCCCATTTGATTTGAAGTCACCAGCTGCCACTGCACTCTGTTCAACTGGATCTCTTTTTATAAACTATAGAAAACTTAACTTTACAGCACATTAATTTCCAGCTGGTGATGTTGTTTATTTCTATAGTTTATAGTTTTGTCTTTCTTCAGAATTTCTTATTGTATTTCAAATCTCATTCAGATGACTCATGTATCCTTCCTAATGTTTTCATTTTATTAGATCACATGCATGTATTCGCATATAGTTACATTCTTGAGCATGTGTTTCCATTGTATTTATGGAGGTCATCATTTGGATGCTTGGCTTAAGAATTATCTTTTTTGACTATTCTGCTGTTGAGGATTGGATCAAACACAAGCATTATTTATATCTAGGAGACATATGAATCTGGTTTAGCAGGTTTCACATAACTTTTCCATATATTATACAAATAAAATTCCATTCTCATGGATTTTAACCATGCTAGCCTTTCAGAGAGATTTTTATTTTTAACATTTTCACTACTTGTTTTTTTTCTTTGTACAGTGCTTTGTGATACAGTTCCTAGGTTCATAGGTGTGTACTAGGCTAATGGTCCAGGAGCCTCTACAAGCCAAGCTCCAAAATTGCCCAGGCACCATGACACCTGATATTAGTTCACAATGCCCCTATCCAGTAGGGCAGCTGGAGTCATCCCTGGGGTGAACTTTCTGTTACCCATCCACTCGTCAAGATTTCTCTTGAAGAGGGCCAGCGAGGTGCTCTGCTTGACATGAATGGTAAGCTTATTCCAGAGTATGGGCAGTCTTTGGGAGATGAACCTGTCTCTCCAGCATGTTGTATTAATTGAGGTAATGAGGTTGTGATCTCTGGAGCATGGTGCGGGGGGATTGGGATTACTTTAGGTTTAGCATTTCAAGTAGGGCTGCGTTGGACATGACTTTGTAAGTCAAGCAGAGATCACCTCTAAGTAGACAATAAGAAACTGAGAACAGCTGAAGTTTCTTTAGTCTGCCCATGTAGGACATGTGTTTAAGGCCTAGGATCCTTTTTGTGAGGTACTTTTATTGCCTCCCAAGCTGTTGTAGGTGTCTTGTCAGGTAGATGCTAAATGGGGTGTTATATTCGATGATTGGTCTAATGAGGGATGAGTAGAGAGAGATGATGACCTCTTTCTTCCTGGATGCAAAACCTTTGGTTATAAGATGTGCCACGTAGAAGGACTTTCTGACCCCAGTAGCAATGTGGTGGTCGAAGGTGATGTGGCTGTCGACCTGGGTACCCAGCTCTCCTTAGTGTTCAGTGGGCTTCCATCAACATGGTAATTCATGGGATGATAATGCATTTTTTGGCATTACGCTTTAGGTCATGGATTCAACACCAGTCATTGGTCTTAGAGAGGCCCTTTTGTAGGATGTATGCATTGGGAGTTGATAATAACTCCTAGATTGCAGTCATAAGCAAACTTGGTCAGCCATAGTCCTTCTGTGTTGGCCTGTACTTCTGAGAAGTAAATGCCAAACAGGGCAGGGCCCAAGACCGAGCCCTGTGGGACTCCATTCATGACTGGTCGACAGTCTAACTTGGAATCCGCAACTTTCACTCTGTGGATCCTGTCTGAGTCAATTTGCAACCCATCTAATGATGCAAGGACTGATGCCTAGTTTGGTAAGTTTATCAATGATACCTAAGTGGGGAATGGTATCAAAGGCCTTGACCAGTCGAGGCAGGCTGTATGGACTGCCTTACCCTCATCCACAGCCTTGATGACTGCCTCTAAGAAGTCAACCAGGTTCAGCAAACAGGATCTCCTCTTGACAAAGCCAAACTGTGTAGGGTCAAGAGTTTGGAGATTGCCTATATTTTTGTTAAGCAGGTCCATAATGATGCACTCCATAGCTTTGCATACCAAATTCATCAGGTTAATGGGTTGATAGTTCCCAGGGTCTGTAGTTGCTCCCCCTTTATAGAGTGGGATGACTGTAGCAGTGCACCATTCATTAGAGACATAGCCTGAGGTAAGGCTATGACTGAACAGGTCACACATATGTGGTGCCAGTTCATTTTGTAGCTCATGTAGGACACAGCCAGGGATATTATCAGGTCCCATGGATGCTGTATTCTTGATTTTGGACAATGCAGCTTTTACCTGTGTCACAGAAATGGTGGGTACCAGGCTTTCTTCTGGTATTGTGATAGAGCCCTTGGAGGGGAGAGAGGGGTAAAGTTGGCACTGAATCCTTTGGCCAGTATGCTGGCTATATCTCTTGGCTCAGTATAGGAGGTGCCATTGTGCAATAACCCAGAGCAAATCTGGTATTGCCTTGGAGGTTTTTGATATAGCTAATAGAAGGCTTTGTGGTTGTTTTTGGTGTCAGCCACAATTCTGCCTTCATAGCTGGCTTTAGAGGATTTGATAAGGGATCTCAGATTTTTGTATAGACTGATAGGGGAGGTTTCCCAGTCTTGTGACTTCATTTGTTTTTTCAACAGCTTCTTCCTTCTGTTGTAGAGTCTATTGATAGCTGGGCACCACCAGATTGGCTTACTTTTTTTGGAGGAGTGTGTCTTAGTTCTATTTGGTATGGCAAGGTCTATGCATTTGTGTATGTGCTCGTACAGTGCATTGGTGTATGATTACGCAGTCATGCAGCTATTTTCCATTGGCATGGGTGCTGGCAAGTTAGCCACCTCTGTTTTTAGGAGCCCAAAGTCGGCTTTAGAGAAATTTTTCAGGGTGGTCACCTTAGCAAGGGGTGTAGGTGAGATGGAGATTTCCATGGTGATCAGTTTGTGGTCAGATTTAACCAGGGAGGAACTGACTATAGGTGTAGAGCAACGGCTTCCCATTTTGGTGATAACCAGGTCAAGGATGTTGGTTCCTCTAGTTGGAGTCAGAATGAGCTTGTTCAGGGCATTGGGACTGATAAATTCCAGAAAGCGTTGGGCTTGTACATTGGTATTTGAATAGTTTTCTAAACAAGAAACCTTTTTCAATTTCTTCCAAACCTTCCAAATACCTACATAGTCACCAGAAGCTATTATTCTTATATGGTGACATTCATCCCAATCCCAGCCCAAATAATCACCAGCCTGCCATCCCCATAGTAAATCAAGCTAATTCTACAATTCATACCCCCAATCAGAACTCTCTCCAAATAGCCCACCTAAATATTCGCAGCCTTAACAATAAAACAACACAAATGCATGCCCTCCTTGACCTATATTCCTTCAATATTCTTTGCCTAACTGAAACCTGGCTAAAAGCAGATACCAAGGATAATGACATACTACCTCCAGGATATAACATCATTAGACTTGACCGGCACACCAAAAAGGGTGGAGGTGTAGCTATACTTTACAAAACTGAACTACTGTTTACCCTACTAGATACAAAACTACCCTTACAAAACAATAGCGAAATCTTAATCACCAAACTACAAATTAATATTAACAAATCCATTTATATCATTTGCTGTTATATCCCCCCAGGTAACAATAGTAATACCCTTGAAAACTTACTGCACTGGCTCTCAAACTCCTTCCCTCAGGAAACTATACTTCTAGGTGACTTTAATATTGATTGGAATTCCTGCATCTCCCAAAAACCCACTTCTCACATAAACCTCTATGGCTTTAATCAAACCATTACTGTCCCCACTCGAATTAACAAAACCAGCTCCAAACAAACCATCATTGACTGGATTCTAGTCAATAGCAGCTCTATGATTTATACTACAGGCACACTACCTGACAATATCAGTGACCATTTAATCACCTTTATCACCAGACAAAAAATCCAATAATACTCAAGTTAGAACTACCAGGAACAAAAGCAATTTCAACCAAACTAACTTCCAATTAGAACTCAAAGCATGCAATTGGTCTGCTGTAAAATACTTACCTCTAGACAATGCAGTCTCATACTTTAACAACAAATTCCTTCAAATCCTCAACCTCCATGCCCCTACTAGATTAATTAAAACCAAAGCAAAGCCTGCTCCTTGGCTAACAAAAGAAACCAAACAAAAATGTTGCATAGAAATAGAACCTGGGCCAAATGGCATAGTAGTAAAAACCCAGCTGACCACCAAACCTTTAAACAACTTAGGAATGCAACAAAGAAACTTATATCCCTTGATAAAAGAAATTATTATTGGAAATTCCAACATACCCAATGCCAAAACCCTCACAAATTCTGGACAAGTATCAATAAACTACTACATCCAGGTAACTCTAAAACATCCACTCTGTCTAACCTCATTCAGAGCACACCTAACAAAATCGCTGATACTTTCAGCAAATTTTTCTCAGACACTGTCACCTCTCTTGCTTCAACTTTATCTCCACAGTCCACGCCAACACCTTATTGCCTCAACAAAAATCCACTCCTCTTTCAAACTGCAACCAGTTTCAACTGATCTTATCTTTACTCTTCTTACAAAACTCAAACCCTGTACCCCCTCAGTTGACCTCCTCCCAGCTGAATACCTACAAATTGCAGCCAAAGTAATTGTCCTTCCTGTCTCCATCTTAGTCAATCGAACCATAACTGAAGGCTTTATTCCAACCCTCTGGAAAGTCTCTCATATCATTCCTCGTCACAAGGGTGGTAACTCTTTTGAGCTCCCTAACTTTTGTCCCATAGCCTTACTTTCTCCTTTAGCTAAAATCTTGGAAAGATGTATACATCGTCAACTACTTGACCATCTTCTCAAAAACAACCTACTAGCAGACTGCCAACATGGTTTTAGACCCTATCACAGCACTACTACAGCACTCTTGTCATTCACAGACCATATTAATAAAAATCGGAACAACAACCTGCTGTCCTCAGCACTATTCTTAGACCTCTCTAAGGCCTTTGATATGGTCAACCATTCCCTCTTACTAAACATCCTCAAATCATTTGCCTTGGACAGTCAAGCTATCCAGTGGTTTAAATCCTACTTAGAAAATAGACAACAAGCAGTTCTTTGGGATAATCAAATATCATCTGTTGTTCCCATCACAATTGGAGTGCCACAAGGCTCAATACTGGGACCTCTCCTCTTTTCTATTTTTATTAACAAACTAAATATGTCCCTTCCTCAATTCATATGTATACAATATGCCGATGACTCAACTCTGATATGTTCAGCATCCTCCTCAATTACACTCCAGACCACCACTTAACAAGTCTTCACAGCAACTGAAAACTGGTTCTATCAGCATGGCCTCTTACTAAATCCCAAAAAGACTAAATTATTACTTTTTACACCATCACAGAAATTTTTTACCTTTACCTTCGATATAATGTTGAACAATGGCACAATAATATCCCCTGACTCAACTACCAAAGTTTTAGGTGTCACAATAGACCATAATCTCAACTTCGATGTCCATATTAACTTAACCATCAAGTCAGTCAATAGAAAACTTGGATCTCTCTACAGGCTCAAACCCTTCCTAGCTACCTCAGCCAGAAGTACTTTAGTTCAAACACACATGCTCTCTACCCTTCTTTATGCCTCACCTATTTTTACAAACTTATCAAAATCTAATTTCAAGAAACTAGCAGAATCTTATAATAATATTACAAGATTTGCCACAGGAGCCCCTTTTAGAACCCATCATTGCTCTAATCTTAAACAACTAGGCTGGCTGGAACTACAAAATCAAATACGACTACAGCAACTTACCATCACCCACAAAATCTTCTATCAACCTTCTAACACCACAATACTTAGTACCCTTATTACTCCTTATAGAAATCTATCGTCCCTGTGCTTCGCTACAAAGCTACTAGCAGCACCCTATAAATCCAACAACAAAGCTGGAGACTGTTTGTTCGCCAACTGTATTGCACCTATCTGGAACAAGCTTTCAAGTGAACTCACCACTATTATTTCTCTACCCACTTTCAAGAAGCAGCTAAAAACTCTGCTTAAGTCTCAATGGCTCTGTCCTTGTACAAACCCTGACTAAACTATTATTCCCTCTACCCTTTTTCACCCCCTCAAACCTTTTTTTAGGTTAGCATAGTATTTGTGTTTGAACCTTCAAGAAGCAGCTAAAACCTGTGCTTAATTCTCATTAGCTCTGTCCTTTACAAACCCTGACTAAAACTTTCTATTTTCTCAACCTTTATATTCACCCTTAATTTAAAAAAAAAAAAATATATATATATATATATATATATATATATATATATATATATATATATATATATATATATATATATATTCTTGCTTGCTTATTTTCAGTATTGTAAAGTATTTTTGCTAGTAATACTTATGAACCAGTTTTTTTCTCTGTAACACCTATTTTTGTATAATATTTCTTATTTGAATGTATAACAACACTTGATTTTACTAACCCATTTTTATTGTGGAGCTTTTCTCCCCGGGCCTCTACTGAAAATGGACATGTATCCAGCTAGACTAGCCCGGTCAACAAATGTAAAATAAATAAAAAATAAATAAATAAATTTTCCCAGTTGATAGAAGGGTAGTTGAAGTCACCCAGTACGAGAGTATTGGTTTGGACCCTGATAGATTCCAGGGTGCTTAGGAACTTGGAGTTAGAGTCTAGGGACATGTTTGAGGTTCTGTAGCAGGCTATGACTTCTATCGCTATCTTATCCCTTGTTAGTTGTACCTGAAATATCTTGGATGCATTATGCTGGGCTACCATCTAGAGTGTGTGTTTCCTTTAAGAGTATGGAGACACCACCAACTTTGGAGTTTCCGGCCATATTCTGTGGCTGAAAGGTATGGAATGAGTTGTAGCCTGGGAGCGCAGGAGTGCTTTCTGCCTCTTTAAACCAGACTTCCATTACAGCACAGATGTCGATATCCTGCATTTTGAGGAGAGGTTTGAGCAGGTGCATCTTGAAATTTAGACTTCTAGCATTGAGCAGCATGACCCTCAAATTACATTTGTTTGTAGCTGTTACAGTGGAATTCACTGTATAATTCTGAGCTGCAGGTGATGTGGGGAATACTGCGGGATGTATCTATGTGCAAAATAATCCAACATGGTTCATATTATTAGCATATGAATGTTTTATGTATATCAAATGAAATGTACTGCACATATAGTCATTAGTATATTTTTCTACAAATTATATGACAACCATCCACTGTGACTTATAGTGTACAGCATTTGACTTACCCAGCTTTGCTCAATTTAAATTCCCATTGTTCATTACTCTTTCACTAAGGTATTTCACATCACATATATGTTCCCTCTGTAGATGACATTCACTTATTACTAGGGAATAATACTGAATTCAGACCTGGCTTGTTTCATATTGCAGAAAGAGTCTCAGCCTTGTACTCAGAGCACAATATCTATAATATTTAAAATATACCATGTAGATAAATAATGCACCATCTTATTAATAAAACCATACTTTCAGATAATTTTCATTTTATGGATGGGGTCAGACAACTTGTTAAGCTTTCAACTGAATGAAAGAGTATTAAAAGTTATCCATATATTTTTTTCCTTTCATGCCAGAAGAGGGTGAAGCTTTAATTTCATATCCATCCTTTTCATTCTGTATAGTATACATTCAAGTACCTATTGCTACTGATGCATTTGAGACTTATACCGAGATAAAAGCAACAATTTCAGTGGGGATAGTTTCCTCATAAGCCTGCCAGTTGGTTAGAAACTGTGCTACATATGAAATATCTAACGATACCATTTTCAACAGATGCAGGGGAAAAACATCAACCATAGTTCATTCATGGAATCAAATGTTTCACAACAAATTATGCCACAAAAATATTGAGGTTACCACACTAAAAAATATGATTGCATCTTTCAGCTGAATGCAACTAATATAATCTAGTAATGAAACTCAGTGTGAAAATTAAGGACAATAACATATAAAATATACTGGATAAATCTAATGAACGTCAGCAATGTAGATAGAAGGTACACAGTGTCATGTTTCCTGGGATTTCGGGGAAATATGGGATATAAGATCAGTATTAGTCCTAATATGCTTAAGAGTACTACAGATGCAATGTTTGCTCTGAGAGTGTCGATGGAGATGTACAGAGAAGGTCAGAAGGAGTTGCATTGTGTCTTTGTGGACTTAGAGAAAGCATATGACAGGGTGCCTAGAGAGGAGTTGTGGTATTGCATGAGGAAGTCGGGAGTACAAGAGAAGTATACAAGGGTAGTGTGACAGCGGTGAGATCTGCAGTGGGAGTGACAGATGTGTTTAAGGTGGAGGTGGGATTACATCAAGGATCAGCTCTGAGCCCTTTCTTATTTGCAGTGGTGATGGCTAGGTTGACAAACGAGATCAGACAGGAGTCCCCTTGGACTATGATGTTTGCAGATGACATTGTGATCTGTAGTGAGAGTAGGGAACAGGTGGAGGAGACCCTAGAGAGGTGGAGATATGCTCTAGAGAGAAGAGGAATGAAGGTCAGCAGGACTAAGACAGAATATATGTGTGTGAATGAGAAGGAGGATAGAGGAATGGTGAGGATGCAAGGAGTAGAGGTGGTGAAGGTGCAGGAGTTTAAATACTTGGGATCAACAGTTCAGAGTAATGGTGAGTGTGGAAGAGAGGTGAAGAAGAGAGTACAGGCAGGATGAAGTTGGTGGAGAAGAGTGTCAGGAGTGATTTGTGACAGACGAGTACCAGTAAGAGTGAAAGGGAAGGTCTACAAGAGGGTAGTGAGACCAGCTATGTTATATGGGTTGGAGACAGTGGCATTGACAAAAAGGCAGGAGTCAGAGCTGGATGTGGCAGAGTTAAATATGTTAAGATTTGCACTGGGTGTGACAATGGTGGACAGGATTAGGAATACGTATATTAGAGGGTCAGCTCAGGTTGGAAGGTTTGGAGACAAAGCCAGAGAGACAAGATTACATTGGTTTGGACATGTGCTGAGATGGGATGCAGAGTATATTGTGAAAAAGATGCTAAGGATGAAGCTGCCATGTAACAGGAAAAGAGGAAGGCCTAAGATAAGGTTTATGGATGTGGTGAGAGAGGACATGCAGGTCGTTGGTGTGACAGAGCAAGATGCTGAGGACAGGAAGAAATGGAAACAGATGATCTACTGTGGTGACCCCTAATGGGAGCAGCCGAAAGAAGAAGAAGAAGAAGATTAGTCCTAATATGCTTAACTCACTTTGTGGAGCCCTTGTGATCCAAATTGTAAAATTTCTGCAAGACTACAGTTCATGCTATATCTATCCAGAATTTTTCCCATTGACACCATGTTGCAGGATCACAGTACACTCAGATAAAATTACCATGCATTGTGTAAGGCTATTTCCTTAGGATCCTTGTGACTACAGAAGCTGCTGTGTAGAAAAATTACATCTGTATTATTCGCAACTAGGAAGCAGGCCCATACAAGTCAATCACTTAACAGACATGAAGATCTTTTGCAAACTCTAATTTGCAAGGGTCACTGCAATATGACTAAGTAATCAACATTAAAAGATGTTTGCCTCAGAGTTGCATAAAAGAAGGATATACTGCTGGTAGGGTGATTTATCAAAAAACTATACTGACAAGGAGTTAAAGATCTTGAAAATCACCAGCAACAGCAAGATCTACTCTACCTTTAGTAGCAGATGATTTACGTGTACTATGTGATGTTTAAAATATATGGAGCAAGCTAGCTTTATTAAAGAAAAAACCTTTAGTTAACCTGTAATAGTGGGTCATCATAGCTTTATTCTGTTTTAAATATCAAGAGGTCATTTGACATAGTAATCTGTCCTTAGCTCAGGACAGTGTTAAGGTCACTATTTCATTCTGATGATGTTATTTCTAAAATTAGACTATTAAATTCAGATCATCTTATGAATGGTGACTTATCATCTTAATTTTCATCCATAGGGGTAAAAAGTAAGGCTTACCATGATTCTTCTCATCCATGTTTGTTAGCTATTGAACATATATCTATGGATTTCAAACTTGTGCTGATGTCCGCAGTATATTAACTGAGCCATATGAATCTAATTGCTAGGAGATGATTGCATGTTCAGCTTCAGTCAGCCAGTACACTCTATAGGTTGGTTCATAGGTTCATAGGTTTATAGGCTGGTATTAGGCTATCGGCCCTAGGGCCTATACAAGCCTAGCCATAACAATTCCCTGGCTATTTCTTCCCACACTATTTACTTCCCTGGACCCCTGTCTAGAGATGTATTGACTGATATCATTTGTTAGTTCTTAAGAGTAAAACATCTAAACATCAGCAGTATGACATTAGAATACTCCCATTCCATAACTATACAACAGTCCTTCAGAAAGACACACAGACTCCAAAGTTGCTAAAACAAGTGCCATAATATAAGTATATTTTTGTTCCTGGAAGTATTCAGAGTCAAAGTACTGATGTTTATGCATCTGCTAATGTGAATAAAGAAAACTTTAGTGAACTGGAAGCTCAACATTTTTTTACCAGATCAAAAGCCTTAGCTATTTAAGGGATGATTCCTTCTCAGATCTGGCTTTTTCACTTTTTTGAGGATGGCATCCATCATCTCTTCTATCACTAAAGGCTCTGGTGGTTGTTAGCCCAGTATGAATCTATTCAAAGTGAGTTGATCAGAGAGGACAATTATCCGAGTAAGAGTCACAGGACATTTGCTGTTCTAAACCCCATAGTCCAGAGAAGTCAGACAAGTATGCTGAACAGTACAATGTACAGTTTGCTTCTGTCTGCATGTAATACTGTCTTGGTGGAAAAAGAGTGTCCACTGACTCTGGCATTGACGTCTGTGATGCTCATCTTTCTATGGTACCATAAATGCAGCAGCCATGGACGATTTTGTCTCCCTTGAATGGTTCGAGCTGCTGTTGGCTTTTCAGTCCCAATAAACTGGATGGCTGTTTTAGTGCATGCATCACTCACTGATCCAGAGCCATCTGTGTTGCAGTCAGGGCCATGCTTCAGTGAGATAACTATTTAAAAGTATGGAGTAGCTTATATATGAAAAGTCCATGACTAAATCATGAGGCAGGATGGACCACACATTTTCCTGACTGATTTACATTTAAATGTATTATACCAAGTAGATAACTCATTGCAAGGATAAAACACAGATTATGTCTCCACCACTGTGGACCTAGGAAGAACAATGGAAAATGGTCTGTTGTAGGGCAACCCATAATCTGACCTCAGTGAATGTAGAAGTCCATCTATTTTGCAGTAGATATCTGGGACAGGGATTAAGTTAATATTTTATGTATCGATCAGGTTAGAATAACTTTTAGATTAGACAACATCACTGTGTAGCTTTACAATAAAACAAAAAGTGTGTGTATAGTTATCAAATGTTAAAAAGGTACTTCACAGAATGGCAGACACTCAAGGAAATGTCTTTTTAATAATACTGAAGCCCCTTCTCCTATAATGTGAAAATTGTTTAGTAACAAAGATATCTCACAAGTGGCATTATCTAAATACAAGGTTTAATATTAAAGAAATTATCTGCTAAGTGCTATGTGCTTTCATTTAGTAAAGCTACTCCTCAGATTAGCTTGATGGTGGGCAAAAGTATTAGAGCTACCTAAATGGGTTCTTCACAAAAATATCTCCCTGGCCTAAGGCTGTTATGGTTATATAGGACCACTATGGCAGGAATATGTTATTTATTAGCTCTGGATACCCTTATGTTCTGTTGCTCTCTCTCTCTCTCAATATATATATATATATATATATATATATATATATATATATATATATATATATATATATATGTGTGTGTGTGTGTGTGTGTGTGTGTGTGTGCATGTGTATGTGTGTGTGTTTGTGTGTGTGTGAGAATAGGAAACCTGAGCAGAGACTTTCGCAGTCGTCAAATCTAGTTTGATAAAATCTCATTTATATATGTAGAAATCAGTGGTCACATTTAAACTGGCCAGGAATAAGGAGTGATGAAAGTTGACTTATTTTGTAAGTAAATGGTAAATGGTAAATGGTAACTATAAATCACTGCATATGTTAGACATGAATATTAAATGAAAGTTCCACTTATGTATACATTTTATCCTGCACAAAATCTAGCAGGTATAAATGAATGCAATGAGGCATGCTAAGTTGTTAATCTAAATTGCTGGGTATTTATAAAGTACTCTGTTTACATAACCAGTTGAAATTAATGATGATAGCATATGCAAATGGTTAATACCTTTCTTAAGCTATCTTAGTTCCTCTAATTGTTGCCCCATGTCAATGTTCAAATGCAAGGATTGAATGGAACATCGGAATTAGGCTATAGGATAAGCTATGATCTTCTTCCCTAAGTAGGGACTCCTAGCTATGAAAATAAAACTGAAGCAATGTTTATTATTTAAGAACTTTATTTATTTATTGTGTGTATGCATGTATGTATGTATGCATGTACACACATTTGCATTTATTCATTTATTGCGAACCTGCATTCATACCTCACTTCAGGTTACATGTCACTCAGACTAATGGTCCAGTGACAAATTCATTCAGCCCCTCCTAGACTGCTGGTGTAGGATACTTACACCCAATAGGAAGAGGTCTTCAGAAAGAAAAAGTAAGTGAAATTATCAAAGTAATGTATGTGAAGATGGTAGTGCTCAGCATAGGCATAGATTGCCTTGGGGAAAAGTTGTCTGGGGGAAAACCAATAGCACCAGCACTAAGTTCCTTCTTCTTTTGGCTTTTCCCTGTTAGGGGTCACCACAGTGGATCACCTGTCCGCTCATGATTGGCAGTGGAGTTTCACAGTGTTGAGTTGCCAGCCCGGTGCCCAACCTTCCACTGAAGGCACACACATGCATGCATTCACACCTAAGGCCAATTTAGAGTGTCCAGTCCACCTACTGCATGTCTTTGAGAGGAAACCGGAGCACCCAGAGGAAACCCACATGACCACAGGGAGGACATGCAGACTCCACACAGAAGGCAACCTGGCTGAGGATCGAACTGGAGAACCTCTTGCTGTGAGGCGGCAACGCTAACCGCTGCACCACCGTGGCCACCCATCAGCACTAAGTTCCTGATTGCTAATAATGTATTAGTGGTAAGATCTTAAGTGCTTCAGTGCTGTGTGTGTTTGTGTGTGTGTGCGTGTGCGTGTGCGTGTGCGTGTGTGTGTGTGTGTGTGTGCGTGTGCGTGTGTGTGTGTGTGTGTGGAGTACAGTACCAGCACTGGTCGGAGCAAAAGCACTGCGTGTTCTTTATGTAGTATTTGGCTGTAGCAATCTGCTTTTTACATTGGTAGACCTAGCTATGGCTCTGGTTCTCAGATGAAAAGTTGTAATAGAGGCCTTCATACATGCTTTAGGTGAGGGTTTTTCTCCTTTTGCCCCTATGATGATATACATTGTGCCACAGTAGAGAGCACTGTACATTTTCCATGCCTATGGCCAAATGTTTAATGTTGGCTTGGTAGTATAAGTTGTGAGTCAGAGCTCATTTTCCTACATACATTTTGCCATAGCTAAACAGTAGGGGGCAGTCTATTAGTGATAACCTTGCCCTTTCCTCGAAGAAGATGGATAGGAAGAGCAGGTCTTCAGCTATTCTGTTCTGACACTTTTCTATTTCAAGGACATCAAGCACCTAAGCCAATACTGAAATCTAGTCACTGGCAGTGCAGAATGATGCATTGCCACCACAAAATTTGGCTTGTTACAATATCTGATCTGTGTTATACAAACAAATTGAAATAACACAGCGATTGCTTCTAGTAGTCATCATTTAAGTGTAGGTCTGATTTGAACATGCTGTGTTTCTGCCAAAATGCTTAACCTGCAAAAAAAAAAAATAGTAGAAAGTTTACGTGCTGGATTTTTAGCAGTGATTTACTTATTTAGTCTGTGCATTAGTTTACTAGATCATGAATTTTAATGTGTTATGAGGACAAGTTGACCTACATAAACTGCAGATGTCTTCTGAATAGGTTCCAGATCATGTTGACCAGCACATTTTTTTCTTCTGAGCAATATAGAGTTACATTGTACCTGTTCCATGCAGTCTTGAACGTATATATGTTTTTGAGGCGACCATTGTTTTTGGACAGCTATTGCAATCATTCATCACCATTTTTGAGTGAAAAAAAGTTGTTTGTTTATTCAGCATTTCATCATTTATTTTAACCTCCTGTCACTGACCACCACCTCTGTGCTTCATTCTCTGAGTCTACTGCTCTCCTGGACCCTCCTTTCCTTTTATCTTCTTGACCCATATAAGGGACCACTGAGGAGATAAAATAAACTGGTACAGTATCATACAGCTGCTGAGGACTATACCCTAACTTTCACCCCCATCAGTCCTGCAAGTTCCACTATGGCTGCCTTCACAATGTATATGTGTGCTTCCAGCATGAGCAACCTCCTGACCAACTGGCACACTTATACGCAGTAAGGAATTCCCCAGGTTTTTCATGCTGCTATTGCAGTGAGCCAGATTGCCTTCCTTCCCCTAAGGCAGTCAAACAACGTCCACTCACTAGCCTCCGAGTACATCCCTCCCACAATCGTACTGCTCTTTTGCACTCCACATTTAACTGCTGACTCCAATTAATTTATGTATTGCAGGGCAAAAGTCATCTTGGGTAAATAAATGTATACATTACATATATTACTTGCACAACATTCATATACACTATAACTGACAGGAAGACATTGCTATACCTTAAAAAAAAGTTTTTGCCATTCCTCCAAACAACTTCTAACATGCATGAATGCAGTTTCTATCACTCATGCTCTGAGCTTTAAATGATAAACAGTGCATGTTCATAATGCAAACTTATATACTGATGTGACTGCCTATTTGGATCTGTTTTGTTCATAGATATCTGCAAATACTTGTGAAAAGGGATACTGATGAAAAAAGTCATGCCTTTTATTTATCATTTAGCAACATAAAATAAATTGTATGATATAACAAAAGGATAATTAAAGCATAAGATCTCTTTTAGATTCATTAGGATCATTGGTTTGAGGCTATTATTACATACTGACAGATATCATACTAACTTACCCAGAGCTGTAGCTAATACTATATACTGGTACACTGCTAAAGATCCCAGAAAAAAATGCTTGGTATATTATTATTATTATTTTATTATTATTGTTGTCATCTCTTTTCTGTTTCACTAAGACAAATGGTGTGTGTGTGTGTGTGTGTGTGTGTGTGTGTGTGTGTGATGTTTGGGTATAATAACATATCTTTTTTGCATGTTTATTTATTTTTTATTTATATAAAGTCATACAGGACTTTGATGCATGGTACAAATGTGTACACATACATTCTTTTCCAGTGTAGCTTAAACTTGAATATATAATATCTATATATATATATATATATATATATATATATATATATATATATATATATATAATATGTACAACACACACACACACACACACACACACACACACACACACACATATGTGTGTGTGTGTTTATACATATATATATATATATATATATATATATATATATATATATATATATATATATATATATAAATATATATATATATATATATATATATATATATATATATATATATATATATATATATATATATATATATATATATATATATATATATATATATATATATATATATTTATATATATATATATATATATATATATATATATTTATATATATATATATATATACAGAGCACTTCACCTTTCACATGTGAACATTACAGTAATGTAATCATCTTTTATCAAACAAGACATACCTGAAAGCATCACAAACTCAACACCATAAAATATCCAATTTGATGAACCTAGAAATCACCGTTACCTTCTTACTACTGAATATCATATGACTGTATGGATATGCCAGATTAGCATAGCTTCTTTCCATATTCTATAAATCTAGAAACATTTTACATTACTTAATGTGTGTGTTGCAAGCCCAGAGGAAGAGAGTTTGCCTGGCTCCAGTCCTGGGCATTAAGCATATTTTCCTCCTAGCATTGGTCACTTTCTCAGGCAGCAATGCAGCAATGTGCCAGTGCTGCTGTCTGGTGATCATGGGTGAGTGGTTTTCAGGGGAGAGTGCTTTTCAATTTTTTATTAACATAATATAAATAAATCAATCACTAAATAAATAATGCTTAGGCAGTATAGGACGTAGGCAGTTATACGGCTTTTAAGAAGATTGTGATACTGATTTTTCTTTTCATGTTTGACATTCATGCTACTCTACTCACCTGTTCATGTGGGCCAGCCAGTTCACAGGATTTTTCACAGATACATAATTATGGTATTCTGTAAGGCTTTGTCAGCCATCTAGGCAGGTAGACGTGGGCCCAGATAGACAGTGGCTCACAGATTGCCACCAGGGCTGCTCTATTCTTCAGTTGCTAGTCTTTGCCCAGCTAGGCTGCTATCCTTGCATGGCCAGGCCAGCTCATACTGCCAAAAGACACCCCTTTGTCTCTCTTCTCACCATCCCACCAATCTCATTTTGTGGAAGATGGAAGAAAACACACAAACACACACACACAAATAAAGGTACAGATTGGGTGGGCATCACTGGGCATGCTGGGCTTCCTTAAGTGCTATGGTATTGTTCCTCCTCTAGAATACTTCTTATGCTATGACCCCATTTTCAGTCCAGAGACTAATTTTGTACAAATTATGAAGCAAGGGGGTAGCAACCAAGCTGGGCAGGCTCCTTTTTTCCAGTCAGTAGAATATTCAGCATTAGAAGCTACAGTTCACCAGCTTCCTTGTGGTAGCTGTCATTCTGGTCAATCGCATTCTTCCCTTCTCTCCCTCACTTTTAAAAAAATTTCAACACAGCCATGGATTAAAAAATAAAATAAAATAAAATAAAGAGAATTAAGAATATAAACTAGACTGTTCTCATGACAGGGCAGCGAAAGTAAGAAATCACCAAAGTATTTATATGAGGAAGCAGGCACAAGAACATAGATTTTAACCATTCAAGGATGATTCTCAACAAAACCATGGACAAACCCATAAATAAGAAAGAGCAATTATGGATACTTGCAAAATGTTAGCTCTTTTATCATAAGGTACTGACAGAGCAAGAGAATATGAATTAACATACATTTTCTGAAGTTAAAGAAGTCTATAACTCCAATTATTTGTCATCATTAATCAAGTAAAATTCATAGGTTCTTAGGTATATACTAGGCTAATGACCATTAGGACCCTTACAAGCCTATACATGCAACCCAAATGTGGCCCAAAGATTTGATTTAGATACCGTCAGTATCAGGAGGGAATAAAAAGGGCATAGCTAAAATCTGAGCCAAAATTTAGGACATTTCTGAAAATCAGGAATAGTTTATAGGTATGCAGAGCAAGTCCCATGTCAGTAGCTGCTGTTAGAACCAAGGAAAAGCCTTAAGATTTCCTTCAGGTATAATGCACTTTTAGGGTCCACATCATATTCTACAGATATCAGATATCACGTGCTTAATTAATCAACGGAGTTCAGAAGAATCACATTATAACAGCATTGAGAAACAAATTCTACACATAAAGAGAACTTTTATAAATCCAATCAAAAATATTATAGGCCATAATCATACAACACCTCCAAACTGTCCCTGTCTCTTACCAAACATATCACCACATAAATAAATAAATAAGGGGCACTGGATACATTTATACATAGAGATAATAAATAAAATAGTTAAAATGTTATGTTATTGGATATACTGGAAAATCTAATCAGTTAGATATTTTATGACTATAACTATAATATATATATATATATATATATATATATATATATATATATATATATATATTTATTTATATATATATATATATATATATATATATATATATATATATATATATATACATATGGGTCTACTTCTGAAAGTTTAAAAACTTTAAGTTTCTTATGGCCAAGAAACTTCGAACCATTTAAATGGAGATTGCAGTGCAGCGCGGAATGGTATATTTGCTGTTTTTCTCACTGTAGTGTGATCTCGGAGTTGGTATATTTAATTAGCAGTGGGTGTGAGGGCTTGCCTTCCTCCCTGAAAAATGCAAAAAAAAAAAAAAAAGATTTTTTTATTTTTATTTTTTTAATTTTTTTATTTAAATTTCAAAATTTCAAAGTTTCAAAACTTTGATCTTATGGTTTAGACTATAAGAAATTTGAAACTTCAAAATTTAGAAGTAGACCTATATATATATATATATATATATATATATATATATATATATATATATATATATACACACAAATATATATATATATATACATAAATATATATATATATATAAATATATATATATATATATATATGAGAACACTTCACAATGCCAAATTTCCAAAAGATCGAATTTCATATGGCCAAGACCATATGATCAAACTTTCGGAATCTCGACATTGTGAATGGAGATCTGCATATTGTGCAGAATGGGAGATTTCTCTTTTCCTTGCTGTAATGCAATTTCGAAGTTGGAATATTTAAATTGTAGGGGTTAGAGGGGTGCAGGGGGGCAGGTCCCCCTGCAATAATGGTGAGAAAGCTTTTTCTTTGGGATTTATTTTACGATGTCGAAAGCTCGATAATATGGTCTCGGCCATATGAAATTTGGCATTATAAAGTGAATCCATATATATATATATATATATATATATATATATATATATATATATATATATATATATATATATATATATATATATATATATATATATATATATATATATATATATACATATATACATACATATACACACACACACACACACACACACACACACACACACACACACATATATATATATATATATATATATATATATATGGGTCTACTGCTTTTCGTCGAATATCACGTATTCGAAAAAAAGCAGCAGACCACTCAGTTACGCGAAACTGCACTTATTTGAAAGTGCACTTTCGTGAACTCAGCTTCTACGAATGGATCGCCCCACAGTGGGGGACAACAGGAAAACATGCTATGTCCTCCACTGTGGTGCTGTAGTTACAGACCTTAGGGTTAGGGCACAGGTCATGGTAAGGGGATAGCTTGTAGGTCTATTCCCTTACCATGACCTGCGCCCTAACCCTAAAATCCGTGACTACTGGACCACAGTGGTGGATAACCTGTTCTCCACTGTGGTGCAGTCAGACCACCCACCCATCTCGAATTACTCGTTTTTTTTCTGAGTTTTGGGGTCCCAATAATGGGGTGCCACGATTCCTGAGTGGCACCCCTTCATTTCTGATTTTTTTTCAATATTTTTAAAACTTTTTAATTTCGGCGCTTTTGGAGCTGACATCATCACGTGCGCGATGATGTCAGGTCTATCAGCCTGTTGGAATTAAGCTCAAGGGACATGCGTGGGAGGCTGGGAGCATGTCTGTTTGAATACTGGGACTGCCGGCTGTTTAAGCTCAATGAACTGCTTGTGCCAATATGGATCTTAAGCTTGTTGTCAGACTGCTTGCGGTGTTATGAATTTAAGCTCATTTTGAGCCAGATGGGTGGATTTAAGATTGTTCTGAGCCCGATGGGCTCCAGACAGAATACGGAGTTGCCACTGTAAGTTAGTATACACTAACAGCTTTGTCCACGTTATTTACTTTTGCAAATGAACACTTTTTTCGAAGTGCAGGTATTATCTTGCCATTTCTTATTTTTCTTATAAAGATGTCAGTCTTCCTGTCTTTTATGGCTATTTTGCCCTCTGATCAGTCATTAACAGCTTGCGGTAACTGAAACTATGGTCTTGTGGTTAACATATTGAATTCCAAAATAAAATAACCCAAAGATTGCCAAATTTTGATGCAAAGAGACTGTCAACAGGTTCATGCATGAAACAAAATGGTACTTAAATGCACATTTACCCTCCCCAGTAAGGTACCAACCTATCTGAAACTGCTATATGAGTACTGGGCAGAAGTTAGAACACAGAGCTGCCAGTGTGTGTGTGTGTGTGTGTGTGTGTGTGTGTGTGTGTGTGTGTGTGTGTGTGTATAGAGCTCAGAGACATTCAAAATGTCAGCAATGCATCAGCAACATTATTTATATATATATATATATATATATATATATATATATATATATATATATATATATACATAATTATATTGAGTTTCTCCTATTTCCATACATCAGCCATCCTAACTGAATACTAGGCTCTTTACTTTCAGGCTCATGATGTGTATCATTCCTGAAAGTTTCTGAATTCCAGTCTGGTACATTGAGTATGATCAAAAAACATCTAATATGCAAGTGTCAATACCAGGGTATGATATAGAACCATTGTATTCCTGTCTGATGTGATACAAGTAGCCTTTGTTACTTGCAGTTACTACCCTGCTGATTCTCAAAAAGATGTAGAAAACCAAAGCAGGTACTATTAAAAGTACATATTGGTAAATATAAAATATGTTTAGAATAAAGGATATTGTATTTTTATAGTTACTGTTTGTTTTCTTGCTTATTTATTTGATGTTTATTTTACTTTAGCGGTATTTAACTTGTAAGTAGATTTAATAATTGCCATGAATGTTATATAATTGACCCCCCCCCCCACCCTTCCAAAGATGTATCCACTGGGATAGTTTTTAAAATCCTGTAGACCAGGACTGGGCAATTACAACCTCCTCCTGCTTGCTATGTGTCTCTGCTCAAGTCACTTAACTGAGCAAACCTTTTAGTTTACACCTCAAAATGTGTAATTAATTGATTAGCTGCATGAATTAACACCTGGAAGCTAACATGTGGCATCGACAAATGCTTATATTTATGAAGCTAGAATAAGACATGCATAAGAACAGTATAAGACAGGATGCATTTTCAGAGTGAAAGTTAATGGCTGACACACAAAAGAGCTTTCCTGAGGAGATAAGTGAGTTTGGGATGAATGAGGGGTGATGGGTTAGGAATGCACTAAATAAATGTATGGAAGTTTGGCATTAAAATGAGGGAGGCAAGTTTTTGATTTCCTAATTCTCGAAACTAGCACATTGAACTGGGAAAAGTATAAATCTTTTCTGTATTTGAATTTGTCATTATATACTGCATTTCTGTATAAAAGCAATTCCATTGGGGTTCGTGGTAAAGCTGAATACCTTCTCCCCAGCTTATTTATTATAACAATGTAACTTTAAACAGCATACCTGCTTATCACAATTCTTGATACAAAATTATGCTTGTGAATGTGGTATTTTGAATACATATGCCTTTTTCAAGATTCCTAATTAAACTGAATAAAACATAAATAATGCATTTTATCTTTTAAAGGATTCCAAATTAAACTACAATATGAGATCAGTTTTGAAATGCGTCCCTATTTGGGCGATGTGTTCCTCCATTACTGGCTTTGTCCATGTTTTTTGTGTAAGAGGTTGAGAGCTATGGTGAGAAGTGAGAACTGAATTCACTAAATGATAGCCATTTAAGTTTCAGTCTAACTGTCTTTCAAGAAGCTGATGATTTTGGCATAAGGGTATGTTATTCACTTTTGGCTGTAGTGCACAGGGTCCTGAGTTCAAGTCTTAGCAGTTAAATGCATGGTGGTAACATGTTTTATTCTAGCAACTTTCCAGAATTATACAAGCAATGATTAAAATGTGTCTCTGGTTTTTGCCCTTTTGTTCCCCTCTGACAAAAAAGAAATGAAATTGAAAATAAGTGCAAGAAGCTGTGCAAGATGCCTATGGCATACACTACTGTCATTCTACTTATATATTTACACTTTTATGATGGAAATGTTTTTAATTGGGCAGTTTGTGTCATTGGTTTATGCATTTTGTTTCATTGCCTACTAGAAAAATGTCCAAACAATACATTTAAAATGCAATTTTGTGTGTGTGTGTGTGTGTGTGTGTGTGTGTGTGTGTGTGTGTGTAAGTAGACTTTTATGATGGAAATGTTCTGAATTGGGCAGTTTTGTCATTATTGGTTCATGCATTTTGTTTCATTGCCTACTGGAAAAAAATCTAACAAGGGCATATCATGAGTCCATTCAATGTGCCTCCTCTTGAAACATTCATTATTCCCTCCGCCCCCTCGTCCAAAAAAATAAAAAACAGGAGAATACCACTTTATTCACCATCTATCATACCCAGAAGGACTATCGGTAAATGATTGCATAGATAAAAAGACTCCAGAGTTCATTATTCATTGCACGTTGCCATCATAAAAGGAGTCAGGGATCTATGGGCTGCAAAAGTAGACATACAATCCGCATTTTGTCTTTTATTCATTTAACTCCATGTACATGCTAGGCATCTACTTCTTTGACAATCCCACACAGTGGGATGGTCTGTGGCTTGTCATTTAACTCCAGGTACATGCTAGGCATCTACTTCTTTGACAATCCCATGCAGTGGGGTGGTCTGTGGCTTGTCATTTAACTCCAGGTACATGCTAGGCATCTACTTCTTTGACAATCCCACACAGTGGGGTGGTCTGTGGCTTGTCATTTAACTCCAGGTACATGCTAGGCATCTACTTCTTTGACAATCCCACACAGTGGGTTGGTCTGTGGCTTGTCATTTAACTCCAGGTACATGCTAGGCATCTACTTCTTTGACAATCCCACACAGTGGGGTGGTCTGTGGCTTGTCATTTAACTCCAGGTACATGCTAGGCATCTACTTCTTTGACAATCCCACGCAGTGGGGTGGTCTGTGGCTTGTCATTTAACTCCAGGTACATGTTAGGCATCTACTTCTTTGACAATCCCACACAGTGGGGTGGTCTGTGGCTTGTCATTTAACTCCAGATACATGCTAGGCATCTACTTCTTTGACAATCCCACACAGTGGGGTGGTCTGTGGCTTGTCATTTAACTCTAGGTACATGCTAGGCATCTACTTCTTTGACATTCCCACACAGTGGGGTGGTCTGTGGCTTGTCATTTAACTCCAAGTACATGCTAGGCATCTATTTCTTTGACAATCCCACACAGTGGGGTGGTCTGTGGCTTGTCATTTAACTCCAGGTACATGCTAGGCATCTACTTCTTTGACAAACCCACACAGTGGGGTGGTCTGTGGCTTGTCATTTAACTCCAGGTACATGCTAGGCATCTACTTCTTTGACAATCCCACACAGTGGGGTGGTCTGTGGCTTGTCATTTAACTCCAGGTACATGCTAGGCATCTACTTCTTTGACAATCCCATGCAGTGGGGTGGTCTGTGGCTTGTTCAGTGTTTGATTCTTTCAGCAAGATTCTTCTTTGGAGCTGGAAGCTGTTGAATCTGTCTCTCCTCATGGTTCAATTACTTGATAATTTTCTAATCAAAGGAGATGGCAAAACATAAACCAAGGAAAGACTTCAGACTTTCATCAAGTTAAATAGCATACTGGGTGTTCCCCTAGATGAGAATAAAATAGAAGGACCAGTCAAAGTGTTAAGATTTGGGGGGATTTGAGATAGATGCCTCACAAGGCTGTGCCCAAAAGAAAAAGATTAGCAAGGTTACCAACTCTGTGAACAGTTTCTTATTTTCTAAAAGGGTAACTATCAGGCAGATTGTGGATGTGTTAGGCTTCCTCAGCTTTGCATAACCCCTGAAAGAACATGTCTCAGGTCAATGGCAGACCTTTTACACAGAGGCCACAAAAAAGACCACAGGGTGAGGATTAACAGCAGTCAGAGAAGACCTCAGATTTTGTTCTAACTTCCTCCTGGATTACAACGGTACATCCTTTTGGCAGGGCAATTAGGTGCCAAATGAAAACTTTCATCTGTTCACATTTTTAGAGTGCGTCGCTATTTGGGTCTCAATCTCTATATGGCAAAATCGACTCAGTAACAATTGCGTAATATTCAGAATAGACAACAAAGCAGTAGTTGAGGTACGTATAAAAATGTCCTCAAACAAAATCTTGGGCCAACTGTGTTTTAAGACTTTTAATTCTTATTTCTTTAAATTCCAAAGGTTGGTTCCAAAATCAGATTTACTCTCCAGGAATTAGAAAAACACTGGATGCACTTAAAGAAATACCAATAAACCACGAACAGAGTGCAGGAAGCCAAAGAAAAACTAAGAAACTTCTGTATCTCCTTTTGAAGTGTTTTTAATGAATATAACGAACTGCACAGACCATCACATTAACGCAATTCCAACAACACAGTTCCTAAGCGTTTTCATCCAAACCAAATGGACTACATCAGCACTCTGTTCGTGGTCTCCAGGAATTAGGATGTTTTGAGAAAGTTAACAACATTATGGTTGTGGAATTCATGGAGCAAAAGCACATTGCAGAAATTAAACACATCTCTCAAATTTTTCAGCAGCTTAGAAATCCACGATCGGTAATGGTCTTGCCATACTATTCTATGGTAGCTCAATCACTGCAATCACAGGGGCCTTGAACCAGGCACAGTCAGAATTCACCTATTAGCCTTACTTTTATCTGCCTGAACATCTAAAGTTCCTGATGTCACTAAGCACTGGACTGTGACGAGAGTGTTTAAAGGGTGAGCCACAGAAAATAAGTTAGAACATAACAAAATGTAAGCTATAGGTTCAGAATTACTGAAATTTATTTTGCTTAGTCTACATGCTTTATCTTACTCAGACTATAATTATTGCCTCTGGACCACTTTATTTTTTTGGCTATGCTTTGGTACTGTCAGGGTCACTGAATTGAATGGTAGCCTTAAGTGGTTAGATGTATACTTTACACAGGAGGCAGTCTTAATTTGGATTACCAGATCCAAAGCAGATGATTCAGGTCATGGGCACCAAGTCACCTTACAGAGAAGCAATGACTATCTCACTTGCCGGGCTGCATGGGGCAGGAAACTCAGGGAGTGAATCTCAAACCCAAACACCAACAATGTTATATTTCCCAACAATGAAGGGCAGGACAATACTAACACGGATCTTTCTGACCAACTAATGCAAGTCTTAATTCAATTAGGTATTTGACACAAACCATACACCTTCTACTCATTCAGAAAATACTGAGTTTATAATATAGCTTCCTCAGGCCAGTCCGCGAACGTTTTCTTAATGTTAGGCAAGCAGTTCTGTAATACTTTCTTAAGATAAATACGCCAGTCCAACTATGACTAATTTCTAATTTCAAATACTTTCAGGAATAAGTACCATCCTCATCCAGGAGAACTTTCCCATTTCTCAAGTTCATTTCAGAGCTTCAATCTGACCCAATGGCACAAAGCTTGGGTTAGACCAAGCCAAATTCAAGGTTGTTTGGAAAGGAATCCCTGGACTATGGTGGAATCAGATACTCAATCACCTTCCTCAGCACATTCTTCATGCAGAATTTCTAAACACAATTATCCTTCATGCTGGGGGGGGTGAAATCATCAAGATAATGTATTCCTGCTGCCTTTGAAACCCTGTATTCCGAACAATAATAACCAAGCTAAAACTTTCAAATATAGCACAAGTTATTGAACAGCCCATTGGCATGGCTGGGTCAAAATACAGGCATCCTTAATGTAAAAAACCCAGTCTGGGACAATCTTCTCTCCTGATGGGCAGCAGCCAGAATATTGCTTTTATGTCTAACTTTGGTAGCCAAGGGTCTTTAAATGGTCTAATGGTGTTAGCTGCCTTGCCTAAATTTGCGTATGTAACTTTGCAGTCATCCTTCACAATGGAATCATTGACTGAAAGACCTGAGGGTTATGACAGATGGTGTATTAATCTAAATGTTCCTGTTTTTTTTTTCTCTTGGGGATTAAACCAACAGAAGACATTATGAACTGCATACAAGGCAAAGTGAGGAATAAGCTGATGACTCTGCCCAGCTGAATTGTTTTCATTAATGAGCTCTTCGGCTGTGTCATCTTTACCAGGACGTGGATTTTAATGAAAAAGCCCTACTAAAGCCTTGAATTAACATGTCAGGTGCTAGGTGGTTGGGGGAATCAATTAAGTGTTTTTTATATTAATGGGAGAACGTGTTAATGTGAGAGCCTCATATCTGGCTGAAACTTCTGAATCCCTGAAAGAAACTTCTCCCTTGACTAGCTAAGATCTGTTTTACTGTTTGCTCTGGTGGGTTGGTTACATTTACAGATTTTACCTGACTTAATTTTTGCCAGCAGTTGAAAGCTAGGTGTGGCTTATAGCAGTAGGAGCAAATGTGAGCAAATCAGCAGTTCATACAGAAGCACTGGCTGCTGTTATGGGCCCAAAAGAGTTGTTGATCCAATGCCCTTTGTGAGGGTTTTGTGTTATTTTGTGACCCTTCTGTAACATAACACTTAAACAACTGTCTAGATGTCTTTTATCCCATCTGATATCTTTATCCACTGCTTTGTTTTATGTTTCCTAAATTTTTGGTTGTGCACTATTGCAAAAATGTGCTTCTTTGATGATGAAGAGGTAAGATATAAGTTACAGTGGTAATTGGGGGTCTTTCACCAGTAACAATGCTGAAATATAAGAAACCTACTACCCAGTTATCCCACATTTTAGGTATAGCTTTTGGGTTACTGACTTTCCCTAATACCACCAAGGCCTCTGTGGGATCCTTGGCTCCTGATTTTTGTGCATTGATTATTCACTGAATGCCATCTATGTCTGTTAAATAAAAAATCTGTATCTTCACCTTTTAAGATCTTAACTTTTATCAGTTTTTGGATATAAGCTAACAAATGGCTGGGGGATTCCTATCTTTTCCACTTTCTTCTGGTTGCCTGTGTTGAGGTGTGTTTTGCTGCCCTGATGGCTTATCACTACATTTAACTCCCACTTGGCTTTCTGAGATGTTATGAGTGAGCCCTTTCTTTAAAACTAAATCAGATACTCTCCCCATACTGCCTTCAGATAAATATACTCAAAATTCACTCAAATATTCTTAAGTTTGCCTAACAATTGTTTTAGTGCCCCTGTTTGCAGTTTCTTTTGTTAGCTCATTTTGTGCTAAATCATCTCTTGGTGCTACATTGCCACCTTGAAATTTGTAGTCTTCCAAGGAAGCATTTGAAGTTGGCAAAGCAACAAAACAGGCAGGTAGAAACAGCAAACTGGAAGCTGGAAGCTGATGAAAACAACGAAAAACCAGGATCCAAACCCCAATTTATTAAAACCTCTAGCGCCTTGGCAAGAGCCTTAAAAGGAGAATACAAAACATATCTTGATACACAAGTTTAAATAGTAAAATCAATTAACTGACAATTACAAAATTAAATCTAAATTAGATTAAATTAAAACTTTCTAATTGCACTCAGCATTAATACCAGTAGGGTTTAATGTCCCATACTTAAATATAAATATAGTTTCCTTATACAAAAGTCTTTTCTTTATATCAAGACTAACTCTCTTAGCAGGAATATGTTCCAAAATAGTACTTTGCAAACCCTCTGGATTTTTATTGTGGCAATCCTTCAAATACACACAAGAGGGCTTTCAAGCTTACCATTTTTGATGTCCCTGTCATGTTCCTCAACTCTAAGTTTGAAAGAACTCTTACTCTCACCTATATAAAACATGCCACAAGGACATTTAAGTGCATAAATAACACCTTCCGTGTTACACGAATACTTATGATTTACCCTAAAACTCACTCCATTAATATATTCAAATGTCCTGCATACATATTTACACGTAATGCATCTTCCACAAGGAAAAGCACCAGCTAAATTAGAAATTTGATTTATTTTACAGTCAGGCAAAGAGAAACCAGTGTGTACTAAAATATCCTTAATACTCCTACCCTTACAGTATGAAAATATAGGAATGTTATATAGTACATCTGAAAATTCCTTAAACTTTAGCAAAAAACCCCAGTGATATTTAATTACTTCCTTTACCTCACTTGATAAAATGTCGTACGTGGTAACTACATATATCTTTCTAAGATTATTAACTGTGTTAGTAATAGATCTATTCAGCTCCTGATTTCTCACCCTAACAGATCGATTTTGAGGTTTCCTTTTTACTCTATCCAGTGATGCATATACATCATGCTTACAATAACACCTCGTAACAAATAACTCAGATGTTGTGTTTAGTTCACTAACAAGCTCATAACTGTTATTACATAACCGTTTCACTCAAAGAAGCTCACCATATGGGAGAGATTTTAAAAGGTGAGGGGAATGGCAGCTACAGGCATCCAAAAAATGGGTGCCATCTTCAAATGTCCATTTGAAGTTCCTTTTTTGCTCTTTTACTGTTCTTCCTAGGTGTTTCAGCATTTTGCGGAATGTCTAACTTGGCTGCTGCTCAACTTCTTTTGGATCCTGTGAGTGAACTTGTTTCATCAGGCTCAAAAAATGGAAAAGTTCTTCTACATCTGCTGTTGTCTTCACCATTATAGCTTTTAGCTTTTAAAGAATTGTAGGATCTGTAACAGAAAACTTCATTAAGTGAAGATATAACTACATACGAATGCTAACAAATGAACATTAATGAATCAAAAATTACAAATAATAAATATATTATTTATATATAACATTTGATTCCCTTTATTTTATTAATATTATTTTAGTTTATTTGCTCATCTTGGGAATTACTTTATTGGATGTATGACTAGTCTTCTTGTTCTACTCTTTTTTAATATTATATTTATTTTATTATTTATTGATGTTTTTTATTCTATACATTTTTTATAATATATATAATAATAATATATATATATATATATATATATATATATATATATATATATATATATATATATATATATATATATATTAGATGGAGTGGGTTCTGTGTAGCATCTTTGATCTTATGCTGTGATGCAAAAAAAATGTATAAGGAGATACAATAAATCCTACATGGTAGCAATGAAACTGAGATTCAGTAAGCGCCATGCAGAGATGTGCATCCCTGCACAAACAAGGTCAACACAGTGGCATGCTACTTATAGCATAAGCAGCTGAATTGCATGCTAAACAACCAATCCAAAATGACAGAGCTATTCAACAAGCTATAAAGCATCTGTGTAGACTCCATGCTGGTTTTTCCTGTGAATTCCAACACTTTTGTAATACAGCCAAGGAAAGGAGTCTACACAGACAGAATGCTAGGGGCTGCTGTTTTAATTCATTTGTATGTGTTACAGACTGATGCCACATGCTGCTGCTGCTGCTGCTAATAGGCCTAGGCCATGAAGAAGAAAAGTTTTCAGGCCCCATTTAACTTTTCACAACCTACATGATATGGAAATTGTAGAGCACTACAGGTTAGACAGGGACACACTACAGTAACTCTGTGACCTCTGCCATCTTCAACTCAGAGCCAGAGCCAACCGAGGGGAACCCATCCCACTGGAGATAAAGTTATGTGTAGCCCTTAGGATCTTAGCTATAGGTACCTTTCTGAAACCAACAAGGGAGGGTCACAGGCATCAGCATCCAGGATCCTCCACCAGTTCCTGAATGTTATGCTCCAACATGTCAGTGACTACATATATTTTCTCCATAGTTTGGAGGAGATGGCAGGAAATATGCAGGAGTTCTACCATGAAAGCACATTACCTGAAGTACTGGGTGCCATAGATTGCACACATATAGTAATGAAGGCATCAACCAAGGAACAGAGTAGGCTCTACATGAACAGAAAAGGCTATGACTCTATTAACTGCCAAGACATCTGGGAGCCAACCTGGCATTGCTGTCTCTGCTGCCCCTGGACTACCTGCACTCTCAGGTAGTTCTGCCCCAGAGGCTGGTCCAGTGGTACCCTCAGGGAGCAGTGATGGAGGTGGTGATTTCATCACCTGCACCAAGTTGTCAGGGATTGTGAATAGGGTTGTGTGCCACACAGATGGTGCATGCCTATGCCCACTGGGGAGGTTGCTTTCCCTCATTTTGCATCGCACTAGGAGGAGGAAAAGGAGACGTCAATCACTCCAGCCAACAGCGGAGTGAGGTGACACTGATGACAGCCCACCAATGAGAACTCAATTCTCACTGTCACCCAGCTTGATGACAATGGGCTCTAAATGTCCCCACCCTCACCCCAATCATGATGTCCCTCATTTTTTTTGTTTCCATCACTGTCCCTGTCTCTTGTCTCGTTTGTCTTGCCTGTCTGCAACTGCTTCCTCACCTAAGCAGTTTACCTGATCCAGATATATCTACATCCCTTCTATAACATTCCTCTTTCTTTCTCTCTGTCTGTCTCTCTCAAAAAAAAATGAATAAATAAAAAAAAAAAACATCCCATACATAGCTCTCCATTTCGCATGCATGTCTTCTTGACACACTTGATTCAGTCCAATTGACTATACAGTATGATTGCATTATGATCAACCCTCTCTCTGGAGGAGGCAGTTCAAATTCAGTTAATATTTTGCATATATTTTCAGTTTACTCTGTTAAAGAAATGGATAGCTATGTTTTTTTCCTACCTTTATCCTGCACATTCCTTTCCTGCTTTCCCTTTGTTCTTCCCCATGCTTGCTCCCCATTTCTCCACTTTCATATCTACCCCATTTTAACACCTTTAATCTGGTCAAAAATAGAATCACAAACAACAGACATAAGTTACTGGAAAAGCAATGGATCCCTTTACTTTTTGGGCCCCATGCTTGCTTGGAGGTGTGCATCATTCACTGATTGTGAGTGGCTGCAAACAGGTGTGTTTACCCTGCTCAATGCTGCTTAATTCTGCTGTGCTATGCCAACACACAGCAACACATCTCGTATAAACAATTCATGTCATTGCATTATCTCTCTATAATGAAAATTATTTTAAAGTATTACATACACCTGTATTCAAACCCAGTACCATCTGGCCCAAAGAGGAATATATCAATGAATTAACATGTTCTGCCACAAAGTCAGTTAAGCAGCAGGTGTATTTCATAGACTCAATACTAACTGTCAGACTTTAGCAATGCAGCTCGCTTTTGTGCACTGTTTAGCTGCACGCTAACATGTGTATCTCAAATGCATATCCACTTTGCTAACTATTGCGCATACATGCTGCTCACTGTGCTACAGAAATGTACATATTATGCTGTATTACTGCTAACTGTCCATTTCCTGTGTATGACATGAAATTATATGTGGAAACATTGCAAACATAGGGCAGCATCTAACAATATGTCACATATTTACAATGTGCTGGTTATCACCCAAGCACTGCAACCCTGGTATCTCAGTACTTTTTCCACACATATATCAACCACACTACAAAATGTAATATCAAATGTTATATGCTGTGCAATTCACATCAATCTGGTAACATGCAGAAGTACAACTATTGACCCATACACCTAAAAAGCCTTATCAGCAAAGTTAAAGAAGGAATCAGCATGGACCATATCCATAGCGACATAGATTACCTTCAACCCACATGACCCTACCCATTGTGTTGTTATTAAGGGTAGATATTGCTTACTGAACCTTTTGGACTTCTTGGATACTGAACCCAAAGACCTGAATGAGGGTAACAGAACATACTTTTTATGTTGCGTTATCCAACGCCTTTGACACTATCCCCCATTCATTTCTCATACTAAAGATCTCCCATGTGCAAATTAAGCCATATAGTACTAGAGGGATAGGCAACTGGCTCACCAACAAAACACACACTCTCAAAGTTGGAGACTGCCCCCCCCCACCACTAGCCAATTACCATTAGAATGCCACAAGGATTTGTGCTTGGCCCTCAGCTGTTTGCAAGCTACTTTTCTGAAGTGTAAACAATAGTATATGGCATATGGTTTACCAATATTGCAGATAAGTGGTAACTGGACGTACTAATATAGAGCCCACCAATGATGGTAACATATCACAGAAGGGGCTGACACACACACACATGATTGGTGTCAGACTCACAGGCTGAACCATAAAGCATGCAATGTCTCATTGTTCCTTTTGGCAATGAAGTGCCCCATGCTAATTATGATATACATAGCATTCTTCTAAGCTGAAACACAGTCTTGTGAGACTTGGGAACACATATTGATAGCAATCTACACTGTCATCACTATGTGTCCTTAGTGGTGCCACATGCATTCTGCATTGCTCACATCATACATATGGACAGCACATTCAAGACCAGGGTGGTCATAACTCTTCTGTACTTGATACTTATCAGACCACTAATTGAGTACAGTGCTCCCATCTGTCTGTATCTCAACAGACACCTGCAGCAATTGGAAAAACACAGGTTTGGGCCTGGAAGACTCCAGGTCCTCCAAACATGACAAACATGGACAGACTGAAAGACCTATCACTGTATTTGGTATCATGCAGGCATCTGAGAGGTGGCCTATGAGTCCCTGCAGAGCAGTCTCAGACCCTGCCCTTATGGAAATGCTGGACATCTACAAATCAAATGGGACAAGAATAAGTTGCCCCAGGGTTCTCAACTTGGACTGTGACATAAAAAGAACATGCTGGGGAGACAAATATACCCCCCAATAATTCACACTCCTCTGTAATAGGCTCCCACTGCATGTGACTCAGTGCTCCTCAATGACCCTGTTCAAGCGCAACCTTGACTACTGGTTGGGTGATTCTAAAGTCACCTCTGGGGTGGACACCTAGTTCTGTCATTGAAGGGACCATTTGGTACTGCTCAAAAAATTGTTCTGTTAAAAATGAGCATCCAACTATGCTCAATAAGGGTAGTTGTGTTTTCACACAGCTAGGCTTCTAAACACCCTAGGCCATTAGGCTAGTAGTCTCCTATGAAGCTATGAAGCTATGAGCCTATGCAGGCCTCCCAACATCTTGCCTCTCACGTGGTCTGCTGATCGAATCCACTGTGAGTTAACCTGCACCCTTATAAAAGTCAGACTTGTGCAGTGATGCTTGCTCAAAGTACTGTGTTCTGTAGTCTGCATACTTAGATAGGTAGGGGGTCTCTTCTCACTGCAGTCAACTGGATGTATGTGTGTATGTGTTTAGACAGAAGAGCAGAAATGTGTATACAACAATTACTGCTCCACTGTCATGGATTGACAGTATTTTGATTTTTGCAGATGTCAATACATCCATTTCATGCAACCCATGCAAGATCTTATCTCCCACATGACCTGTTGATGTCATATACTATAAGTTGACCTGCACTGTTGTAATAATCAGACTTGGGCAGTGGAGTATGTGTAAAATACTGAGTTATGTAGTTTGTGCACTTAGACAGGTAGGGGTTCTATTTCCACTCCAGTCAAGTGTGCGTCTGTGTGTGTGTGTGTGTGTGTGTGTGTGTGTGTGTGTGTGTGTGTGTGTGTGTGTGTGTGTGTGTGTGTGTCTGTGTGTGTGTGAGAGTGTGTATGTGTGTTTGTGTGTGTGAGCAGTTGCTTGACATTACAGAGAGAATTTTACACCAGCATGTGGGACACTATTATATTCCCCTCAACAGACAATACTGATGTCATCAGCTATAAAGTGTTGTCTGACACACTCTAAGTCAAACTTGTGCCATGGCGCTTCCGTAATGAAGTGAGATCTATAGTCTGTGTACTTAGATAGGTAATGGTTCTATTCTCACTACAGTCAAGTGTGTGTGTGTGTGTGTGTGTGTGTGTGTGTGTGTGTGTGTGTGTGTGTGTGGGTGTGTGTGTGTGCACTCTTGCTTGACAATGCAGGGAGCCTTTTACACCAGCATGTGGATCACTGTTATTAACATATTCTCCTCAATAGCCACTGCTGATGTCATCAGCTGATGCATGTATTTGGTGGGGGTTCATGCAAAAGAGAACATTATATTCTATTACTGTTCTAATGAGTTCTGACTATTATAGTGTCATACACTTCTAAGATCTGAATATGATGGCATGAGATATGATGAGCACAACATAGGCTTTCATTACCAGTGTGGACACTTGGCGGTCAAAGTTCACAGTGTTATATACATGTGCTCTTAGTGCTGGCATCACTGGGTGACAAAATAACAGTACTGTTGTCAATGCTGTGATTAACATGGAATTACACTTTTCAAATGGACAACATAAAAAAGACACATTTCTGCACTTAGTTGTACATCACATACCTTTCTCCCCATTCATGTGTCTCTGTTAGCTCTCTGTTAGCTTCTCCTGTACTATGTTATTATCATTGGCGGACTCAATGATTGCACCCAATATGCAAGAGTCAGAAAACTTGGTAAGCAAAAGGTCATATACTTTAGCCTGAACTGTCGAGAAATAGAGTCCAAACAGTGAAGTGCCCAGCACAGATCCCTGGGGTTTGCCAATGGTGACAGCTCTACTGGTACAGGTTGATTCAGCAGCTTTCACAGTATGTGTTCTGTCGGTGAGCCAATTGGTTACCCATCTCCTGATGTAAGGGTTAATCCCCATCTGGGAGGTTTCTCAATGATACCTGCATGGGTGACTGTGTCCAAACCCTAGGTCAGATCACGATAGGCAGTATGCACTGTCTTACCTTCATTCAGACCTATCACATGGAAACAATGGCATGTGACAACATCATAGATCTTCTATGGCATGACTAAACACATATACCTTCCTGATACAGTTGAATACACACTTCAACACACCCTTCAGATGGGCTATATTGCCATACATGGGTGTACCTCAATATGCATCCATCTGAGTGGAGTGGACAGCACCTGAGGCATGCATGTATAGACATATCTTGACTCTCCTTGACTGTGAGGTAGACCAACATGTGATCATGGACCTCTTCTACATGTACACTATACATATTCTGGCTGTGTGCAACAGACCAGTATGAGTTGTTAATGCTACATCATATCTGTTACATCTGAAGGATGTCCTCAAAGAGGTCATGAAGGGCATGCAAGATGACAACAGTATCGTCCTGTGGTACTTGACCAGGTCAACCATTTGACACAAATCCACACTGAGGTATTCACTTAATGCGGTCACATGTGGTTATAAACAGCAATATCACCAAATGGGTAGACCAGAGTATCACATACATGACATCTCACTATGTTGACATGTGATGTGACCTATTTCTCAGGTCCAGTAATCAGGTCTGTACATCAAGGATGTCTTCTAGGCCCTTCCCTGTCAATTAGCTAATGTTGGACATCACAGATGGCATACAAATGCTGTGTCCACACAGCTGCCTGAAGGATCACAGAATGTGACAAAGCATTGAGTCCAACTGTGATATTAGTATAACACAGACAGTAGCAACACATACCAAACACTGCTGCCACAGGCATGACAACACCTGCATTGACAAGATACATGGGAGCTTTGTTAATTCATGAAAGAAACACACTACCCAAGTATAATGTGGACATCACATCCTATAATCAAACCAATAGGTATGTGACCCATATACTGGGGTAGATGGTAAGTGGTACATCCACCAGCATGTGATGACAATGCTGACTACTCCCTTGAATGTAACACAAGTACTGGGTATGTCAAGCACATTTACATGATCAGAGCCCATAATACCTTCATGGTTCTCAGCCTTCATCACACCAATAACTGTGTACAATGCACCCTTCTTCATGTACGTCCCCACACATCTTCCACTGATGTGTAACTGAAGTATACCAGCTTTGTCACAGTGAGCTGTCACACAGTGTATTGACCATACCTAGGTATTCTTTCTGTGGAATATATATGACTGTCTGATGGTGCGGAACACCAATCAAGTTGCTACACCAGATGCATGTGTGCTACTTGTTTTCCTTATGCACACACTACATAAACAGATGTTGCACAACATTAATGGCATGTATATCATTCATGACAGCCTGGATTGTGATATATATATATATATATATATATATATATATATATATATATATATATATATATATATATACACATATACATACATACATACATCAGTGATAGGAAGGTATGCATGTTTACCCTCATAGAGTGTGGATGTATCATAATAGTTATTCAAGTGTGCCTGCACAGACTCATCTCTTTTCATTGTAAATCACATATATTATGTCAGGTGCAGGGAATTACTTCTGGCATTATTCTGATATTGTCCATGATTGTGGCTGGTTCTTGTAATGCTTTCCATAACCCCTTACCTGTGCCCACCTTGCTGGAGGCCTCTGCTGAAAGTACCATCATATTCAGTCATATCAGTTTGCATAGCTTCACAATATGTACCCTACCCCAACTGTATGTCAGATCCTTGATAGATGTCCTTTGCATTATTCATGTAAGAATGCTTATCTCACATAGACATCCTCCCCATTGCTATGTCACCTTGTGTGACAGCCACATAAAACACAATTTCAGTGTACAGTTCCTATTGTACCATACAGATATGTGATTGGTGTTGCTGCTACAACCGTCTTCCATTGACATGTCCTACTCTACTGTAAATTGGGTGGTTTCAACTGTCCTCTTTCCATGTGTTCATTCCTATAATTCATATGTGTCCCTATTCAATACACACAATTCTTCCGACTGTTCATTTTATATGGCAGCCCATGCACCCTTACAGATCATTTACACAACTTCAGTACAGAATGCCAGGAATGGGATATCATAGTACTCTGCATTGTAGATACACTGTCTTGTACTGTGTTTGGACAATATACTTCGTATTCATACCTCTCAAATGTCCAGATATTCCAAGGATGTCCAGATGTTTTCCTTAACAAATATGTGACTTTCTGCCATATCACAGGGATGATCTCTGGACTGATGTGACTCAATAGTATATACATTTGAGTGCATACCTCTTAATTGTCCTGATTAGTGCAGAATGTCAAATTTTTGTCTCATATTTGTGATATTTTCCTCTTAACATTTCGGTTTTCTGGCAAATCAATGGCATGTCATTGCGGAATGAAATCAGAAATGGATGACAGACGTTTGAGTTTCAAATTCAATGCTCTTCAGAAAGTTCATGCTACTGTACAACCTATTATTCTATCAACTTTCCAGGTTTGGACGAGCAATATTAACAGTCAGTCCCTATTTTTGGCATTTGCCCCCACCCCCACCCCCACATTATTTATGGCTTTCTCCAGATATCTTGCTCAAAAGGTTGGGGGGAATTTTTTGGTTTCATTCTACAACATTTCTGTGTGACATCCATGGTAACTATGTCCCTATTCTTGGTTAAATGTCCCCAGCATTATGTTGGCCTTTTTGCAGATGTGTTGCACTAACAGACTGACAGCTGTCTATGAAGCCCTGATGAACACTATGGTATTCCCTGCAAAGCCATGGATTGTAGGTGCTCTGCTTTAAACAGAATTGTATCACATTTGCCTACCCAGTTTCCTGGCCAGCAACAGTGTTGCCAACTGTGAAACCTAGCTTAGACATGCCACCCGGCATTAATATGCATTGTGCACTGCTGCTTGCTGCACACCACCCTGCAAACATGTAAACTCCATGTAGGCTTCGCGCAGAGCCTACACAGAGTTTATTGAATCCCAGGGTTAATCTACTGTTTGCTGTTTAACAATGTTTTATATATATTTATATATATATATATATATATATATATATATATATATATATATATATATATATATATATATATATATATATATATATATATATATGTGTGTGTGTGTGTGTGTGTGTGTGTGAGACAAAAAAAATGATGTTCTGAGTCTGAGATTACTGATGACAGAACTGTAAAAAGTAGACTAAGCACAGATCAACGTGAGACTTAAACTCTGCACCTTGTGTTTGTAGAGTGACACTTTGACTGTTCTACCAACCTCTGTTCCCTAAAACTAATGTGAATCGTTTGTGCTCTTGCACTGATAAACTGTTCTGACCTTTTGTGACATGGTGGCAGTGGGCTAGTATGATTTTTATGATTTTTTTTATTATATTCTGAGTTTACAGTTTGGTATATTATTGGTTAAGCAGTAACGTAAGGTTTTGAATGTCTAAAAGTTATGAAGATGGCAGATGGCTAGAGCTGAGCACTGAACTCAAGTATTTGAACTGAGATTTCTTTCCTACATTGAGACATTCGAAGAATTTTCTCTTTTGACTGGAAACAAGGTTCCTCTTCTTGCCCTGAAACAAGAGTGTGTGTCAGTAATGATGTCTCGAGCTCAAAATACTGCCTGAATGAAAATCAAATTAACACTCCCTGTAAAGTTTTACAATTGAGAACTAATGCTTTCTGGTGTTGTATACTCCAGCTCTACTCCACCTAAAAGGATGACAACAATAAAAGCACTAACTCCAGCAAAAGAGACACTGCCACCCTTTCTCACCCACTATGCTGAGTGAAGGTAAGTGCCCGAAACCCCTTGTAGATACTTTCACAACTCCATGTCCAGCCCGAAAGCCCTCCGCAACTCAACCCCTCCCCCCTTACAGATCCAAGTAATGGTTCTTAATGAAACCTAGAAGCAGGCAGAACACATAAACTGACACCATGATGTCAAAAGCTGTCAAAGCCCATAATGCTATTGAAAATTAAAGTGAGTGTGAAACATTGTGCTTTGTGTCTGTAAGGAAAACATTTTAAATATCATAACACCCCAAAGCAATTAAAATTTAGTGTCACCATTCTCTCACCCATCCTGCTCACAAAAATCAAGTGTATTTTATCACTATTTTTATATTTATTTTTACTTTACTCTATTTTTTTTATTATATGTCCTTTTTCAAATGTACTTATTCATGTTCATTCAATTTTGTGAGTTATCTGGATGTTCTTATTTATTGTGAAGGTGGGACTGTAAAGTCAAACATTTTTAGAAAATCTACTTTTTCTAATGCTTATTTACATTTTAACAGTTCCCACCCACTTCATCAAAAAAGGTCTTTAGTCAAAGGCCAGTTTGTTTGCCTCTCCTGTGTGGTTTCTGATGACAAGGTTTTTGCACAGGAGTCAGACCTTCTTTTCCTTCCTTCCAATATGTTTCTGGAAAAAGGTTATACCCCTCTCTTCAGTGCCCATATTAGGGAAGGATTCGAAGAGAAAAGATCAGGACATTTTCATCTGAGTTTTGGACAGGTAGAGATAGGTTCCCCCAATATAACTGCGGATAGGTCCAAAAGTTTGATTTTGGAATACCATCCTTTTACTGCTAATGTTAGATCTATAGTCAGTAAGTACTGGTCTATATTTAAGTCAGATAGGGAGATCTGTTCTTTGTTGGGTAGTCATCCTAGTCTTGTTTTCAAAATGGGTAGGAACCTAAAGCAGTATTTTGAGCTAACTGTCACTTTCTCTAGGAACACAGCTATGAGAACAGGCATGAGGAAATGTAGCTGTTGCAATCAGTGCTGCCTTATTTTAGAAGCCAATGTTATTTTTGTTGGACCAGGACCAGCACAAGTGAGGTTATTTGATGATCGAGAATAGCTTATATTGCTGTTTGTTCAAAATGTAATTCATAATCCATAGGCAAAATTGACCATGTTTTAAAACAAAGAATTTACGAACATTTGAATGATATAAAGAACAGAAACGTGAGTAATGCACTTTATAAACACACTTTGTTTTGCTCTAATTTTTCTTCATTCAAGTGTGCTGCTCTTCAGAAATATTATGTTTTCCCATGTGGTGGCCCAATTGAGACTATTTTTGAAATTAAGGAGTTGCTATGGCAACTCCATCTCAGTTCTGTTGCTCCACCAGGACTCAATGAAAACACATAAATTTTAACTGTGTTAAAACAAAGTACATAAAAGAACAATGTATATTTTATGTATTTATAGTTTTGTGGTTGGTGTTGTTTTTATATGACAGCCTTGCCATGTTAGTTTATCTCCACTGTGTTTGAGTCTGATTTCCATTTTGTTAATTGATTGTTAATTTACTTCCTGTGTTAAGGGTATTTAAGTGTTGGCTTAATGAATTGATTTGGTTCTGAAGAAGTCAAGGATTGTGCTACCTGATGAAAGTGCTCAATCTCGCACTTTTGTTTTGAATAAAGTTTCCAAGTTATTTTTTTCTGTATTTGTTCACTCTTTGTTGTGTGGACCTCTACAGCAAATTTGTTTTGTGACTTCTTTTTAAATCTACTTAATTGTGTTAAGTCATTTGTTGCATTGTTTGTTGTGCTACTGTGTGTGTGTGTGTGTGTGTGTGTGTGTGTGTGTGTGTGTGTGTGTGTGTGTGTGTGTGTGTGTGTGTGTGTGTCTGTGTGTGTATGTGCATATCATCTCCATCATCTCTTCACTCCATATAAATACTTACTGTTCAGATTGTTTCTTGGCTAATAAGTCTACTAAAGATGTTAGAAATCAGTTGCATATTAAGTTGTCATGTTATTATAACATGGTTATCTGTCTGTTAATTTGATGATATATTTTCTGAAGATATTGTATGTGTGCTACATGAACTGTTTTTCTCATACAAAGCATTGCCTTTCTTAACAGCAATAGATTTATTTTTTGTGAGTGTATGACTTGTCAATAGCACTGGATATTTAGGAAATATTGCTAAAGTCACATTTACTTAAGTTAGACTTCCATTTTGTTTTATCCTTTAAGTCAAAAGACGTCATTTTCCATCAAAAGCTGAGCTATTTGCAATAAGTTCAGTTACTATCTACTTGTGCAGAAGTCATTTAGAAGATTTTTTTTCCAATACACAGACACACACACACACACACACACACACACACACACACACACACACACACACACACACACACGCATATATATGCATATTTCTCACCTCACAGCTCAAAGAATCCCTTGTGCATTGATCTGGCAATACTATTCAGCATAAGATAAATGAATTACCAGTATGAAACAAAAAGGAAGAAAGTTGCTTTTTGTTTCCTCACTACTTTCGAATTAGTAAAAAGTAGAATTGCAGAAGTATTCTTGAGGCTTCCTAATTCTTCACTGTGGTCAAGTGAATGTGGGCTTTTTATTTCGCCCCAAGATAGTCATAAGTAACAAAATGGGTGAAAAAGATTAAAGTTTGCACAGATTCTCAAATCTGTTTTAGCAGGTCCTTTACCCGCTTGAAAGTTGCAGATTTCTAAAGAATGCCTTTATGCTTAAAAATGTTCATGTTAATATCATATCTCAGATATATACTTGTAATGGACAAATAAGCATCAGTAAAATGAAATCATCTATTGAAAAATGAGAATGCCTCCAGAGAGACTTGAGGTGAAAAGAATGATATAGGCTTTCCTTATAATAAATACATTAATCTAGATATACAATGTCAGAATATATGTTTTTTAAGAGATGATTACATCAGCTGTCATTTATAAACATACTTTTCCATCTGCCAAAAGAACATTGATGTTTGCTAAAAGGCATAGAACGGACACATTATTTCCTATAATAGGATAGCAGCTGTAAATATAAAAATACATTTTGAATTGTAGCAATAATGTAATGATTTTACATCTTAACTAGGTTACACTTCATCAGTACAGTCATTTAGACCTAATTTACAGTAATTCATAATATTATTAAGTAATTGCAGCAGTATATGTATGTATTTTACGTGCGTTAAATAGACAAGTATTAATAGTAAACAGCTTGCCTATCCAGTCTTTTCTCATTATGCTATATGAAAACTTAACAGAACCAATCTAAATTAAAAGTGAACTGTGAGTCATGGTACCAATTACATTTTAGTCCGTAAAACTTTATCAGTAACAGTGTGTCAGTCTTCTTATACTTGAGGTGTGTTTATTTGTCCATGCGTTGATATATGTAAAATCATTTCAGTTTCATAAGAAATGATATATTAAAATGTTATCTCCACAGGTGTAATGTTATTAGAGTTGAATTTCCACACATCAGTCTATGCCTCAGCTTTAAAATAAATTAAATCAGCTCATCTCTCAGACAGCACTGACTTTGAAATTCATATTTGCTTAGTGGTGTAGCACTATATATGCATAAATGTTATGTCACTTTTTTCAGAGCATTTCAAACTGTTTATCAATATAATGTGTCTAGAGCATACAGGGTAATGAAACAATTCCTCTGCAGTCAGTATGCCATGTGTCATATACTGTCTTCAGTGCAACGACATATTTTGTTTAAGTGTGCATGCAGCCTTCACTTTTGAACTTAAAAAGAACAGATACTAAATTATTGTCAGTGTTATACACTGCATATTTGAATAGGGGTATTGTCTTTTGAAAAGAGTTTTAATTTGTTTATTTTTCAGTAAATAAATTGAAGATGTGCATAAATGATGCAAAGCTAATTCAGTGTGGAAAACTGTAGTCCTGTAATTGAACTGCAGTACTGTTTATAGCTGGAGCAACAAGCACATTCAGGTTATTGCTTGTAACTCAAAAGAACCTGTCAGCCTTGATAAAACAAAAGATTTCCAATGCCAATTAAACAGCATAAGGGTTCAGCTTAATGTGAAAGTAACCACTTTGACGAGTTAAATCTGACTATTGATAAGGCTTTACTTTATTTATTTACAGTAATTATGTTTCAAAGAAGCAGCAAGCAACATTAGATATTGCTTTCAGATACTCAAGTAGAAGTTAATATACCAGCAAAGCCAGCCAGACAGCTGACTGGCCTGAAGATAGGAAACATATTGTCCTTTCTTAGGGTCACTCTCAAAGTGTGTCCAGCCATTAGTTTGACTTGTAGTACAACAATGCACTTATATTTCTTCAAGTGGATAAAAAAAAATCACAACATATAACTTTCTCAGTAGGATCAGAGGTTGTTTGAAGTATGTCATCCATAAAAGAGAAGACAAAGCATTATTAGTAGGCAGTTTGCTATATATTAATGTAGAACTGCCATCAATGTGGTTAACGTTCCAGAAAATGGGTCAATGATTTTTAGGACATACTGAAACTGCAAGAATATATATATACATTAGAATCATTATAAGACAACTGTTTTAGTGTATCATTTAACATGCTTTTCTTGCAATTTATTCTTGTATGGTAAGATCATTTTTCACAGTGTGCAAATAACGGATTTCTGATATTTTCTGGTATTGTAAGGCAAAAGACCTAGCAAGTGGCATCAGACAGAGGAAAGATAATGACAAGAGGTGAGTAAAGCATAAGGTGTACCTGGAACATCTGAAGAAAATAGCTTAAGATGCTAACTCTTCAATTCTGTTAAAAAATCAAGGTCTTCCCAAGCCTCATTTAAAGCCATGAGAGTAGTGAAATTGAATGATCAGTGGTGATTCACTTGTATATGTTTATATGTATATCCATGCAACGAAGATGTGAGATTTGGGTTTTGGGTGTTTCAAACTGCTTACATTAGAAAAAGTAGCTTGTCTGTACTGCTGTGCTCAGATATATATATCCAGCTATGGGATATATGTCAGAACCCTATCCATCCTCCTTGTGTGCCATCTGCCTTATAGTATACATCAGTGCATAGCAGCTGGGTACTACACTATGCCAAATCTATGATCATCTCTGCCCAAGAAGAAAGAGATGGTCTCTGGCTGCTCAGTCTTTTCCTCTGAGCCAGATAGAGCTCTTGCTGCTGGAAGACTAGATGAATCAGTTATAGTACTCATCAGAAAAATACACAGAACTCTTAGTCACTTCTTTAACCATATTCCAACTACAAAACATGCTTACAGCCTGTAGTATGTCCTGTGGAATAAGAAAAGGCAATGTACTTACACCAAAGGCTACCACTAGAACTGAAGACATTGTTTTAGTGAGACTTTGTAACACTCCAGCAAGCAAAGATCATTATAATCAACCCTGAAAAGCAGCAGGTGTATCCCATAGTTAGTATTGTTGGGAATAACAAACTGTACCCCAGAAGCAACTCAAGCAATAAAGAAGTCATTGCAGTTAGACTTTCAATACCCATTTATATACCTCTCAACTGATTTATGCATAAATTGTAGAAAAAGCCAAAAACAGTGGGAGAAAAAAAGGCCCCAAAGCAAAGACAGATTTTTAATATTGTTGTTACAAACGTAGCAAGTTGTTAGAATAATAGGTTTTTCAATAACTTGCATTGTTAGAAGAATGCAAAGTCTGAAATTGAAACATCCATCATCATTTACTGACTTCATTCCTCAATGATTTGCCAAAAAAACACAACTTTTATGAAGATCAGAGCAAAAACGTGAGGTACAAATCTAGACATTTTGTTAAATTTGGGGCACTGTAAAGGTATGCCTGATTATAGTAAGAACACAAACATACATTTTAAGAAGGTGACAATAACTGACCCTGCAAAGCCGGAAGCTGTCAAAGTGTGTGTATTTTAAACACTTCTAATGCATCTCCTCCCAGCAACAAGTACTTTAACTGTAATTTTTGTCTCAACATGTATTCCTTTACTGATAAGCAGCCGTACCCAAAACGTCTTTGTACAAAAACTTTATTTATAGACAGCATCAGGTAAGTACATATTCCTGTATGTGCAGTACTATATAGATATGGATGCAGGTATAGATATAGATAATATAGATATAGATATAGATAATGTTTGTTTAACTATAAAATAGGTTTTTAGCCAAGCTAGCTGTATCAAACTATCCTAAGAGCAATTATTTAGTTCCAATCAAGTCTTATAAATGATTAACTCCTAAAGACTTAATAGAAAAACAAATTATTTTCTGACTCTTTTTGTGCATTAGACCATACTAATCATATTTTTCATAAGTTGATGGCAAAGCTATACATACCAATTAAGGGTGTGTGTTACAGTCTGTTTCTGTTTTATTTTGTATTCATATGACAGATTCTACAAATGTTCTCTGCCTTCTGATGAGTTAAGATGCTAAATGCTCTCATCCTGTGAGCACAACTGACTGCAATTCTTGGTATGATGCTAATCTTTTTTTATTTACTTGTAATGTTTAAAGGATTAGTCTGATTAACATTGACAAAGTATGCATAGCTTGTTGATAGCTGTTAAGCGTGTATTTCACCATTAATGACCTGTATCCAGCTTGCTTATCGTATATATTTTTCATGGAGTTCTCAGCATATTTAGGGAACTAGCCATCATTTTAGAATTCTGCATTGCACTAGTTACAGACCTTCTCTGCACTGAATATACAGCAATCAGCAAAATGAACCTGAATTTGTAAATTCTGTCCTCTTAGCAACTGCATTCTTCTGTCTACTCTCATATTAAATGCAGTACTCTCTGCTTCAGTTCCCACTGTGCATCTTTCTTACCCTCGCAATCTCCTGCTACCCTATTGCACTGTGGTATTCATAGGCCCATAGGTAGGTACTAGGCTATTGGCCCTAGGGCCTATATAAGCCTAGCCAAAAAGGTACCCTGGCTTTTACCACCCAAGAAAATTATTTTCCTGTGCCCCTGTCGAGCAGAGCCCCAGAGGTGATCCCCAGGGTGAATTTTCTATTCCCCATCCAATCATCAAGATTTTTCTTGAAGAGTGCTAACGAGGAGCTTTATTTGATATAGATAGGTAGTTTGCTCCAGAGTATGGCAAGGTTCTGGGACAGGAATCTATCCCTCCAGCATGTTCTGTTTATTATGGTGACAAGGTTTAGGTCCCTAGAGAGTGTAGCTTGGAGGGATTTGGATTTCTTTAAGAGGAGCATGTCCAACAGCTCTTGTTTTGACTTAGCTTTGTATGTTAGGCAGAGATCACCTCTGAGTAAGCAATATTTGATGGAGTAAAGCTGGAGTTTTTTGAGACGGTCTGCAAAGAGCATCTGTTTGAGGCCAGTAATCCTCTTTGTGAGGTTTTTCTGCGACCTTTCCAGTTGTTGTAGATGTCTTGTGAGGTACATGCCAAAAGGGGCATTGTACTCTATAATGGGTCTAATAAGTGACGAGTAGAGGGGAGCAACAACCTCTTTTTTCCTGGATGAGAAACCTTTTGTGATGAGGTGTGCCACATAGCAGGATTTCCTGTCTACTGTGGCAATGTGATTATCAAAGGAGAGACTACTGTCCAGCTGTGTCCCAAGGTCTATTATCACACTTTTGGTGTTAAGTAGACTACCATCTATGTGGTAGCTCTTGGGTACAGAGTTTATACCAAAGGGGATGACAATGCACTTTTTGGCATTGAGCTTGAAGCCATGGCTTTGACACCAGGCATCTGTCTCAGTGAGGCCCTTTTGTAGGATGTCCACATCGTTAGGAGTTTTGATTATGGCTCCTAGTTTGCAGTCATCTGCAAACTTCATTAGCCAAAGACCTTCTGTGTTAGCCTGTACTCCAGAAAAGTAGATACCAAACAGGAGAGGACCCAGGACTGAACCCTGTGATACTCCACTTGTCACTGGTCTGAAGTCGGACTTGGAGTCTGCTACTTTCACAGCATGGGTTCTGTCAGTGAGCCAGTTGGCAACCCATCTTGTGACATAGGGATTTATACCTATTTTATTGCATTTATCTATAATCCCAGAGTAGGAGATGGTGTGAAAAGCCTTGGCGAGATCTAGATAGGCTGTGTGAACCACCTTACCCTTGTCTACGGCTTTGGTGACTGCTTAAAAGAAGTCTATCAGATTTAAGAGACATGATCTGCCTTTTACAAACCAGAACTGGGTGGGGTCCAGAGTTTGGAGATTACCAATGTCTTTGTTTATAGGTTCCATGATGATATGTTCCATGGCCTTGCAGACCAGGCTCATTAGGCTAATGGCGTGGTAGTTCCCGAGGTCCGTGGTGGTTCCCCCTTTGTGGAGTGGGATAAACATCACTGTGCACCATTCAGTGGGCACAAAGCCTGAGGTCAGGCTATTATTGAACATGGTGCTTAGGTGGGGTGCCAGTTCATTCTGTAGTTCGTGTAGAATGCAGCCTGGGATGTTGTCAGGTCTCATGGATGCTGTGTTCTTGGCTTTGGAGAATGTGTTTTTTACCTGTGCAGTCGTGATTACAGGAACTTTGCATTCTTCCAGTATAGAGATGGGCCCTTTAGCGGGTGAGGGAGGGGTAAAGTTAGCACTGAAACTATCTGCCAGGATGTTGGCAATATCAGTTGGTTCTGTATATTTCGTGCCACTGTGCTGTAACTCAGAGCATATCAGAATGTTGACAATGAGATTCTTGACATAGCTATAGAATCCTTTGTGGTTATCTTTAGAATCAGTGGCAATTTTGTTTTCATAACTAGCTATGGAGGATTTTATGAAGAATCTCAGCTTCTTACTGAGGCTGACCAGGAAGTTCCTCCAGTCATGGGATTTTACTCTTTTTTGCAACAGTTTCTTTCTTCTTTTGTAGAGTTTGTTTATGGTAGGGGACCACCAGATTGGCTTCCTTTTTATGGAGGATAGCATCTTGGTTCTGTTAGGGATAGCATGATCCATGCATTTGTGTAAGTGCTTATAAAGTGCATTTGTGTAGGATTAAGCAGTTGTACCTCTATTGTCCTTCTGCATAGGTGTCGTGAAATTTGCCGCTTCTGTCTTAAGAAGCGTGAAGTTGGCTTTGGAGAAATTTTTCACTGCAGTTTACCTAATGGGGCGTGGTAGCGGGATGTAGATGCCTAGGGTGATTAGCTTGTGGTAGGATCTGACCAACGAGGAATTGACCTCTGGTGTGAAACACCGGCCGCCCATGTTGGTAATGAGTAGGTCTACGATATTGCTACCCTTGGTGGGAGTGTGGATAAGTTGATCCAAGGTGTTGGAATTTATGAATTCCAGAAAACGCTGAGCAAAAGAGTTGGTACATTAGTAGTTTTCCCAGTTAATGGTGGGGTAGTTGAAATGGCCCATTATGAGGGTGTTGGGTTGTACCCTAATATTTTCCAGTGTATCATGAAATGAGGAGTAGGAATACTGGGGCATGGTGGGGGATCTGTAGCAAGTTACGATTTGGATTGCGGTCTTGCCCAGAGTTAATTGCACTTGGATAATCTCGGGTGCGTTATGCTAAGCAACTAGCCTGGAGGTGTGGATATCCTTAATGAATATGGACAAGCCTCCACCTTTAGTGTTTTAGTTCAGGTTAGGTGGCTGAAAGGTGTGGTATGAATTATAGCCTGGTAATGTAGGGGTGCTCTTTGGATCCTTGAACCAGATCTCTGTCACTGCACAGATGTCGATGTTCTCCATTTTAAGGCGTGCCTCGAGTGAATGCATTTTGAAGTTTAGACTTCTAGCATTGAGTAGCATTAACCTCAGATTTTGCTTGCTTGTACCTGTTACGGTGGTGAATTTGTCATTTGAATCTTGCCTAAAAAAGGCACTATAGGGGTGGTAAGAGCCTTAGCCAGTATCCGGAATCCCAAGGACAACAGGTGAAGGCCATCTCTAGCAAAGCATCCTGGTCTGTTGATCATGTCATCCCAGGCAGACAGATACTGGATCCCCTTAGAATGACACCAGAAGCTTAGGCAATTGTTGAAGTCAATCATTTTGTCCTTGTACTGTGGTATCATTCTGGGTGATGGCAGGATGCTACTCAGGGCTAGGGTCATACCTGACTGGGCTACAAGATTGGAGAGCTCCTCCATGTCTATTTTCATGTACTCCAGGGAGGTACATCTCAGGTCATTCACACCAACATGGACAATGACAGAGTCATGTTTGTACTTGTTGTGGAGTGACATGAGTGCGTGCATTATGTGGCTGATCCTGGCACCTGACAGGCAGCTGACAGTAACTTTCTCCTTGTTTAGCCTGGTGAGTGGAACATCAGTGTGCCTGACTATGGAGTCACCTATGACTAGAGTGTTGGGTACGTTGTTATTCCTTATGGGCTGTGGTTGAGTGGCACACTGAGTTTGTGTGCTATGTGTCATTTGGGTTGTGTTGGGGGGTGCAGGTTGCTTGCATTTCTGCTTTGCAGGTCTCTGTTGCTTGTGCAGATTTTTATTGTGAGTGTCCGTGAATGTAGGTGTGTGTTTTGTGTTTCTATGTGTCTGTTTTGATGGTGTCATGTATACATTTAAAGAATGAGTAACTGAGCAGTACAAGCTGGGGGTGGTGCTCAACAGATGGATTTCTGCTCAGACTGTACGCTGTTTTTTTCCCCCTTATGCCTTGGATAGGATTTTTATTGTTTTCCTCTTTAACCATAAAGTGGCTTCCTGAAGCCATGGGTGTAGAGCAGAATAACTGCAGTTTGTAAGTACAATTGCAATTTGGTCTGTCTGTGTCTATGAGTGATGGATCTCTACCCCCAAGTGTGAGAGAGAAGGTGCAAATATCAGCCTCAACATTCAATATATTTTTATTCCTGGATGTCAGAGCAGATTTATATAAACTATGTTTAAAATACATTTATATAAAATACTTTATTCTTTTAATACACATAGCAAACATTACTTACTCTGCCTATAGTAACCACTCAATTGACTGAACATAGGTGGTGGCATTGCAACATACCTCTCAGCTTCTTAACATAGAAAATCTTGACAAAGCCAAAAATAATAAGGGGACAAAGGACAAAAATCAGGGACAATTTTTAAATATTGCTCAAGTTGCTAGAATAATCGGCATGTATTTTCTGAAGGATATGAAGTCTGAAACTTAAATGCCTGCTATTATTTAGTGACTGCAATCTGTAATGATTTATCAGAAAATCACACATTTTATAAGGAAAAAAAACAAAGATATGATGCAGTAATCTGGACCTTCTGTAAAAATCTGGGTAACTGAGAGGTAGGGGTTGCAGCTCATTCGTGAAGAAAAATAAACAAGCTACTTGATGCTGATGTTACAACAATTTTTTTCTGTTCTGTGAAGCAGTAGTCAGAACTGGTACAGGGCATCATTCAGACCTTTAGTACAATGGTTAGTGAGAGATGCATACCATACCACAGTTATTGTTTAGAAATTGCCTTGATATTCCCCATCTTACCATCCAAAACCATAGAGTTTTCCAGAATCAAGCCTCCCCATTTCTCACATAAAAGTGCTTACATCATTCCCCATTATTTCTTCCATCTATGCATCCTCCACCCCTTTTCCCATTTTTGCACATGGGGTTGGCGTATCACTTTAACAGTGACAATCATCTAGATCCAAAGTGCACACCACCGGGCGGAGAGCTGGATAGCTCTGCATAGGTAGTTCTTCCACAGTGCACTCACACACACACACACACACACACACACACACACACACACACACACACACACACACACACACACACACGCACACACACACACACACACACACACACACACACACACACACACACACACACACACACACACACACACACACACACACACACACACACACACCTATGGCCAATTTAAAGTGTCCAATCCACCTACTACATGTGTTTGGAATGTGGGAAGAAACAAGAGCACCCAGAGGAAACCCACACAAACACAGGGACGGCATGCAGACTCCACACGGAAGGCACCCCAGCCAATAATCAAACTGGGAAACCTCTTACTGTGAGGCAATAACGCTATCCACTGTGTCACTGTGCTGCTCACTGTTCCCAATTATTTGTTCTACAATAAATATCATTCTATTCTTCTCACATGCAAAAGCTGTCTATGTAAAACATAGCAGTGCTACTGCCATCTATCCATGAAAGCAGATCAGATAGAAAAATTGAAATTACTGAAGTTTTTTCTATGGTGAAAACTCAGCCATCTGTACTCAAAACAAATGTGACCCTACTCATGAATGTCATAATCAATCAAAGCAAAATGACTATAAGAAGCTGAATCTGTAGCTATTAAATAACTTCCATTACAGTCTATCATATATTATTAAGAATTTATGAGCTTATCAAATAAAAATGCTGTCACTCCACTGATACTAAATTGGGTGTAATATTATAAAATAAGGTCTCACAGGTACAGCACAAAATTGAACCAAATTATTACCACCTCTCAACTAATTGATCTACATCTGCAGTCTGTGTAGTTGTTTTGTTTAAAATGTTTTTAGTTTGGAATGAAAAACAAAAGGAAATAAGGTATACTGGCATACAGTAAGAAAATAGCCCAGGGTTCTACACATGAAAAAGGGAAACATTCACTAGCTAAGGCCAGTTGTGATTAGCATCTTGTTGAAAATGTTATGTTAGTATCACTGCTTAACTATTACATTTGTTCTGTGTTATCTATTTTTCAAAAGGATGCTATAAAGGGGCCTATGTTTCAAGAGTAGACATGTGATCATGGTGATCATAAGATGTCTACCATATAGAGATTTAAGTACCTCTATTTAAATATTAAATAGCACCACTAAAATGCTCCAGCCACCCTTTTCAGGCACATAATAATACTCACATCCCAAACTGAGCATGAACATACCTAATAATGCTAGTGTAAAACCAAGTTTGCCCATTCAGTCATCAGACATTAATAAAGGTAGCCACAGTAGTATTTGGACCTGAACTGGTAACTTATTCCATAGACTGTAAATATTTTTAGTTAGGGACCTATCCTTCCAGTAACGCTTGTTTATTTCTTGATGTAGATTTTGGATACTAGTACAGGTGTTTGCAGTGTCACTATTTTTATGAAGAAATAGGTAGAACTGGGTATTCCCAAGCTAGAAAAGTGAGCTACAAGTCAGTTTTGGGAAACCAAAAGGCTACAGAGGATAATTAGAGCTGTGCTAATCTTTTGGAATAGCTAAAGCATTATGGCTTTTAATTTTCTTGGTTAGAAATTTTTGAGGCATCTTCAAGTTGAGCATCCAAAACAGATGTATTCATTGGTGGGTCTGATAAGGGAAGAGTACAAAGGCAGGATGATGACTTTAGCTCTTGAAGATGACCTTCACAAAACCAGACTGACTTTGGTCTACATCAGTTAAGTTCCCTCTGTCTGCACAAATGAGTCTTGCTGTGATACATTCCATGAGTTTGTGTATGACATTGACTTTGCATATAACAATGTTGAGGCTGAGGAATTACCAGGTCTGTAAGGTAGCAACCACTGTTTATGGAAGTCACAGTAATGTTATCAAGGTACCAGATGCAAACACTGCAGACATATTGAGGTTGAGCTGTTTAAGTTGAAGCCAGGATAGTAGATACTAAGCACAGGTGAGAATGCAGCCTGGTATATTTTCTGGTCTGATTCAAGTGTTATTTTTAGCCTTTGACAGGGTTATAAGACTTGCTCTAAGCCTCTTTCCAATGTGAATTGTTTTGCTAATCTATGCTGAGCATTATTAAAAAGAATAATGCACTTGTTTAAAATGTCATATATGTAATTTCAGAAAATTATGAGACATGGGCAAAGTAAAGCAATAACATGGCTGTTATTTTTTTATAAGACCCTATAAAATATAAGATCCTTCCAAGAAAGGTAAATGAGAGTAAGACATCACTAAAAAATGTACATGGAATCCACACGCAGCAAACAGCCACAATTTATCTATCTATATGTATATCTGTATTTATATGTATATATGTGTATGTGTATATATGTATATATGTATATATATATATATATATATATATATATATATATATATATATATATATATATATATATATAGACAGATAGACATATAGATATGGATCCCTATCAGTTGATCAAGTTTTCAGAAACTCAAAATTCATATAGGTGAAATGATATGATTGAATTTCCAAACACCCGAAGAGTTTGAATGGAGATCACTGTACAATGAGTATCGGGAAACTTACCATTTTCCTCAATGCAGTGCAATCTTGGAGTTGGTATAGATAATTTGCGGGGGTTGGAGTGGTTCATAAAAAAACATAGATTTTTTGTGTTCTTTTATTCTAATGTTCAAATTTTCGGAAATTCGATCATATTACCTCATCAATATGAAAATCTGAAGAAGTGTGCCTTGGTAGCACATGAAAGCGCTTATTTATATGCAATAAATTTTTGTTTTATACTTCATCTCGTGGTGGCCCTACCCTGTTTTTTCTTTATATTATGTTTTCTTTTTCTGGAGTTGGACCTTTGGACGGCAGCGGAATCTTTTTATAGAATATCACCTCATCAATATGAATTTTGAGTTTCTGAAAACTCGATCAAATGATATATATATATATATATATATATATATATATATATATATATATATATATATATATATATATATATATATATATATATATATATATATATATATATATATATATTTACCTATTACTCGTGTTTGTATTGGCGCTGGTTGTTTATTTTTAAGATTATTTGATTTATCCATGCCAAAATCCCATGACTTCCTGTGCATACCTTATTTACTCAAGACCAGGTATCACTTGGGTCTTCACAGAATTTACTGTAGGTTATGTGTCATTAACATACAAAACATGCATAAAATTTAAATAATTTAGCTTTTTCCAAAAATCATTGTTTCACCATTTTGGCTTTATTCTTCCACAATTTTAATATGTGCTGTACGTGTTCTGGTGGGATATATATGTACAATGCTTTGCTGATTTTTCCAGTACCTCTTATGGTGTGCGATGCTATTATTGGTTGTTCATTCTTAATTTTTCACATCTTAATCACCACAGTCTATCTCTTTATTCTGAGCTTATCTTGCAGGGTCCATTCATCGCTAGGGGACACCTAGACTCTACTATTCACATTTACATTCATATTTCTGTATTTGGTTATCTACACAATTGCAGTGTGCTGCCTCTGTTTTTCCTTATACAAATGTCCATCATCTTGGCCAGAGATGTCAAGCTCTGCTCACCTTCTCGTATGACCTAAACTCTGAATGTCACTCAAGACTCCTTCTTTTGTAAATGAACATGTTTAGTTAATGCTATGTATATGCTGAAAACTGCAACAAGACCTTTCTTAATGTTTTTTTTTTTTTACTTTGCTCACCACTTCTGATTTAGTTCAGTTTAGTTTTTACCAGATTTTTTTCACCTGAGTCTGCACCACTATTATTTGTCTAACACATGTGGGAGTGTCGATGGTCTTCCTTCTACTTTATTTTATTCTTCCAGAAAATTTTCTGCCATGGCTCCAATCTAAACAACTAATTTCTTTATGCATTTCTACTTTTTTCAAACTATATTTTCTTCCTTACCATTCCTAACAGTACTATATCTTTTGAAAGATGCATCGAAATGAATGGTGGTCATCATAAGGACTTGTTTGATTATTTTATTTGCACACAGTTTTTTTTTCATCCATTTCAAATACCAATATTGGACACATGATCTTCAGGCGCTCAGTAGTGTATCACACCACCCTAAACAGATTCTACAGTCAAGAGTTATACACCTCCATCTTTTTTTTTAGATGTTATACTTTGTCTTAGCATGCAACTAACCCTATGCATTTGTATTTGCTAGAAAACAGCACCGATCTCAATAGCAATACATCTTTCATAAAAATCATTCTCTGTTCTACCACAGTCTGTTACAGCAGAGAAATCTGCTCCTGTACCAATTTACTGTCTGATAACTTGTTTACAATTTGATATGAGGGTTTCAGACATTTGCTAACATTAGATCAACTTATGACAGATAACACCTAAGGCAGGTTTAGATTTCCAAAAGCAATGCCTTTATTAATCACCAGAGGATTCAAAAATTGTTCACCAATGTTATAAAAATCTACAGATTTTGTTAGCTTACAAACCAACAAAGGTATCAGGGTTGTATGTAGCTGGTATCTCCTCATTAACAAAATTGAAAGGAATTCTAAAACAACACTGTTGAGGAGGTATTATGTCCTCTCACATTTGCTCATTTCTTTGTAAACATTTCTAAACATGATGAAAACAAGTCGTTTGCAGAAACACATGCTTTGAGCTCTCCCTATACTAATAAGACTTTGAGGTTCAGCTTATTTATTTATGCAGCTCACATACATCTTCAGAGAAATAGTTTGTGAAAAACTTACGCTGAAAAGCTTTGGAAAGAAGTGAGCTGAAACACAAGTAAACTAGATATTATCTGATAATTTAAGATTAAAACAAAATCTGATATTGTCTTATAAGATAGCCAAAATGTATTCCAGACTCAATAAGAACAAGCACATTTTATCATATTTATTACAGAATATCAACCTGCAAGCTGTCTTCATTAACAGATATAGATATATGAAAGAATGAATTAATCCTGAATGATCCCGATACTATATTTAGAATCAGCAAGTGGAGTTAAGAGATATGAATGGCTCATTACACCACACGGCATTATTTGCTTTTTCAGGAGCTCAAAAGATACTGCATAACTACACAACTACTCAGATGTGGTATTGTCCTGTTGTCTCTCTGACTACTGACTTGTAACACCTTGACATTTCCAAAATGGAAACACAGTCATGTGTCCTATTCAAAATGGAAATCATAAATAAAATATACAATGCTTTATTTCAAAATATACCTAATATAAGTACATTAAATCTCAATTTTGTTCCATGGGTAGAACAGTATACATGGTAAGTATGACTTTCCAAGAAATTATGTGAATTAAACATTTTTTTGGACAAGGCTGATGCTGCAGAAACATGACACAAATGCTGACAATGCATAGAATGTCATGGTCTACTTTGATTACTTTTATCTCAATTTCCTGTGACTTTGACTTTCTTGTAACTTAATCAAGATCTAAATTCATATCAGACCTCAAAGAAGTTAATGCATTTTTACAGAAAGGCTTATGACAATAACAGCTATTAAAGTAAACAAAAGTAATTGTGTTTTGTTCACCAGTATTCATAGCTTTTTCTATGATATGCATAATTTTGCCCATGGCTGTGGAATAATATAGCAATAACCCACGCCTGGGTGTGGGTAATGCTAAATTTACCCACGGTTGGCGTGGTTTGGTCCCGAGGCTTAGCCCGAGGACCAAACAAAGCCAACCGTGGGTAAATTTAGCATTACCCACACCCAGGCGTGAGTTATTGCTATTATACCATGACATTATTTAAGAAAAGAAACTATTACTTTTCTTAAATAATGGCGTAGTATAATGCCTGTTTACTGCCCTTCCGCAGATGTCTGGCATCCGGCAGTTCTGATGTACCGCGCCTGCCCAGTACATCAGAGTTGTGGGCAAAAGCAACGGAGAAAGCAAGATCTCCGTTGCTTTTTAGTGTTCGCTATGTTAAATGAGTTTAACATAGTGAGACAGTTTTAAAATAAGCAACGGAGATGTCCGTTGCTTATTTTAAAACTGTCTCGCTATGTTAAACTCATTTAACATAGCGAAACACTAAAAAAAAGCAGCGGAGATCTTGCTTTCTCCGTTGCTTTTTTTTAAAACACTGTCTCGCTATGTTAAATGGGTTTAAAATAGTGAGACAGCTTTAAAATAAGCAACGGAGATCTCCGTTTCTTATTTTAAAACTGTCTCGCTATGTTAAATCCATTTAACATAGCGAGACAGTGTTTTAAAAAACCGAGTTATACTAATGGAAAAAAGTCCGGGCAACCGGACCTTTTTCCATTAGTATAACTCGATTTACAACGGGCACGCTGGCCAATCAGCGTGCACGTTTTGGGGGGGTCATGGTATAATATAGCAATAACCCACACCTGGGTGTGGGTAATGCTAAATATACCCACGGTTGGCGTGGTTTCGTCCCGAGGGCAGATCTCCCGAGGAGATGTCCGTTGCTTATTTTAAAACTGTCTCGCTATGTTAAACTCGTTTAACATAGCGAAACACTAAAAAAAAGCAACGGAGATCTTGCTTTCTCCGTTGCTTTTTTTTAAACACTGTCTCGCTATGTTAAATGGGTTTAACATAGCGAGACAGCTTTAAAATAAGCAACGGAGATTTCCGTTGCTTATTTTAAAGCTGTCTCGCTATGTTAAACCCATTTAACATAGCGAGACAGTGTTTTAAAAAACCGAGTTATACTAATGGAAAAAAGTCCGGGCGACCGGACCTTTTTGCATTAGTATAACTTGATTTACAACGGGCACGCTGGCCAATCAGCGTGCACGTTTTGAGGGGGTCATGGTATAATATCTTATCTTATTCTTCTAGTGTCTTTTCTGACTATGGATTTTCTATTGGTGGAATGCAGATGTCCAGGAAGTTAACAAAGAAATGAGAAGGGTAGAAAGATGTGTGAGGCAGAAAAGATGGATTAGATTAAGAAGGAATATTGGTTGGCTAACAGTTAGACTAAGAAGCAGTTACAGTTGCAAAGAGCTTATGAAAAATGATTAAGCAGATGGTAAAAAGAAGCTTTATCAGGCTGCAAGCAAAGATAGAAAGATGGTAAAATCAGTCAACAGACATCATTCATAACAGATGCCTGCAACCCTCATAAGTCCAGAAGACAACAAAGGCAGGCAGAAGAATTATTTTAACAACATTTTGAATCAGAAATCCTCATACGGGCTATACTGTCACATGCACAGTCTACATTAAATGAGGAAGGAGATCTCACCCTTGGAAAAAATTATGAAATGTGCAAATGAAAATAAAGTCAGAGAAGCCAGCAGAGTTAAGATGAAGTCTGTGCAGGTGAGATCAAGGTGTTGGATGCATCTGGGGACAAATGGCTCCTAAAAGTACTCTTTGCTGTATAAAATTAAATGAGTATTACCAATGACTGCAGAATAAGCATTCAAGTACCAGCATACAAGGACCTAGTGGATATCTATAACTGTTGACACTACGGAGGTATCAGACTCCTGTCACAATGAATGAATGAATGTGCTGGAGAGGGCAAATACACATTTATAACAAAAAGTAATAAGGGTGATGAGAATTTGAGATTAAAAATCACAGAACAGTATAGCTGACCCAGTATTTGCAAAGAAGAAAATAGTAGATGGGCAAATCAGAGATGAGGAATGAGTGTAACTTGGCATTCATAAACTTGGAGAAAACATACTGCAGGGACCCAAAAAAACTAATTTTGTCAGTAGTTCAGTGGTTTGAAGTCTGAATCATTTGCAGACTTAGTGCAGACTGTAGACCAGGGCAGAAAGGCAAAAGTAGGAGGAGGGGTCAGACTCACAGATGGGTTTCCAGTGCCACTAGGTGCACATCAGGCTTCAGGGCCTAGTCATGTTAATGTCGGTGATTAACTACATCAGTAAACAGCTCAGTGGAGCAGCTCATCATAGCTGCTGTATACACATGATGTGGCACTACAAGCAGACTCTAAACTAGAACTTCAGCAAGAGAAAGTTGGCTGGCATGCAAAACTGAATGTACTTTGAATGAGACTGAGTACATAAAACACAGTCATCATGACAGCAAATGGAAGAAATCAGTAGAAGCTGAAAACTGAGACAGAAGAGAATAAATATTGGAACGGTTTAACGTTTAATGATGTCTTGTTTCTTGGTGCAAGTGAAGTCTGAATGATGAGGTCAAAGCTAGGATCAGAGGTGCTGCAACCAAATGGCACAAATGTCAGTGATAACGTATGACAGAAAATTGACAAAGAAACTCAAAAGTAAAGGTTACAAAACTGAAATGTAACTAGTGCTTCTGTATGGCACAGACATGTGGTCAGTAAAGGCAGGGAAACTGAGGATTCTTGAGATAACAAAGATGAAGTGCCTGATGGGTAGTAGGATGGACCCGATGTCTTTCACTCAGATGCCCTAATTTCTTCATCTGCACCAAACTATCTATAATTGCAGAGAAGGTCCAGAATAACAGATTATGATTGTTTAATAATTTGTGCAGGAAATCAGAATATGATCTGATAAAGTATATTTCAGATATAGGAGGAAGGCAAAGACAACTGCAGATATGAGAGAAGGGGAAATGACTGCTGCTTTGAATCAAAAGACATTACAAATGTTTGTGTGACATCCAAGCCTTGCATAAAAATGAGAGTTATCTGACCACCAAAAGTTAACTGGTTATTCATAAATGATTTGCAAACATCCCCAAAACACAAACCTCCATAACTCTTACACTCAGAGCAAAAATTCTGGATAAACTCAAAATATAGGACAGATTTTAAGTATTGCTCTTATAAACTTAGAAAGTTGCTAGAGTAACATATTTTGCATTAAAATTCATTTTCTGCAGGATACTAAGTCTGAGAATTAAATGTCTACCATTGTTTACTGACCTTAATATTCAAGGATTTGCTAAAAAGTCACAGTTTTAAGAGGAACAGACTAAGAATAAGAGGAAATATTTGGATACTCTGTGAAATTATAGACATTTGAGTGGTATGAAATGTACCTATAGTAACTCATTTTGAGAGTTTTGCCCACCGTCACTCCCATTACTAAGATATCCTAACTCCAGTTTCACATATGCACAAAACACACACACACACATTTATATATATAAATATATATATATATATATAGGTCTACTTTACATGGTCGACTTTACACAAAGTCGACTTTCATATGGCTAAGACCACATGATTGACTTTCAGAAAGCCGACCATGTAAAATAAGCACAAAAAACACAACAAACACTTACCTTAAAAGTGTTAGCAGGAGGGCATGCCCCTCTGCACACCCTTCAACTTAAATATACCAACTCTGAGATTGCACTACAGTGCAGAGGGAAATTTTCCCATTGTACAGAGATAGCGGTTCCCCATGGTCGGCTTTTCAAAAGTTGATCATATGGTCTCGGCCATATGAAAGTCGACTTTGTAAAAAGTCGACCATGTAAAGTAGACGCCTCAATAAAACTCAATGTACCGACTGTGATATCACAATTTAAATAATGTAACAACAGACATATTAAGAGAAAACTAATACCCCATGCAAATGTGATTTTGGAGTCAAGGCTGTACAAAATATATAGGGACCATTTGCAATAAAGCCATATTGGATGCAGATGGAAAGTAACACATACACAGACATACCCATTGCACACAAGTAAACCGATAACTATACCTGTTGTGAAATGCAGAGAAGACAGTGTAAATTCAGAAGCATTTTGCTAAATCGGTTTCTCTGGTAGATATGATGGGTCTATATCAAAAGACCGAAGAGGCATTTAATCGAGCACCTCTTCATCAACGCATAAAGACTGAATGAACTAAAGCGTGAAAGCTCAAAACAGCGATATCTTTCCCTGGGAAAGAAATCACTAGCACAAACACACACATACACGCACACACACACACACACACACACACACACACACACACACACACACACACACACACACACACACACACACGCACGCACACACACACACCAGAAGCACAACAGGTCAGTAAATTTCTTCCGCAATTAAAGAGGGGGATAATTTTGATAGTTTCATTCATATGTTTGAGGGGGTATGCAAATAGTATAGTTTTGACCAAAGGCTTTGGGTACGGTTCCTCCTTACTCCATGGGTAAGCTGTAAGTTTTTTTTATCAAAAATACATGACTGTCTGTTTTGACTTTATTGCTGTAAAAAAATGCCTTTTAGAATGTTTTAAGCTAACACGTGAAATGTATAGGAAAAGGTTTTGTGAGCATAGACGCAAGGCAGATGAAAGTGTGTGTGAATATGTTACTGAACTGAGCACTTATTTTCATAGCTGGGTGAGCTGATGTCAGGTCATCACTTTTGAATGGCTGGCAGACCTTTTGGTGAGGGAATAAGCCCTTAGCACTTTGCCTGAGGAAATGAGTATCTGGTTACCTGATAGATAATGTACTACTTCAGATGAGTGGAGGAAGAAGGGAGACCTATACCTGGCCAGCATGGCAGCCCTGCATAGGAAGGGGACCAACAGTACTTTTCATGGGTCTAAAGGAACCCATGGTGAGCAGCACAGACTGCCACAACAGGATCTGCCAGTAGCAGGGGAAGTCACTAGTCCAGGTACATGTCCAGGAGCTAGGGTTAAATGTTTTGAATGCAACCAGTGGGGCCATGTGGCATACAGATGTCCACGGAGACAAGGTGGGGAACCAAAGGTGAGGGAGCCAGTAAGTGCGAAAGTCAAAATGCCAATAATAGGTTGTCAAGAGACAACAGGGATACTAAACTACCATCACGCAGGTGTCCTGAGAGGGAAGGATTTGGATGAGGCAGTACTATATACTTATGCAGTTACACGCAGTGAGGCTAGGAGACAAGCACAAGGGTCTGGTAGCCTGGGGAGACCCAGACAGACGGCATACTTGCAGCCAGGACTGGTGAGGTGGTTACTTCAGCAAGGGAGCTATGTTGCAGCAGGGAGACTAAAGGTGAGCCACAGCTGGTTGTGGGTACTGATGTTCCTTTGGACAGGGTAACTGCAAAGGTAGAGGTGAGTAGTAGTATGCAGGCTGACAGTGAGGCACCACTGTCAGAGGATGCCCGACTTCCTGTGGAAGGGGAGCTGCAAAGGGTTACAAGGAGAGAGTTGAGACAGGCTCAGCTCTCAGTCCATACATTGCAAGGCCTGAGGCAGGTAGCTAGGGAGGCACCTGATTCTCAAGGGAAGGGGGAATCTGTATACTGGGACAAAGGGTTACTATACAGAGAGTGGACCCCTGAGGGAGGGCTAGAAGGTGAGAGAGAGTACAGTAGTTGGTAGTGTCTAGAGCCTACCTTCTGGCGCTTCTAGCTATAGCACATGATATTCCCATTGCAGGTCATATGGGCATAAAACATACAAAGAGGCATCTTATGCAGAACATCTATTGGCTTGGAATTTCCAGAGATGTAGCAGGGTACTGCAGCACCTGTGAGCAGTGCTAAAAGGTAGGTATGGCAGGAGACAAGGTGAGAGCTCCTTTGATGTCTTTGCCTGTGATTAAGGAGCCATTTCAGAGGGTAGCTATAGATATTGTGGGTCCTCTTAGTACCCCAAGTTCCACAGGGAAAAAGTATATCCTAGTGGTAGTGGATTATGCTACACGATACCCTGGCTTTGTCCTCCATTGAGGCAGAGAAGGTGGCAAATGCTTTTTTAGAGATTTTCAGCAGGGTAGGTTTCCCAAAAGAAATTCTGTCTGAGAGAGGTGCCAATTTTATGTTAGACCTGCTGGCTTGTCTGTGGAAGTCCTGTGGGGTGAAGCATATGAAGACCACTCCTACCATCCCCAGACTAATGATCTTGTTGAGAGGTTAAACTCTACAATCAAGTCCATGCTATAGGCATTTTCAGATCAATTTAAGTGGGACAAATATTTTCCCCATCTGTTGTTTGCTTACAGAGAGGTTCCCCAGGAATCCACAGGTTTTTCACCCTTGAGTTGCTTTATGGGCATAGGATGAGGGGACCTCTAGATTTAATTTGAAATGAGTGGGAAGATGAGTGTGAGTCTCACAAGGTATCTGTTGTGGCATATGTCTTAAACCTCAGGACAAGGCTCAGGGAACCCATAGGCTTGGCCCAGGAGAACCTGGCAGAAGCCCACCAACAGAAAAAATGTGGTATGACAGGAATTTGCAAGATAGAGAGTATGCTGTGGGGCAGCAGATAATGATTCCCATTCCTGTCAGACACAACAAACTGCAAAGCAGATTGGAAGGATCCCTACAAGGTGGTAAGAAAGGTAAGTGTTGTTAATTACATGGTGGAAGTGCTAGGCAGATGCCAGGGCACAAATTGTACCATGTTAACATGATGAAACCTTACCATGATAGGGAGGCCCTTGTGCTGAGCAATTGTAGTGGATTGCAGGAGGAGTCTGAGAGAGATCTGGGGACTGATCTCCTCAGTGAGGCTCGGGCTGACCCCTCACTGGAAGGGGTAGCAATATCCCAGCAGCTATCTCCTACCCAGGTTCGAGAAATCTGAGCAGTGTTGTAAGAATTTGGGGGCATGTTCACAGGGAAACCAGGGTGCACCCACCTGGTGCAGTACCAGGTGGATGCAGGACCCCAAAGGCCTATTAGACAGGCCCTTTGTAGGGTACCTGAGAAAGTCAGACAGACTCTGAGCGAGGAGGTACAGGAGATGTTGGAACTAGGGGTGATTCAAGAGTCCAACAGTCTCTGGGCTTCCCCAGTAGTGCTGATGCCAAAGAAGGATGGCAGCACTAAGTTCTGTGTGGACTACATGAAATTAAAGTCACACAGAGTCGGATGCTTACCCCATGCCTAGGACAGATAGGTTCATAGGTTCATAGGTTTATACTAGGCTATATGCCGTAAGGCATTTATAAGCCTAGCCCAAATTTTTGTGGCTTACGCCACCCCTTATATGAAAAAATACTGTGCCCATTAGTTTGTTGTGCCTCTGTCCAGCAGTGACACAGAGATGATTCCCGGGGTAAACCTATGATCTCCCATCCACAGGTCTAGATTTCTCTTGAACAGAGTCAGTGAGGTGCTCTGCCTCACATGGACCGGGATTTTATTCCACAGCATAGGGAGTCTCTGAGTGATAAATCTATCCCTCCAGCACATCCTATTTATATCCGTGCTAAGGTTTAAGTCGCTTGCTGTAGTGGTTTTGGTGGATTTGGATTTTTTGAGGTGGAGCATGTCCATTAATTCCGGGTTGGACATGGCCTTGTATGTCAGGCACATGTCACCTCTGAGCAGATGGTATGCGACTGAATAGAGCTGGAGTTTCTTCAATCTGGCAGCATATGACAGATTTTGGAGTCCCTTTATCCTTTTGGTGAGGAACTTTGGGGTCTCTCCAATTGCTGCAGATGTCGGGTGAGATACATCCCGAATGGGGCATTGTACTCAATCATTGGTCTGATAAGTGAAGAGTACAGGGGAACAATGACCTCACTAGATCTGGATGTGAATCCCTTCATGATCAGGTGGGCAGTGTAGAAGGTCTTTCTAACCACTTTAGCAATGTGAGTGTCAAAAGAAAGGCCACTGTCAACCTGGGTCCCCAGGTCCCTGATAACCTCTTCTGTGCTTAGTGGATTGCCACCTATATGGTAGCTTGGGGTTACCTTGTTTTTCCCGAAGGGTATGACTATACATTTTTTGGCGTTTAACTTCAGGCCATGGCTCTGGCACCAGCTATCTGTTTCCGTGAGTCCCTTCTGAAGGATATCCGTGTCCGATGCACTTTCCACTATGGCGCCCAGTTTGCAGTCGTCTGCAAACTTTGTCAGCCAAAGTGCTCCCATGTTGGCCTGTACTTCTGAGAAGTAGATGCCAAACAATAGGGGGGCAAGGACCGAGTCCTGTGGGACACCACTTGTGACCGGCTTGGAGTCTGACACAGCGCCAGCAACTCTAACCCTGTGGGTTCTGTCCTTAAGCCAGTTTGCAACCCATCTTGTGACATATGGGTTTACATTTAAGCTGGTAAGTTTTTCTACAATACCCGAGTGGGGTATTGTGTCGAAAGCCTTTGCAAGGTCAAGGTAGGCTGTATGGACTGCCTTTCCCTCATCAATGGCCTTGGTGACTGTTTCGAAGAAGTCAACCAAGATCAAAAGGCATGATCTTCCCTTGACAAAGCCAAACTGGGTCGGGTCCAATGTCTGCAAGTCCCCTATATCTTTGTTTATGAGCTCCATTATGATCCTCTCCATAGCTTTGCAGACTAGACTTGTTAAGCTTATGGGGCAGTAATTACCAGGGTCCGTAGAGGCGCCGCCTTTGTGGAGTGGGACAACAGTTGCCGTACGCCACTCCTTGGGCATGTATCCTGTGGTAAGGCTGAGATTAAACAGCTGCCTTATGTGCGGGTTTAATTCCTCATTTAGCTTGTGTAGCACACAGCCGGGGACACCATCCGGTCCCATTGATGCTGTGTTTTTAGCTTTAGAGAGAGCAGCATTCACCTGCGCATTTGAGATGTCCGGGAGGCTACACTCGGCTGGGATAGTTATCTCTCCTTTGGGGGGGAGAGGGGGGTGAAGTTTGCACTGAACCTGTCTGCCAGTATGTTGGCAATGTCTGTGGGTTCAGTGATTTTTGTATCATTTTGAAGTAATTCTGAGCATATCTGGGAGTTTCCACCCAGGTTCCTAACATAGCTGAAAAAGGCCTTATGATTGTCCTTTCAATCCATGGCAATTTTTCTCTCAAAATTGGCCTTAGTTGATTTTATGAGTGCTCGTATTTTTTTACTAATAATGATCAGGGGTGACTTCCCTTTTATGGATTTTGTTCTATCATGTAATAGCTTTCTCCTCTTATTGTAAAGTTTGTTAATGGCTGGGGTCCACCAGACTGGACGTTTGCCCTTTGTGGAAAGAGTCTTGGTTTTATTTGGGATTGCCTGATCCATGCAGTCCTGGAGGTGTTCATAGAAGGCATTTGTAAGGGCTTCCACAGCTTGGGTTGTGGTTTCCACTGGCTCAGGGGCCTTGAAGGATACCACACCAGTCTTGAGTAGTGTGAAGTTTGCTTTAGAGAAGTTCTTCACTATGGTCTTTTTTGTTTGGGGTGGGGGCGGGATGTGGATTTCCAGTGAGATTAGTTTATGATCAGATCTCACCAATGAGGGATATACTTCCGGTGTGGAGCATTTTGTCCCCATGTTTGTGACAATGAGATCTAGTATATTTTCTCCTCTCGTGGGAACAGTGACTAGCTGTTCCATGGCATTTGAATTTATGAACTCCAGGAACCGTTGGGCTAGAAAGTTAGGGCTTGAGTAATGTTCCCAGTCTATATTCGGGTAGTTGAAGTCACCCAATATGATGGTGTTTGGAGATACATTTATACCCTCCAGTGTCTTCAGGAAGGCTGTGTGGGGTTCCTGAGTTTGAGAGGGTGGCCTGTAGCATGCTACAATTTGTAGAGCAGTTTTGCCTATGGTTAGTTGCACCTGGATGGTTTCCAAGCTTTGTGCGTTGCCACCAACCTGGAGGTGTGGGTATCCTTTATGAATATGGATACACCCCTCCTTTTGTGGTGTGGTCCGGGTTTTGGGGCGGAACGCATGATATGAGGTAAAACCTAATAGTGCCGGGTGCTCTCAGGAGCCTTGAACCAGGTTTCAGTTACAGCACAGACATCGATGTTCTCCATACTGAGAAGGGCCTCGAGTGCGTGCATTTTGAGATTTAGACTTCTGGCATTGAGCAGCATTACCCTCAGTTTCTTCCCATTTTTGTTTTCTAGGGTGGTAGGTTTAGAATTTGAGCCTTGCCTAAAAAGGCACTATGGGGGTGGCAAGAGCCTTAGCCAGTATCCGGAATCCCAGGGGTGACAGGTGCAAGCCGTCCCTTGCGAAGCAGCGTGGCTTGTCGAGCATGTCATCCCAGGCAGACAGACACTGGATCCCCTTTGAATGACACCAGACATTAAGCCAATTGTTAAAGCTGATCATCTTGTCTATATATTGTGGCATCATTCTTGGTGAAGGAAGGATACTGCTCAGGGTTAGGGTCATACCTGCCTGGGCTATATAATCAGAGAGCTCCTCTATGTCTCTTTTCATGTAGTCCAGGGAGGTATGTCTCAGGTCGTTCACACCAGCATGGACAATGACTGTGTCATATTTGTACTTGCCGTGGAGTGACCCGAGTGCTTGTGTTATGTGGCGGATTCTAGCGCCCGATAGGCAGCTTACTGTGACCCTCTCCTTGTTCAGCCTGGTGAGTGGGACGTCAGTGTGTCTGACTATGGAGTCACCTATGACAAGTATGTTTGGTGTTGTATTTGGCCTTAAGGGCTGTGACTGCTTTGCACACTGCTTTTGTGGTTTATGTGTTGCTTGTGGGGTGTCTTGAGGTAGCAGTTGTTTGGGTGTCTGCTTTGGAGGCCTCTGCTGTTTAGGTAATTTTTACTCAGAGCCTCCGAGTATGTCTTTGTGTGTTTATGTGTTTGATTCAGTGGAGTGGTAGCATTATGTGAGGCTGGTTTTGTGGTGTGTGCAGTTGCCTTCTCCTCCTGTCTGGTCTTGCCAGTCCTGAGTTGAGAGAGCTCAGCCTCCAGTTTGGCTAAATAGCTGCATCTCTCGCAAGTATTTGTGTTATGTGGGAGGAGGAGAGGGTTGTCTGTGTACATGAGGCAGTTATAACATTGCCTCAAGATTCCCAGATTCACCAGCTGGACCGGAGAGAAGATTGACAACTGACCTTTGGACATGCTAGAATAATATTGGGAATTCCTTAATTGAAAACAAGGGCCAGTGGGGAGTGAGGGTGTAGTGCTTTTAATTTTTAGTGCTGACTTATATAATTGCTTTAGTGAGCAAGTGCCAGGTAACTTGAGTGCAATGTGTTACAAGTAACTAAATGCAAAAACGACAAACAGTAACTTTCTTTCAAGTGAAACAAGGAAATAAGTACAGTAAGCAATGCAGATATCACTAGTGATCCACAGAAGCGCTGAGAAGTTGCGTATTAGGTGGAATTAGCTTCCAGGGAAATAATAAGCAAACAAACAACAAGCATATAAACAAAGCTAGATTCAGCAGGCCTGGATCTAGTCTATGCTAGAGATGAGACCCTAGAGCAGCTGGGCTAAGTATCTTACAATCATTAATCTTACCAAGGTTACTGGCAGGTGCCCTTGACTCCCAGTGATAGAAAGAAGTCAGCCTTTGTGACACATTTTGGCTTGTACAAGTTCACAAAGATGCCCTTTGGGATGAGGAATGCCCCAGCAACTTTCCAGAGGCTGGTAGATAATATCCTAGCAGGAGCAGGAGGGTTTGTCCTTGCTTACCTAGATGTCATTGCCATCTACAGCTGTTCCTGGCCAGAGCACCTTCAGCATGTCAGGGAGGTGCTGGGCAGACTACAGAGGGCAGGGTTGACCATTAAGCCAAGCAAATGTCAGGTGGGTATGGTAGAGGTCTCCTACCTAGGACATAGAGTGGGTAATGGTATGTTAAGGCCAGAACCGGCCAAAGTAGAAGCCATTCAGGCATGGCCTGCACCTGTTAGTAAAAAGCAGGTGAGGGCATTTTTAGGGACAGCAGGGTAATACAGTAAGTTTGTCCCTAGTTAGAGTACCATAGGTGCTCCCCTCACAGACCTGACAAGGAAGAACAGGCCAGATAAGGTAGTGTGGACCCCAGCATGTGAGCAGGCATTCCATAAGCTTAAAGAAGCTTTGGGAGGACCCCCTGTGTTTCCCAGTCCAGATTGCAGCAAATAATTTGTTGGGCAAGTGTATGCTTCAAACCATGGGGTAGGGGGCTGTACTTAACCAGATTTCTTCAGAGGGGGAAGAGCACCCAGTGGTTTATCTCAATCATGGGCTCCAACCCAGGGAGGAACGCTATGCAGCTGTAGAAAAGGAATGTCTAGCCATAGTATGGGCACTGTAGAAACTTCAGCCTTATCTGTATGGAAGAAAATTCACTGTAATGACAGATCACAACCTTTTAACATGTTAAATAGAGACAGTCAGCAAAATGCCAAGTTGCTAAGATGGAGCCTGGGGTTGCAAGCATATGATATGTCAGTGCAGCACCATAGTGGAGTTAGCAATGCCAATGCAGATGGGCTCTCAAGATAGGGAATGGGGTGAGGTACCCTCAAATAGACCTAACCCTCTCAAGAGGTGTTTATCAAGGGTCACTTGAAAAACTAGCTTGAGTTCTCCAGGGGGGAGAGATGTGAAGACCGGTAGAAAATGGGTGAAGGCTGCCAGCCTAGTCAAATAGAATTTGATACATAATTCTGGCATTTTTAAATATAAATATAAAATACAGGCTTGTTTCTTAAATGAAAGAAAACACTGTAAAATGTGAAATGCAAGATTGTAGCAGCATTGCCATCTGCTATAAGGAAAACTAAGCCAAGCATTTCAAATGTTCTTTGAAATTAAAATTATGTTTTGTATGTCCTTTGAAGTTAGAATTTGGAGTCAATGAGTCTGGAGTAAGCATCCTGCCTATTGTTTTAAGGCTAAAGTTTATGACCAGAATTTACATGTGGAATGTCCTTTATAGCTCTAAGTGTAAAATAATGTAAATGTAGTTAATGTCTAGCCTGAGAACTCCAGGAAGAGAGAAAAAGATGATGTAATGTTTATCAGAATTGGAATTTCAATTTAAACAGTGAGAACCAGAGATTGTGAAGCATTTTTGTCTTGATATCCATCTCATCAGCACTCTGCCTGTGTCTTAAGTAAGTTATTCAGAAGTATGTTTTCTTGTAGTAATAGGAAACTGTGAACCTATGAACTTATGAAATTAGAAGAAAGTTAGACAAAGTGTTTTCCTGTTATGTCAGAACTGAGCTACGGAATTATTTTAAGTTTCTGTGTGATCTCTGAACTCTTGAATAGCACTGTGGTGTAGTAGTATTGTCTTGTGTTTTAAATATTTATTATTAAATATTTTAAACACCTTTTACCTATGGCTGGTTTGTGTAGGGATAAGTTAAGCTCTAGAGTACATTGCATGCTTATAAGTGATCCTGTAATAAGCCCTTCCAAAGCCTTAAGATTACTTAAGTTACACTACTCTTAGATAATAATATTGCACAGTAATAATTGGACACCTTACTAAGAGCCTTTGGGTAGCTGATAAATATTAGCTGGTGGTGGCAGTGATTATTACCGTATAGTCTGGGTAAAGGGGCATAGCTGGAGAATCGGTGTCAGCCTTTCCCAGGAGTGTCTGTGAAGTTGTACAAATACTTATCTCAAAGTGTGTGTGTGTCAGCTACTTGGGCAGGGACATGAAGCACTGGTTGGACAGAGAGGTTACTGGAGGTTAGCTTGCCATCTAGGCTGAGATCTGGACCCTATAGCTGTGCCAGTGGGGAGTCTTATTGGGGCCTTGGAGAACAAGGGAGCAACCAGCCCCAGACTGACTGTGATCTCTGCGTGCACTTAAGGGGAATTGTACTTTACTGTGTGTATTTGTTATCTTTTCCTCTCTTATGAGACGCCCTCCCTTGTGTTAGTGGTGAGGATTGAGGCTCCTTGATGGCTGGGAAAGGGCATGAGTGTCACACTCCCCACATAAAACATTAATGAAGGAAAGAGACAAACCATCTCTAGGTATGAACACTGCAATTAATTAAGTGAACAAAACTAAACTAATAATACAATTAGATAATGAAAACTACTACATAATCTTGCAGCAATCTTTGTCAAGCAATCATTTAGCGTTTTTGGACAAAAATTAACAACCTCTTTCTTCAAGGCAAAACTATGTAACTAACGCTTCTAACATCTTAGACAAACACATATACCAGCTGCAAATCTAATACACTCTTTGGACATACAACACCTCACTTACCCTAAGCATCTTTTTGTGCATCCCATCCTCTAAATTCCAGGCAGATGCTACAACCCCTTGGTTTTCTCTTCAAACTGCCTCTACCTCAACCATCAAAAATCTTTTTAACAGACTATAACCTAGCACTTTAGCAGCTGACAGCCTTCCTGCAGAGTACTTTAAAACAGCAGCTGATGCACTGGCCTATATAGTATCCTTACTAATAAACTTATCCATTCTGGAATCCTACATCCTAGTCATAAGAAATAAATGTTTATCCTGCCTTTAGATAAGGGAGGCAAATCTAGTGAGTTATCAACCAAAAGCCTAACTGACACACTCCCCTGCTATCTGAGGTTCTTAAAATGTGCTTCTAGTCACAACTGCTGTTTTACTTTAAAAACAGCAATCTACTTACCCCAACTCAGCACCACTTGGATCCAGAACATGGTGCAGTCTCAGAATTGCTGACATTCCTCAACACCATAAATAACAACAGGAATACAGGAAAACTAGTCTGCATGTTTTCCTGGATCTCTCTAAAGCATTCGACACTGTCTCCTCTTAATCTTTGATACAACTAAGGATTTCTACATCTACTATATCACATTTTAACAGCTGCCTTAACAATAGAAATAAAAGTGTTAAACTACTTTATTCAACTCTCCGAACATTAGTAATAGGTGCCCCACCATAATAATAGTAATAGCCCTACTTGTTAGTCAGGTAGACCCACTGGACACGCAGTTCCTTTTCAGGGGTGACCCAAGATCAATGGTTTGGTTAAGTAACTTGCTGTTGGTCACACAGGAGGCAAATGAGGGCTGAGGAAATGAAACCTTGTATCACAAGGACTACAGCTCACAATCTTAACCTCTCCACCATCTGACAGACAATAAATCCACATTAGCACCCACACTATTTAATATATTATTAAAGTATTTGATCACAAACTAAAGAAATGCAACCTCTGCCTCCACAATACTACAACTACTCTTGGTTACCTAGGAATCTTTCTCTTAAGTGGAGATGTGGTTACAGCAATGTCAGCTGCTAATTAATGCAAAAACAACAAAGCTACATTTATTCACTTTCAATCCTAACTCAGGTGACAAAATTGCTTTTACTATCATTTCTTCAGGCAATGGTATTATACAAATTGGTCCCCAAGTAAAACTACTAGGAGTTATTGATGGTAATTTTAAATCTGATGTTCATTTTCAACAAAAAATTAAAAAACTCACAAATAATTAGGCCTACTTTACTGACCTAAACATATCTAACTGGTCATGCCCATATAACCACAGCAATCAATTATCTGTTACCTTCCCTTATGAATGCTTCCATTGTCTTTAGTAACAACTATTACAAATTGAACAGTGTTACATCAAAATAGCCAAATTTGTAGCTAAATTACCCAACAAGAGACAATACTGTAGTGCGCTCAAACAACTCAATTGGATGGAGTTCCAAAACTACCGTAGCCTTTCTCAACTAAACATAGCTTACAAGATCCTCCACTGATGACCTAAATGTCCATTTCGTATTACTCACCTCTACTTCACTGTTATAGGCCACCAAGATGTCTTAAATTAAAACTCAATCCATTACCTCCACCAATAAAGCTTATAACATCTTTGGGGAATCTATGTACTCCACTTATTTCTTTGAATTATGTAATATCTTCACTCTCGCTGAAACAGGTTATACAACTAACAAGCTTTAAAGATTCATTTCCCATATAGTGCAAAACTAGCTAGCAGTGTCATTGTTCAGACACGCCTGGCTAGTTTATTTTACAGACGTATACTATCAATCACCTCCATTGATGTCTTCCTCTTTTCAGGATCCTCCTTAACAAAAATATTAAAGTAATGCTTTGTGCAGACTACCTTATACTACTTAATGTTTCAGTTTCCTTCCATGACAATAAAATATTACCATGACATAAAATTATTTAGTATACTATTAACATGAATTTAATTTTTGTAATGCTTTGTAGAGCATTTCATTAGTTTAGTATTTACTAAAAATGTTTCCTTATTAATGTTGTTACGTGAAGACATATGTAATATTCCATGTATTGTTTCTTTTACGGAGCTTTTCTGCCTCCCCTAAAAATGGATACTTTACCCAGTCAGACTTTTCTAGTTAACAAATGCAAATAACTAACTAATAAATAAAAGCATAGCTAGCGTGTATTTGGAACAAGTGACAGAATGCCCTGCAAGAGGTCTGTGGCAAAACTTTCCTTACCTGAAGAGATACTGCCTGAGTTGTAATATTATACGAAGGTAGGGACAGGACAGGTGACCAGGTATTGCTTTCAGAATGGCCTGTGCTGTCACACACTGAGGAAGGCTTTAGTGGGAGTCATGACTCTGGTTCAATGAGCTTGCACTGTGCAATATTGACTGTAATAAAATGTCATGGAGTGGGTAATACATTTGGAAATAGTTTGTGTGTTCACACATTTTTTTCTCTCCATTTTCTAAAGTCTATAAAGAGTGGATCAGCCAGTCTGAATTTCTCCATCCTTCTCCCATATACTTTTTACTGCATGTGTGCATCCAGAAAGTATGCACAGACAGTGTACAATTCATCGCTTCTCTTATTTTGTGGTGAAGGAAAAAAACACTGGCAAATGAATGGCTTGGTATAGTGTCAGTTATTTAATCACTTTTGACATGAAGGAGATGTTGGTATGCAGGTTGACTCTGTTGTTATTGAACCCTACAAAGGTTTCACTGGAAACGAGAACTGGTAATTTTGTGACTCATATCACTGAGGTCAAGGCTAATAGAAGGATAGTTTCTAGAATAGAAACTTGAGGGTAGTTATAACATCTCACAAATTAACCTGCCTAGGAGGCTACCGCATTCATCTCAATTTTCATCAGCCCCAAGCCACTACATAGGAAAGTCTTTACTCATTCACGCTAAACATAATGGTGAATTCAGAAATAAATCTCTATGGCAGAGTTTCCACTTTAATAAAATCTGTAATAAAAGAAGGCAAACAAAGAGCTATAATACATTCCCATCCCACTACATCAAGACCACATTGAAACATGCCAGCAAGGAGAGTAAGACCACTATCTGAAAATGTACAGCTGAGTACAAACTTAAGGTTGTTACAGGTATCAAAGGACATAGTGACTATTTCTGCAGATATGTCAGGAAATTAACGAATAAAGGTCACAGTGCACCAGACTTATCCGTAATAATAGCACTCATTACAGTCCCAAGGGTATAGCCAATGTATATATAGGCAGACAAATTTAATGCTAACTTTACCACACCTACCCACAATAATGCGGCAACTATCCTTGAAAATGTAGTTTACACAGAAATCACATTGGAACAAGTCTTAACATCCATGTCAAAGCTAAAAATAATATTTCTATGGGACTAAATAGCATACTAAGTTGTATTCTCATAAGTGACAAATGTACACTGTCTGAGCTTCTTCTTAAACTGTTCAGTCTCAGTTTATCCTAAAGATTTGTCCCTGATGCCTAGAGAACAGCCACTGAGACTCCTCTAACAAAGGTGGCCCCTCCATAGACTCAGAAAAATTATAGATCAATCAGCCAGTCCAGGCTTGTAGGCAAAGCTATTGAACGTATCATAGCAGAATTCATTTATGCAGCTGTAGGGAACATATTTGCACCACATTCAGTTTGGTTTGGTGAAGGGCAGCTATAGTCTTTGAAAGGGTTATAGAGGCTAGGAACATTGGTCACTCAGTATATGCTGCATACCTTAACCTGGCCAATGTTTTGTCATGATCCCCCATTCTGGTACATCCAAGTCAATATCTGAGAAATGCTGTTGGCCAAGTTTACTGATGTCTGCAGGTGAGCTCTGTTATCTGCTCATCCACTAATACTATACTACTCTAAAAAGGGCTTGAAAATGTACAAACATATTACACATACTGTTTTAAGTTAAATGCAAAGATGTACACCATATTAGTGTTCAGCAAAAAATCTGTTTCTATCTCATATAGTGCCATAGTTGTTCCATATCTGCAGATGGTCCTATTTGACCTTCAAGACTGGAGATTCCAATATTCGATGCTTGAATTTATTATTTCTCATTTAGTCTGCTTTTAAGTATAGTTATGTGTTTGATTGTTTCAGTTTTAATAAGAACATATTCCACTGTCTTGGAATTTGTTGTGTTACATATCTAGCTCTTCTTTAAATATTATTATATTTCATTTAATAAGTTGGCCTCCTTTCTCTTATACCTTGTAGTGCTATGACCAAATACAATCCCAGCTGAGTTCTTAAATCATTGGCAGTTATTGTGTTAAAGGTCACAGATTGCACTCTTCAAACTAATGCAGTCATAATTGACCTGGATACCTAAGCGGACAACACTCTTTTTCATTTGATCATTATGACTTCACCATAGTTAGGAAAGGTAACCATTTGCAATATAAAGCCTTGCTGTAACTATGGAGACCAAATGGTCTAAAGATCAAACTTCTGTATACTAAGTCCGAAACACCGTTTCTCTGAATATTCACTTTTCTCCAAGGTATGGTGATCTCAGAGTTAGTATATATAAGTTTTTGGGGGGCAGAGTGTAGGAGACACTTGCCAACCCAACAAAAAGACATTTTAAGGAGAAGAGAGATTTTTGAAATTTGCTCTTCTCCTGTGTTTTCAGTCTGTTTTTATTTTTATTTTTTTCTGGCTTGGTGGCATTCAGCATTTTAAATGCTGACATTTCAATAGGGAATCATAAGGAAATACTTCTGCTTTCTCAGTAAATTTGCCAGGGAATATATTTAAGATCTATAGAAGTCATCTTACCAATGTACTCTGCACTTATTTGAACTATCACCAAATACAGTTTCCTGTTTTTAATACATACAAACCTAAGCATATTGCTCTACTGGAAAGCCATCAGTGATTTTTCAATAAAAAAACAGGAAAAAAATGAAAGGACTTTAATCCTTTCATTATCATGATAGATTAGCATAGTTCTCCTTTTACCAAGTAGTCTACCAGCTTCTCTGAGCTAACCTATGTGGGTCCATATTATATTAATGAAGAGGTATTACAGTGAATGCCTCTTCATCGACCCTTAAAGAGCAAACTGCGAATTATGCGAACAGCCGAATCAACAATTTTTTTTCCTTGGGGAAAAAATTGCTTTGCCATCAGTGTAAATTTGCCCCTTTCCCCACTGTAGTGCAATCTCAGAGTTGGTATATTCAGTTGGAGGAGTATGGGGGGTTGAAGCTCCCCACTTTGAGTTGTTTTTAGTGATATTTAATTTCTCCAGATCAGTGATTATTTTCCCTAGGAAAAAAATCACTGATTTGGGACGTTCATTTATTTGCGGTTCGCTCTTTTAGAGTCGATGAAGAGGCATTCACTGTACTGCCTCTTCGATAATATAATATAGACCCACCTATGTGTTCCTTTTTGAGCCAGAAAAGACCAAAACCTAGTTGGCCTTCTATTTCTTCACAAACTCAGCAGCTCCAAAAATATCCATAATAGTGACTTAAATTTATTTCAACAAATAACTAAGATACACTGGAAGGATACCATCCTAACTCAATATAAATAAAATAAATTCAAAGCTCATAGAGTTAGTTACTACAGCAGGACAAGCAAAGTACAACTTTGTCTGCCATTAAGGCTAGTTTTGATAAATGGATGGGTAGACAAAAAAATTACACCAGATCCATTATGTTCGGACCAGTATTATTTTTAAAGCGGATACTATTAAATATTCAAAATGCTGAACTGGAGGGAATCTGCATGCTGCTACAGTCTGTTCCTGAGGCACTACTGCAGTCTTCACATGTACAGTCTTGCCAGCAGGACATTCAGTATGTATAAAGCTATGCATCCCAGGACAATGGGGAATTACCAGGCCAAAATCTGATTGCAATCAGGAATATTTTTGAAATTCTGTGTTAAGAACATGACCGTTTCTGAGGTAAGAAAGCTTTTTTATTTCTCTGAATACAGGAAAGGCTCCTAAGAAGATAACTAACTTGTTGGCTGTAAAAGAGACTTTTGAAGATTCACGGATTATCCTATATCCTAAAAGCAGATCACAGTCGTCTTTAGCAAGCTGTGTATTTCCTGTAGGAAAGAGACATGGATGAGGCAATTATCCAAGGATGGATACATGTGAACACCTTTTAACATGCAGAAACTGCATTCCACTCTTCTACACAAAACACATTAAAAGTAATGATGTTTAACCACTTCTTGAACAAGTACATATAGACAATCCCCCAGGATCAGACAGAACGTATACTACTGCAGAAATGTTATACTCGCACCCCTCAAACATATATCAGACCTATACCTGACCCCAAAACAGTATGCACTCAGTCTTGAAAACTGCCATAGTAAACCTACTTCCAAAACAAATCATTCTAAACCTTTATGTCACCTCCCAGTTCCTGTTTTCCCTACCCTAGGAAACATCAGAGAGAGACTCATTGACACACAACTAACAAAATATGCCAGCAAATGCAGTTTTCTTTCATGATAACAACATAGCTTCTGGTCAGTACACAGAAAAATAATAGCACTTTGGACTCTCACAGATGAAATCCTTCTCGGCATGGATAGAAGCCAGTTGGCAGGCTCCATTTATACTGACATATTCAAAACATTTGATTTAATGAATCACAAAAATTCTGTTGAAATAGGAATTAGCCCAGACACTTATTCATGGTTCCAGAATCATCTGTCTAAGTAACACTTCACTGTCAAAGTCCAGTCCTCACTTTCCCTCTTAGCTAATCTCAGAAAGGGTGACTCAAATGGCTGCATCTTTGTCCTCTTCCTATTCTTTGTCTTTGTCAATAAACCTCCCCTTGACCTCCCTGACCTTTCTATGCTAATTTCTGCAGATGATATGGTTCTACCTTATTAAAATAAGTCCCTCACAGCACTTCAGAATGAACTTTTTTTTCTCTGCCGTATGCAATGGATTAAAAACAAACTCCTGCCACTTAACACATCAATAATAAAAATAATTTTATGCTACCATACAGAAGGTGCACAAATCTGATACTCACCTACAAATATTTGAGTCTAACTATACTGCCTTAAAAAACATTCGGTCAGTGGCTACATCATTCCCTCATTTTCACTCTCCATCTCAACAGAACCAGGAAAAATGTTACCACGGGGCTATTTAAGACCAACAATGTGCCCCTGTCCTAATCATCCATGTTTCTGTCCAAATCATCCAGATCATATAAAGGTTTTAAGTCATCCCCATGAAATAAGGCCTCCCCTTAGTAGCATGTGCTTCAAAGACAAGTGCCACACACATGCAATTAATCATCGATAGAATCTGCAGGTTTGTTGCTTTTTCTCCTTTAAGCATGAATGCTACTGCAAAACCGCAGAAAAAGCAGAATGGCGCCCTGTCAAGCAAAGACCTGAGTTCCTATTAGACACCCAATTATTCAAATATCTATATAACTAACAACCCCCCCCCCCAGCAGCTGTACAATATGACACCCCCATCCTTCAACCTCAGGAATCATGAACATTCAATCCCTTTCCACTAGCAACAAAAACAAGCTTCACTGCACACATCACTGGTTCTCTGTTCTTGGACCCAAACTCTGGAATGTATTTAATCTTTTCTCAAAGAAATATCATACCCAGCCTTCTAGACACAACTAAAAACTCATCTTCTGAAATTTGCCAAGTGTCAATGTTATATCCCTGGTCAAATTGCCTAAACACACCATATTGTCTCTGTATCCTGTTAATTTTATATTGCACTTCCCTTAAGATTTGACTTTCTCTTGTATATAACGTATTTAACTTCTCTATAATCCATAAGCTTTTTTTTTCAACTCCAATGAGCTATTTAATGTAAATAATTTCTCATACTGGATGTTTAACTATGCTTATATTATTGTTGCATTATTTTAAGTTTGTTGTACATATTAGAGCACATTCACACTATATCTTTGTTGTTTAGTTTAATTTCCTTACTGTACTTTCTCTGTGCGGAGACTAAAATTGGTCAGTTGTGATCATTGCTCTGCCTCAGTTAAAAAGCTCAAGTAATAAGTTAATAAATGAAAAACATTGACTGGAGTCAGACACTTAGTGAACACTCTGCTTGCAGCAGACAAGCCAAAGTGTAAGGATGTGAATTGGTAGAATGATCCCTCTGATTCAATCCTTAGGAAATGCCTGTCCTGCTTTGCTATAGGGATGTGCAGATAAAATATCTGGAGGTTTAATGCTGCCAAAAGGGCTGTAGGAAATATCAAGGGGAAAGAGATTCTCTAAAGAAACAATTCTGAATTTTGGGTCCAACAGAAACTTGTTTCATCTTAGAAATTCCAGAATAGATCTCCAAGACCAGTCTTGTCTTGAGACTGTGAGAATCTTACGTAGAATCCTTTCCATGCTTTCTTTTTCACTTATTCCCTCTGTAGTCCCATGTGACATAAGGTCTTTTATCTGCAGGGTGGTGAGGCACGACTGACCAATTCAAACAGGTAGAATGCCCATAAAATTTCTTTTCCTATGAAACTGTAACCGGCAGCAATTTTTTTATAATATGAAATATCCTCTTGCCTTGAGTCAAAATTTCCAGCTGCAGTGCAAAAATACCAGCATTGATTTTATTTTGTATCAGAAGAAATGAGACATTGGGATACAAGAGGATTGTAGAAGGAATTCTGAGTAAGGAGGCAGAGGAGATGGTCTTGTGAGTCATAACTAACCCTTCTAACACTGTGGTCATCAGAGCTCAAGGTGCTCCCAGGTCTATTGTTACTGGTAGTTTGCCATTTTTCCCACACTTGCCCTTCTTGTCTTTTTGACCTCTGCTTTTCTTTTGCTTGGTACAATTTTCCTTGGATTGCTTCCTGTCACCTATTTTGTGAAGAATGAAAAAAATTATTTGCTGGAGTGCATAGTTTTTCCTTCTTACCAAGCTTCTTGGACACCTTCACTGCGATAAGTCTAGATAGGAGCTGCTTATCTACAAGAACATGAAGGATATCCATCTTTGTATATACTAGAATGGGCTGAATCCTCTGTTGAGCATGAATCCTAACCACTGACCTCATGGCAGCTACCTGCAGAATAAACCAACGATACCATAATTAAATTTGGTAAAGTGACTGGCAGCCTAAGAGCGGACATTACATAGCCCAAGCATTTCCTGTCTAAGGCCTTTATCTTCTATCCCCCTCTTATTTCTGCTCTGCATTTTTTTGGAGGTATTTCTAGAAGTTCAACATGTGAAGCTGATAGTTGATGGCCTTAAAGGCCAGAATAGCTTATTAGGTAATTCATTAGCCATTTTTTTCAAACCTGTTGAATATTCTATCCTCCATGCTTCTTGAAATCAGAATCCAGGCTGAAGTCGCACTGGATTCCTTGCTGGAATTCATGGCCACTACTGATGAATAAGCAACAGGAATTTTTGTACAAATGTTTGTGGGAGTCATGGATCCTATAAACGCAGTCTGGCTTCTTGTGAGCTGGGAAATACACACTGCAAGCATACAGGAGCAAAGACATCATGCAAGAACCACAGTCAGTCTTTTTGGCTCTCACAGGCCCAGAAAGTACATATACCTAACCTTGGCCTATGACAAATCCTTGGATTCCAAGGTGCTGGTCTTTTTCATCCTATGAAGGGTACTTTCAAAGGAAAAATTCTGAAGTGGAAAGGCAAAGCAGGAGGCGATATAAGAAGCTACTTCGTCTTGTTTAAAAAGGCATGTTCCTTCTGCACATAATTTGAGATAGCCGAATCCCTCTAGAAAGAAGGTCCCCTCTTTGAATCTTTCTCACATGACAGCTACCTAGATTTCATAAATTCAATGAAATCATGGGCAAACCTGATAAGTTCTAGTAGAAATCTGGATGGTAGGGGGTTGAGACCTAGTCAGCTGCAACTGGAGCAAACTAAACAATGACCATTTAATTTTTAGTGTCCTCAGTCTATATTTGGGCATGCAATCAGGCTAGTAGGCCTTAGGGCATATTCAGATGCTATAGACCTCATTGCAGTCCACTTTTTCTTCCACCTGAATAAGTGTAATGGGAAATCATAATCTCTCCTTCAAAAATAATAATGAATGCATCAGAACACAAGACCTATCAAGTGGATCCAGGACACACCAATGACATAGTTATTTTGGCTTGTGAAGATAGGCTGAGCTATAGAGAGAATGAGCACCACAATCTCCTGAGGATTCATGCCAGAAACATCTTCCAAACAAGGCACTGGATTTGGGGGCTGCAAAAGCACCTCACCAGCAGTAATATCCTTAAGCCTGGGGGGGTGCATGACTCTGAGGGCATCGTGTTGCCCTCCTGAACAAACTTCTTCTTTAGGTACTTGCTTTCTTTTTCTTTCTGCAAACTTAAAACAAGTTGAAAACAAAACTAAATAAATAAAAAGAATGCATGGAAACAGAAACCAAAGCTGAAACATTTAATGAGCACTTTCGTCAACAATTGTACTTGACTTCATCAGAATAACACCTCCTACAAATAAACTCCTTATGAAGCCAGGACAACTCATTTGCAAGTCATACAATCATGCAATTAATTAATTAAAGATGTCATACTTTTTAAAGCAGCAGCACTATGAACGTCAATAATACTTTCCATATAAATGGTAAAAATGAAGATACAAAATGCATGAAAATAAAAGGCGTATGTGTGTTTTTTAAACATCAAAAAATAATTAACCCAGTAAAAACAATCCTATTCATATTTCATAAACCAGCATCAATTTATGTATCAAAAATAAAATGCACCACAACATACGTAATGTTAAACATGGAAGTCTGCCTTCAATTTTAAATAACTTGTAAGGGATATAACCTCATTTAACCCTGGTGAACTAGTGGCATTAACTCTAAGTTGCCACATAAGTTACTTGTACTCTAAGAACAAATCACTCAGACCACCTCTCTCATTGGTTTCAATTTGTTTGAGTACTGTAAACTTAAATCTATGGTCGGGAAAACTATTAAAATGCGTAGCAAGGGCGTTGTTGATGCTACCTTTGTTAATGTCATAAATATGCTGGTATATGTTGTATCTTTCAGCTTTTCCCGGTTAGGGGTCACTGCAACGGAAGTCCGCTAATGATTGACAGTAGATTTTTATGTACCAAGTTGCCAGCCCTGACGCACAACCTTCAACATAGGTATGCCCATTCACGCATGTCTCCACATGGAAGACGCTTTAGCTGAGAATCGAACAGGACAATGTCTTACCGTGAGGCGACAGCGCTACCACAGCACCACCACCGCAGTTATAAATATGCTGGTATATACGTAACCTTAATGCGTTCTTGGTTTTGCCTATATAGTATCTATCACATACGTGGCACATCACAGCATAAACCACATTCTTGGTCCCACAATTACATTTGTAATTATATATGACTGTACCATATTGGGGAATAATAACACTATTCCCTTCTAAAATGTATCCACATTGTGAACATTGTCCATATTTTTTCATCTGTCCTTTATTCTGGTATTTCCGACCCTCTTTGTTTTGTTCCAGTACATTTTTGATACAAGTGTCCTTTTTGTATATCACAACAGGCTTTTCCCCTAACTTATCCCACACTTGATCATCATTTCTTAAAATAAACCAATTCTTGATCAAGATGTCTTTTATACACGATAACTGGGGGTTGTAGGTCAAAATCAGTGCATTTTTATATGCATCTCTGCTACTCTCAATGCAACAAGTAGTAGTATTGGTTGCTGGCACACCTGCCTCTTTCTCCACGCCTAAACGTAACAGTGGATGAAAATTACCAGATCTTTCTTATATCTAACCTCCTCTAAAATAGGGGTAATAAACTCTTCCAGATATCCTCTTCTCAATAACATACCCTGTAACATACCCCTTTCTTTATAGAACATATCCAGGTCACTAACCATACAGGCCAACTGTACCCCTTGTCCCTTTATCAGTGACCTTTTTTGGTGTAAAGGGTGGCCACTTTCAACATGTAAAAGGGTGTTCCAGTATGTGGGTTTCCTGTACATAGTGGAAACAAAATTCTTAGACTCTATCTTTACAAATCTGAATGTCCAAATAACTAATGGTATCCAAGTTTGTTTCCATAGTAAAATGCAAAAAGGTGGTACTAGAGTTAAGGAAATGAAAAAAAATAATTCAGCTGGTCCAAATTACCATCCCAAAAAATCAAGATGTCGTCCAATATCTCCCATAAAATTTACAAAATTTGTAACATAAGGATGGGAAAACCATGTACAACTCCCATTGTGTTAAGACTATATTTGCAAAAATCGGGGCACACACTGCCACCATAGCGACCCCTGATGTTTGCCTAAACAATTGACTATCAAAAATGATGTACTTGTTCTCCAATATTAACTCCATCAGGGTCCTAAAGATTAATATTCTAGAATGTGTGTGGTGCGTGTGCCTACAAAGAAAGTCATAGAACAATTCCATTCCTTTTTGATGTGGTATAACATTAAAGAGGTCCTTTATATCAATAGTCACTAATATAATATTGTCACCATATAGCTCCTGTTTAATCTTTCTCAAACAATCCCATGAGTCCTTATAATATGTTGGAATTTTGTAAGGCTAGTTTTAAGATGAAAATCCAGGAACTCTGCCATGGTCAAAGTTTTCGATGCTTTTGCATCAACAATTGGTCTGAGAGGTGGGTTGGTGGTATCTTTGTGGATTTTAGGAATTCCAAATATTGTTGGAAACATAGGACTAGTCTGTAACAAAAAAATTAAATTCAGTCCTTAACATCTGGTCATTCAAGAATAAATCATTTAGTATTATATCAATGTTCCTATAAGCTATGTTAAGTTCGTTCAATGATACTTGCTCATAGCCATCACCAAAAGGAAACCCTAACATACTATCCACATACCGTTGTTGGCCCATAACCACCAACCCCTCTCCTTTATCATGTTTTATAACCCTGATTGATCTGTTGTTAGAAATACTAGCCAACAGACTATGTTCCTTTTCAGTCAAATTGTACTCATCACTAAGAACTTTTCTGTTCTTACATAATGTTCTAATATCATTCATACAAATAGTTTCAAACAATTGCAATGTGGGGTGCAGGGGGGTTTAGTACACTCAATGTTTTACATACCATATTGGTATTAACACTCTGTTTAATATTCATACCTGCAGTAAAATTCAACTTCCTCATATACAACATGAAATCTAACAATGTTCTGTCAATTCATGCATTTCTTGTAGGTGCAACATTAAGCCCCTTTTGAAACAAGTTGACCCATTCCTTGGTGACCTGGTGACTACTTAGATTATAAATGTTTAAATCATGGTGCTCATTATAAATAATACTGTCATTAGTATCATCAGATGCAGTGAAATTGTTAGGTACAGTGAAATTATCAAAGACATTTTGTATAATTTCGTGGCTCTCCCCCTCCCCCCGTCCCCTTTCCTTGAAAACCGGTCCCCTGATTGTGGCCATTCCAATACGTTTTCAGTTGGTGCCAACTGTAGTTGCAGTTCTGCTGTCTTAAATTGCTTATTATCTCAGATCTCCTGGGAGGCACGCCTAAATTGATGTCTTCATGACCAAGGTTTTCATTATAGCATTCATCAGTTGCAACCCCTACATCCTGTTCCTGCAAAAGAACATTCTCGTTGAAACCACACTGTTCATTATTAAAAAATGTAACATTCCTTCCTTTTGGAAGGGGGTATGCCTGCCCTGCATCATATTCTTGTTTATCCCTCTCTAATTTTTTACATTTTTTTCTGCTTCATATTACGAATAGTTTTATCCACATTCACAAATACAGCCCTGTACTCGATCTGTTTAAGAGGAAAACGCAAGTCCTGTTTAATTTGTTCATTCAGTCTATTAACTGAGTCTTTTAAAATATTACATTTTTTATCATTGCCCCTTACCAAGGCTTCAAGACGCTCACAACCATGTCGCTTGAACATTGCAGTCAACTCTCTGTGCAAGTCCGAACCACTCACTAGGCCATTTAGAAATTTCCAACACCGAAGGCCTTTGGGGACTTGCTCTCATTTCAATTCCCTCAGGTAGTGATTTTCTACCTGTATTTTCCTTAATTTAAAATGTCGCCCAACAGAACCTTAAGTTGCTGGTTTAAAGTTCCATTATTGAATCGCTGCTGTCTTGTAATGAACGCACAGTAAAGGTTTGTTGCGAGTCCACTCGATTGGTGGAAATCCTCTGTTGGTTCTGCCCATCCACTCCATTGGTGATGATCTCACCAGACTGGCTGACTTTGATAGGACTCCTCTGGCCGGGGGGAATGATAGATAATAATCCTTGCGAAGACTGTATACCTGTATATGACAAATCCTTGGATTCCAAGGTGCTAGTGTTTTACATCCTATGAAGGGTACTGCCAAAGGAAAAATTCTGAAGTGGAATCACTTTTCACCAGAATGCATTCTCCAATCTCTGTGCAGAGCAGAAGGCAATATAAGAAACTATGTCATCTTTTTTAAAAAGGCAAATTCCTCCTGCTCATAATTTGAGATAGCTGAATCCCTCTAGAAAGAGGATCCCTTCTTTAAATCTTTTTCACAGGACAGCTACCTAAATTTCATAAATTCAATGAAATTATGGGCAAACCTGATAAGTTCTAGTAGAAATCTGGATGGTAGGTGGTTGAGGCCTAGTCAGCTGCAACTGGAGCAAACTGAACAATGACCATTTAATTTTTTGTGTCCTCGGTCTACATTTGGACATGCAATCAGGCTAGTAGACCTTAGGGCATATTCAGATGCTATAGACCTCATTGCAGTCCACTTTTGCTTCCACCTGAATAAATGCAATGGGAAATCATAATCTCTCCTTCAGAAATAATAATGAATGCATCAGAACACAAGACCTATGAAGTGGATCCAGGACACACCAATGGCTTTGTTATTTTGGCTTGTGAAGATAGGCTGTGCTATAGAGAGAATGAGCACCACAATCGCCTGAGGCTTCATGCCAGAAACATCTGTTAAACAAGGCATTGGATTTGGGGGCTGCAAAAGCATCTCACCAGCAATAATATCCTTAAGCCTAGGGGGCTACATGACTCTGAGGTCATTGTGCTGCCCTCCTGAACAAATTTTTCCTTAGGCACTTGCTTTCCTTTTCTTTCTGCAAACGTCAGCTTCAGGCTAACCTGACAGACTGATGATCCTACTAGCTTGCTCGAGATGCTCATCAGACTGAAGCAGAAAAGCTCACAAGGAAATACTTCAGTTTGTCTCCTTCTATAATACAAATTCCGTGACAGTGATAGGTGAGAGAAACCTCTATGCCTGAGCAGGAAGGTGAAAGCATGGATGTTTATGCTAGACAACAGGCTCCTGTAGTCACGAAACCCAAGCGTCAGAAAGGTACTAATGAATTATGAAGAACATTGCTGGTTATTAACAATGAATAATCATTGAAAATATAAGTTGTGTGCCACAGTCATAAGAAATGTCAGTAAGTACACTGAGAGATATTAGATTTATAATGTAAATGTGTTTGCTTTGTTTATAAATCATAGTGATTGACTAACAGAGAGAGAGAGAGAGAGAGAGAAAGGAGGAAAAAAGTTCTAAAAGATAAAAGAGCATATCTATTGATGAAAGATAACTTGAAGAGTTGAATCCAACATTTTCTTTAATGTTATCACTGTTGTTAATAATAAAAGGCGTGACAGACAAGGATAAGGCTGAGTATTGTTACTTGGGTATAACTGTCTTTATACAATACTGCTAGTTCAAAAACACTCCAGTAATTTGAGCTGCATATAACCATTTTGCTAAGACTTTTCACTAGAATACTTTCTCCTATCTCTGTGCTTATGCCATATAGTGTCTATAACACAAAATATGCAGTACAGGATCACTCCTACACCCACATTGTTTTTTATGTCTAAGAACAACTGGATTATGAATATAACTGGGTATTAATGAAACTTTGTTTTAGTCTTGAAGTGTGCACAATGAAGCTGCCAAATCTGTTGTGTTCAATTCTTTAAATATGTTCCAAAGCATTAAGCAACATTATGTATAAGCAGAGGCTGAGCTTAATTCTAGTTCAGTGCATGTTACTGGTCAGATAAAAGATCAGAGATAGAAGACTATTCAACAAAGTAAAGCAATTACATTTTCCAGAAAATCTGCAACAGCTGCAAACAGCTGAAGCTTGTTTTCTCAGTAGTGGTCTTTGTGATGTCCATCAGTAGGCTTATTTATGATACAAGATAAACAGTACAGATCAGCAGGCAGAACACAACCACTTGTATAACTTCTGCACTAACAGTTTGATACCAAGCAAAGTGGCAGCTACTCTGACATTATTGCAGAAAATACCCAGCACACATAAGGCAGTACCCACAAAGCAAGGTAAAATAATGTTGGAATCTGGTGTTCTAAAAAAAAAAGGCATGATACATCATCCTTCGTGATGAGAAGGGGAAATAATTCAGTGCTGGATAGCAGAGGATCAAAGGCAGCAAAGAGGTCAGTAACAGAGATGACACATAAAAATTACTGGTCATGACATTGGAACTACCTGGCACCCATTGTAAATGGCAGAGTGAAGTAATATTTTATAAAAATTAGCACAGCTGTTACTTAAGAAAACACATTTTCTTAACTGTCTAGACAAGTAGTTAATTGGAATCTTTCCAATCTAATTTAATGAAAGTGTGGTCACTGGTTTTTGCTTTCATCTCTCTCTCTCTGCACAGACATCATGTTTTATTCCATAGTAGTTAAGTCTTAACACTGGGATATTTCTAACTGCACTTCCTAATCAGTGTAAAGAGTTTTAATGTAATATTTGCCTGATTGGTTTTAACAATGGGATATTTCTAATTGCAGTCTGCAGCAATGTAAAGAGTTTTAATGTACTGTTTGCCCGATTAGTCATAACACCAGGATATTTCTAATTACCCTTCCTAATCAGTGAAAAGAGTTTTAATGTATTATTTGCCAGTTCTGTGTGTATTTTAGCACTGCCAGCAGTATTTGTAATACTAGATTTGTTTCTTGACAAGATTTATCAGGTATATCCCTCCATTACCTTTGATGGTTATCCATCATGGTTTATGTTTTGTTTTATCTTGGATTAATTCATAGTGCTAAGCATTAGGTTAGTGTTTTTATCAGTTTTCATACGGTGTGTCATGCTATACAAGTTTCAATTATACTCAGTCACCAAGTCCCCTTCATCACTGGGCATTTCAACAAGAAAATGTTTTCTGATGATGGGGCCTGTCTTTCCAATAATCATAGTTTGTATCCAAGCTCCCTTGTATCCCATTACATCCACTTCACACCTGAAATAATTTCAGGAAGCAAAGAGATTTAAATGAATAATGTCAATACTCTTCTCTGACATTCCATCAAAATAATTCATGCTGTGTTATCTGGCATTCTGTGTAAATGACAGAGAATGGGGGGGGGGGGGCAATTCATGTGGTAAGAATGAGAAGGAAGAGAAGTATCTGCAAGGGCAACAACATGTACGCCACTTAGAGCTGTATGAAATTTTGTAACATCAACCAACTATGTACAAATGAATGAAGAACTAACACATCACAATAGGACTAACAACAGTATGCAGAGTACGGGGCTTCACAAGTGTGTAGCAGTTATGTGTGGACACTGGCACTACGTGGATATGTAAATAAGGTAAGCAAAATGCAGTTGCATAAAATATGGAAATGCAAAGCAATTTCTGTACTCACATCCACTTTTTGTAAAAAGGTAAGTTGTCCAAAATCTGTCTTTTCATATAAGCAGGGTATTTTAAGGATCCATAAATGATCTGTGCCATAGCATATTGGAGGCAAATGTGACTGAGTGCAGTCATGGTGAAAGCATTATAAAAAAGCTGCAGAATGCACAGCAGTTCAGCATTTTTCTTTTTTCTTTCTTTTTTTTTTTTTTTTTTTTTAAGTAAAAGCATTCTAACCATACCTCTCAACTGTACAGATTTTTTGAAGAATGCCCAGAATTTTGCCTCATATTTTTGGTCTGTTTCTCATGAGATTGTGGTTTTCTGGCAAATTGTTGAGCAAATCACTGAGGACTCAAGTCAGAAAATAATGGCAAACATTTGAGTTACAGACTTCATACCCTTCAGAAAATTCATATTAGTGCAAAACATGTTATTCTATAGACGTTCTTAGTTTTTAAAAGCAATATTTAAAAACTATCCCTATTTTTGGCCTTTGTCCCCTCTTTATTTATGGCTTTGTCCAGATTTCTTACTCTTAGAGGTTAAGAGGTATGATTCTAACTATATTCATATAGGGGTATCCCTTTCTGGATACCCTGAGGGTTTTATTAAAGAACAGAAAGGGAGTGACAAGACAGACTGAAAAAAGGGAAGACAAAACAAAGAGGTTTGCATATAAGGGAAATATCAAGATGGTGTGAGCAGGAGGAGGTGAAAGAAGATGGAAAGTATGTTTCTGTCAGGGATATATCCCCCTTTTCAAATTTCTTTTGCAAGAGGTTACTGTGGGTGGGAAATAATGAAGAGGTTGAAGGAGAAATGGTAACTGAAGAAGGGTTAAGGAAGTGCCAGCTAGTATCCCAGTCCACAGAGCCTCAAACATGTCCGCTGCCAGATGGTGTTGCAGTGGAGAAACCCTTTGTTGAGGGGGTAGGTGCCTGTGTTGGCAGGGTGGTCAGCATTAATTTGGCTAACTTGTCTTCTACATGCTGAAGAGAGGCTTTGACTGTCTGAATTCTCCTGTCCACTACCTCTACCAGTATGCCCTCAAGCAAACTTCAAAGCCCCCTTTTCTGTAAGGCTTGCCAGGCTGCCACATGCCGGCGTGCCTGCAAGACCAGTGCATCCACTCTGACCCTACAAGGACATCTCCAGACAGGCAGAGGGTGATCTCTCATTAGCCTGGGAGGTATATGCCTAATCTTCTCCTAAGGAATCTAAGCCTATAAAAGAGAAAAAAAAAGAGGAGCTAAGCAAAACAAAGTCAAAAGAAATCCATAAGCAAAATAAGAAAAAAATGAGGAAAGAAAGTATGGGGAAAGAAAAAACAGCTAAAGCACAACAAGTCCACACTGTACTGTTTAAATGCAAGGTAGCAACACAATAATCTACTGCAGAAAATGATCTTTATTGAAGTAAGCTTGTATATGGGAAGTGCTTATGCTTATAATTGGGGGCAGTGATTGGGTAAGTGCTTATGTAACTTGGAAAAATGTACAAGAGTAATGTTTATGCATATCTGTGTTGAATTTAAATGACAAGGGGTTTTGCCTCTCTGACAGGGTTTGTCTTTCAATTATGTACTTTCCAAACAGATTTTGCAGTACCCAGAAAACAAACAGAAAGCATTAATTATAGCAGCAAATCATGGTTCCAAATCAAGGTATAACACTTTTCTATCAGCCTGTTTCTGCCTTCATTTGGCATTTCTTTCAGCTGCAAAAACATAATAACAACATTGTCTGTACAAGTACTACTGAAATCAGTTTTAAAAGCATTGCTGTATTTATGTTTATGCTACCCTGAATTACATATACTAGTTTGTACTATGCATAGTTAAGTAATAAATGCCTCCTGGGCACCTGCTATACTTACAGGACTCAACTAGATGTTCATCTCTTCTGTTTTTGCAGTTACATTGTATCTCTTCCACAGATACAAGTAAAAGAGAGAAGGATGATTTTGTCTATCTGTATTTGAATGCATTTCACATATACACTTCTTATATTGTCTATAAGCATTTCTTATTTCACTTTTTCTTTCACATTTTAACTGTTGTATGTATAGACGTATGTATTATTACAATACAGTGATTAAATTGTTTATGGAATTTTGTATAATAGTAAAGTAATATGAAATGAGCATTTTTTTTAAATGCATGTAATGCTTTGTGGAATGCATGAACTGCAAAGGCTGAAATGTATCAGTGCAAAAAAGTGGGAATTTCACTTTCTGCAGAACTTTGTCTGATGTATAGTAATAGTGAGATAAAACAGCGTGCACTTTGAAAATTTATTTGCAACTCATTCTGTCAGCAAAGTAACCCCCACTCACCTCCCTTATCAGGCATTCTAACTAAGGTGTGGTGAGTGTCCTTTCAGCCATGTTGTATGCACAGCTAGAAATACTTATGAACAACCAATGATGTTAAGCAGTTGTTTTTTACTTAAGCAATAACCCACATCTGGGTGTGGGTAATGCTAGATTTAGCCACGGTTGGTGTGGTTTGGTCACAAGGGTGAAGCCGGATTGGCCAAACAAAGACAACCGTGGGTAAATCTAGCATTACCCACATCCAGACATGGGTTATTGCTATTATACAATGACATTATTTAAGAAAAAAAATACTTACTTTTCTTAAATAATGCCTTAGTATAATACCTGCATGGTGCCCTTCTGCAGTTTTCCACTATCCTGGGGATTTTTCTGATGTAAGGCGCATGCATATGCTTACACTGTACATCAGAGCTGTGTAGAGGAAGCAACGGAGAAAGGAAGATCTCCGTTCCATTTTTTTTAAGCTATCTCGTTATATTAAATGAGTTTAACATAGCGAGATATCTTTAAAAAAAGCAACGGAGTAAGGAATATCTCCGTTGCATTTTTTTTAAAGATATTTGGCAATGTTAAACATATAACATAGCAATATTACAGCAACGGAGATCTTCCATTCTCCATTGCTACCTAACACAAACAAAAAAAATCTAGACTTATACTAATGGAAAAAGTCCAGGTGACTGGACCTTTTTCCATTAGTAAAAGTTGGATTTACAACGGGCACGCTGGTTGGGCTGGCTATTCAGCATGCACGTTTTGGAATACTAATCGGCAGTCATTGTATAATAATATTTACTTAATTCTCACAAAAACTGTCTTCATATAATACTTATGACTTTCAGCTTTTTTACTGCAATGCTACACAATTCTTTACATCTGTAACTGCAACTTTTATTTCATAACATTATTATATGCAGTCAGTATTACTGTTATTTGAACATTACTAATGGATTTACAGAGTTGCCTATGCAGATTATGATTTTTATACTCTTTACTTCTTTACTGAAATTTCCATTTATTACTGTAACCTGTTAACACACAGCACTAGTTTTTCTTTTTCTTGAAAAGTTGGATGTCTGCTTACAGACATGCTAGCCCTTTTTTATGCATTTCACTGTCACTTTAGGTACATATTTTCAGGTAAAAATATCTGACTATGTAAGAATATGTACTTGTGCAATTTCTTAACCCCTTTTGTATTTTTATGCATATCTATATCTATATCTATATCTATAGATTAAAAATTGCACTCACTATCGAACTCTGGCCTGCTCACCATAACCTCAACCAGCTGGTCAGTACTACTCTTCTACAAATCATCATATCTGTGAAGCACTGCTGACTGGAGTGGGTTATACCTCTCAGGGTTGACAGGTGGTCACCCATCTTCTGCTGTATCGTGATTTTCTTCCACATACCATGATGTGTGCACAACCGGATCTTCTCTAGGTATAAGTCATACAAAAGGCAAGGGGAGCTTAATGTTTAAATTGTGAGGGGAATTCAGTAAAGCCGACATGATTTTTTTTCGTGTACACATCATGCTGCGATGCATTCATGAGATAGAACATTTTTAGATTCAGTAAACATCACTTAGTGGCGCACAAGCACATGCAAACAGGGAAACTTCCATGCAATGCAAATTTCTGGATAAGCAGGTGAATCATATGTAAATTAGCAGGTGGAGTAATCCAACAAGCCAAAAGACATCCATGTAGACTTTGTGTTCACATTCATAGTGTATGCAGAAAATTTCCACATACAGGAGTGCATATGGACAGAAAGGGATGTAAAAGTCCACCAATATGTACATAACTCCCCCAAAAATATTAGATCACATACATAAATGTGGTAAACATATATTGTGAATGTCTGCAAAAGGAAGGTAATATGTAAAATTAATAATTTTTTTAAAAATAATTTGCGCATGTTTCCATTATGCGCTTCATTGCGTAAACATGATTAAGAGAAAAAAATATTATAAAATAACATCTATAATGTAGTTTTCACAAATGTACTGTAGGACCTTGTGTCAGGTCTGTACAGTGGTGCATTCTTGCTGTTACCCAGCTTACATATTTAAGAACTGTGTAGTTTCCAGGCTGTCAGCATGAATATGTATGTAAATGTGGTGCATTTCTTGAATTGCTAAAAGGAGCAACCGTGTCCACATATCCACTTTTGTTTAAGCTCCTACATGGGTTTGATATTCCCACTCGATGTGGATGACATCAGGGAGGTGTGTCCTGTTGCTTTTAGGATATTTTAATGCTCAGCACGTTTGTGTGAACAGACCTCCCATGTCACAGTGATGACATAGGCATCTGTCAATTAAAACCAGATATATTCAATTAATAATATATACTTTTGTATAAGCTATGCTGTGTGGCTCAACAGTGAAGCAGTTCCTTTAAATCATGTCAATTATATCCTAGCTAAGTGAACTGGATCATAATTAGCCAATCCCACATGGTAGACCTACAGTAGAACTGTATAAAGTGTGCAAACACCCTACATTCTGATTTTCTCTCAATACTCATAGTCATAGTCATTGGAGTAGAGACTTGGAAATTTTAATTGAGTTAATGCTAGCGGTTGCTGCAGCTATTCTACATCTGTATGTGCTAGATGCTAAAGTCAATGCTGTTGACAATAGGCCTAGGCCGAGAAGGAGAAGAGTGTTCAAGCCCAGGGTAATGTTCCAGGAGCTACATGAGCAGGAGATTGTAAAGCACTACAGGGTGGAGAGGGCCATATTACAGCAGCTCAATGAGCACTGCAGGCCTCAACTCAGAGCCAGAGCTAACAGAGGGGGAAACCATTCGAGTAGAACCTAAGGTATGTGTAGCCCTTAGGATACTAGCTACATGTACTTTTCAAAGACTGACTGGGGACAGGATGGTGATGTCACAGGCATCTGTATCCAGGATACTCCACCAGTTTCTGGATGCTATGCTCCCACATGCCAATGAACACATATCTTTTCCCCTTGACCCTGCAGTGAGGGTCAGCAATAAGCAACACTTCTACCATGTAGCTCATAACCCTGAAGTACTATGTGTCATGGATTGCACTCATGTACACATCAAGGCACCACCTGTTAAACAGGGTAGAATTTATGTTAATTGTAAGGGATACCACTCCATCAACTGCCAGTGTGTGTGCTGGCAACCTTGGCAGTTATCACAACTCCCATATCTGACACATATCACAGCTGTACCAGAAGTTTGCTAAGGAGGACATCCCATAGGGCCATTTAATGGGGGCTACTGGCTATGCCCTTAAACCGTGGATGATGACACCCATCAGAAATTCACACACACCCATGGAAGAATGCTATAATGAGGCACACGCACAAACTAGGAACATCATAGACCATGTGTCTGGGCTTCTGAAGTCATGGTTGCAGTGCCTTGATGTATCTTGTGGAGCCTTGCAGTATACTCCAGCCATATGTGCAGAGATATTCACAGTATATGCTATGCTACACAATCTGATCCTGCAGAAATAGCTGCAGCAGGATCAGCATAGAGAAGGGATACACAACCATCCACTGATGTCTAGATCACCACAGCCACAGTCACAGAAGGACTTGGAGGTGGAACCCCCTGCTAATGACCCTGTAGGCAGACACAGGTGTGCTCAGTACACCCTGGCTTTGGCTAAGAGACAACACATAGCTCATTCATTGATAATATAGGGACCTAGGGACTAACACCTTACTCCTATTCATATACAGATATGAAAATTGATGCCAGCCAAATTGCACATTCTATATCTATCCATGTATTAGCTGCGCACTGCACGCATCAGACAGAGTCAGTCCTGAACTACAGTTCTGTCAACTGCTGCACTTGCAAGGTAAGTTCATAACCTACACAGTAGTATAGTTGATTATTATGTTATGTCATTGTAACTATGGACCAGGTACATTATGCAGGCAACTATGCTGTGCTATTTGGACAGAAATTACAGCCATAGGCGTCTACAGACACCCACTCCACTAAAATGTCACCATCTCTATTCGGTAGGCCTCATGCATGGAATATTCATGCAGTCCTACTGCAACAGATCACTGGTACATCATTCAAGGGACATGTTAGAAAGTGAGGTTAAATGATAGACTAGTGTGTGTCCTAGCTGAACATGGGTTTTTGTTCCCCAACCCCTCAAAACAGCAGCATCACCTTGTACCTTCTGTAACAATAAATCATGGTTCCCTATTATATGATCGAAGATGCATTCTCTCGAATGCATCTTGATCGAACTTGAAAGCACGAAATGGCAATATACTGAAACAGCATATAAGCGAATTCTTTCCCTGGAAAAGAAACCGCTTGGCCGCCTTTGTTATTTTGCCATTTTCGTCACTGTAGTGTGATCACGGAGTTGGCATATTTAAGTAGGGGGGTGTGGGGGGCACAACCCCCCATGTTAGGGGATGTGAGGACAAAGCCCCCCACTTTATGTAATGTTTTAAAGTTTTTTTTTTTCATTTTTGGAACAGCGATTTTTTTTCCTTGGGAAAAAATCGCTGTTCTAAGTGTTCGGGATTGTAAGCTTTAGCTTACATGGGGTCGATAAGTCAGCATTTGCTTTTTTAAGCATTCGCTGATTTAATATAGACCGCAAATCATCTATGATGTATGAGCATTTCACACATTTAGTATGCCACACAGCATCAGGACAGTAATGTACTATTTGAGCTTACATATTATGTGTTAGTTAAATGAGAATAGCAAAGTACTTATGTATGCAAGTGATGGTGTGATGAATGATCCACTTTCTGTCAAGCAGCATCTGTGGCTTAAAGGACTAAGGCAGGTAGCTTGTGTGGAGGAGTTCAGGGCTGTAATCATGAGATGCCCAAATACTTTGCATGTTAAGGTGTAATAAGCATTGTTTTGCAGAGTACGACTCTGTATTTGCTATACTAGTGTTAACCTATTTCACATATTTATTGCACATTTGTGTCTACACTGCATATCTAAGACCTATTTAAAAAGTCTTAGGTAATACTGGTTAAGCCATTATCAGAATTGTGAAGGTTGGGACTTGGAACCATATAGCGAGTTGCATATGTTGAAAATAGGGTGTACTACCAAAATATCATGGTGACTTACCTCAACTATGCACATCCCCAACCTGGAACTAAAAAAAAAATCCAGTCAACTGCTCAGAATGTTGATTCTTTAGAAGGAAAGAATCGACATTTGATCACTCACCATCCAGAAAAAAACATACACGACCAGACAGAAAATGTCTTACTGTTTTGCACCCCCTGCTACTTATATATTTTAACTCCAAGATTGCACTACAGTGAGAAAAAAGGTATTTTCCATTATCCTCACTGCAGTGCGATGCACTTCAAAACACAGATGCTCCAAAAGCATGAACACAAGCTACGTATTGATGTTTCACAGTTGACAGAAATTGTGTTCACAATTTTGCCCCTCTGTGTCCGACGTTCTCACTGCTGAGGTAAGAAACCTCAAGGTTTTGATTGTAAACCTGAAAATAGATCTAGTACCACCTGCAACATGATGTACTATAACAATATAATAACAGATATGAATGAAAAATTGTGCTGTGATATAATTTATACAGATTTGACAAGACCATGCACAACACTGATCAATAAATGAGAAGAATGAGGTATTGATGCACTCTTGATAAGATAGATAGCTGCATGGCTTATGTATAGGACATGACAAGTATCATACAGCAATTGGACAAGTGAAATTCATGGTTACAGTCAGGGTGTCCCACAGGGCTCTGGCCAAGGCCCAAACTTGTTTAGATTTGTCTTTACACCTATCTTTTTCATCTGAATTGTTCTACAGTCTGTAAGCAGGTGACCTGAAATTGAGTATACTGATTACATGTGTTACAGATGGGGCATGTCTGCTAAATAACTTCACTAAATTTACCATTTTTTCACAGGAGTATAATATTGTGATAAATACATCACGAATTAAGCATATGAGATTTGGAAGACATAAATAGAAAAGTGAATATTAAATACAGCACACAGTGGTTGAAACTGTAGAGTCATTTAAGGGCTTGAGTATATAGGTAGATCCAGCTTTGAGTGTTTCTAATAATATTATAATCCCTGCCTGGAGGGAGTACAGCTAGCTGTGGACTAGAGTCAGTTTTGGAATAGCAAGTCTCTGATTTAAGCAGTGTGCTGCCCATTTGCATGCTGCTTAGCAACATGCAAACAAGCTAAAAACACCACTTTGCATGCCAATACACTTAGTCAAGTAGAGTACAAATCCATTACTCTTTGAGCAATTTGGTTTAAAAAAAAAATATATATATATATATATATATATATATATATATATATATATATATATATATATATTATATTATATTTACATACATGTATGTATATGTGTGTGTATGTCTGTATTACCCTACATACCAACATCATGGAGAGTAAAGCTGCACTATGGCACTTATAATTTGGAGAAAAGACCAAAAAGAAGGGCTCAACATTAGATAATGCACTTACAAAACTGTGAAAGTACTTATAATAACATGTGTTGCAATTGGAGGACTATTGAGATATTTGAAGTTCAGATTTCTGGCAGTCTTCTCTCACGTCATGTGTAAATGGTACCACATTTGGCAGCAAACCACAATTTCATGTGAAATATCCATAACTATGAGTCAAAAAACAGTGGTGAGTCATACCATGTATCCCTAAGACAGCATATGGAAACCTTAAAAATGTATGGCATCGTATATGAATACGTACATATATTGTCAAGCCATATGTTTGTATCTATGCCAGCAACAACATTGACATTCAGAACAGCCCTCTGTAGCTGCTGGATTTCACCATGCATACATCAACAACTGAACACGTTGTGTAATGTATTATGTTGTATGTGCACTCATTGACAGGGCTAATTTACTTTTGTACAGGCTTACCCATCAAAATGCAAACAGACACATATGCCCAATATTGGAACTGTTGTCACATAGCAAGGTTATAAAACAGTTTTCTGAGTGTTAGGCTACTAGCTGCAGATGACAGTGGGAAGTAATGTGACTTTGCAGGCCTTCCAAGCTGTTCAACACAGGCCTTGTTTATGTTCTCTAGGATTGTTTCAGCTGCAGTCATTTACAAAGCAAACATGAGCCATGGAGCATAGGTTCATAGGTTCATAGGTTGGTACTAGGCTATCAGCCCTAGGGCCTATACAAGCCTAGCCATAACAATTCCCTGGCTATTTCTTGCCACACTATTTACTACTTAAGTATTGTGATCTGTAGTGTGTAAGACTAGATAGGTAGAGATTCTAATCTCATTCCAGCCCACTTGTTGAGTGTGTGTGTATATGTGCATCTTCCAAACACTGACTAACAAAGAGGCATAGTTTTACACTGTTTTGGGACTAGAAGGTGATGCATGCCTCTAAACTAATGTCCTCCACAAGGCCTGCTGATGTCATCTACTATAAGAGTACTTAAAGCCATCTTAATGTCAGACATAAGCTGTGGCATGTGTGTTAAGTACTGTGATTTGTATTGTGTAAGACTAGACAGGTAGGTATTCTAATCTCACACCGGCTGTGTGTGTATGCTGGGCACTGCTCTGTAAAAATAAACAGGTTGTGGTAGCATTTGCACTCTATTCAAGTTGGTGGGTGTGGGTGTTAGTCAGAGCATTTTACATCAGCTTATGGGATCATAGGGTCCTTATAATGCAAGCCAACTTCTTACCCTTACTTACACAATCAGCACCTATTACCCCTGTCCAAGAGGGATACAGGTGGAACTCCTTTGGTTAAATTATGGTCACACATTCAATCATACAGATTGCATTTTAAGAGGGCCAATGAGGTGCCCTGTTTAACATGAAGTGGGATTCTCATCCAAAGGTGTGTTAAACTCTTATAAACAAACCTATACCTCCATCACATTTTATTAATGGCACATACCAGGTTAAGGTCTTTGCAGCGAGTAACCTGTGTACCATTTGACTTACAGATATACAGCATTGCCAATAAAGCAGGGTCACAGATTGCCTTGTATGCAAAACAGAGATCACCTCTGAGTAGTCTGCAAGACACACACTACAGTGACAGTGATTTCAGATGATCCCCATAGGACAGATGCTGACAACTTCAATTTCTCTTGTGAGGAACCTTTGTGGTCTCCCCAGTTGCTGCAGGTGCTTGGAAAGGTACATACCAAAAGGGTCATTGCACTCAAAGACTGGTCTGATTTGTGAAGAGTACATTGAGATTATAAGTTATTCTTTTTTCCTGGAAACAATGCCCTCACTTATGACATGAGTGAGATAGAATGCCCTTCTTACCATGGAGATATGGTGAGCTAAGGTAAGGTAGCTGTCAACTTGTATGCCCAGGTCTCTCACATTTCATTATGTACATATGGTATTGCTATTGATGTGGTACTTAGCAGGAACATCTCTGTTACTGAAAGGAATGATAATACATTTATTTGCATTAAGTTTAAGTCCACAACTTTGTCAACAATTGTTTGTTTATGTAAGACCCTCTTGTAGGATGTCAGCATAATTTGGAGCTTCTATGACTGCTCCCAGTTTGCAGGCATCAACAAACCTTGTCAGCCACAGACATTTACTTTATGCTTGTACTTCACAGAAATAGATTCCAAACAGTAGAGGACCCAGGACTAATCCCTGTGGAACACCACTGGTTACAGCTTTGCTACTGGAGGTGGATTCCCCTATTTTGACTATATGAGTTCTATCAGTGATGCAGTTAATGACACCTCTAATGATATAAGGGATGATGCATAGTTGGGTGACCTTGTCAATGATGCCTGAGTGGGGGAGAGTGTCAAACACCTTGGCTAAGTCAAGGTAGGCTGTATGCACAGATTTCCCATCATCCAGGTCCTTGGTGACTGTCTCAAAGAAGTCCACCAGGTTTAACAGGCATAATTTCCCTTTGGCAAATCCAAACTGGGTAGGGTGAACTGTTTGGAGATTACCAATATCTGTGTTGATATGGTCCATGATGATTCACCCCATGGCCTTGCAGATATGGTGAATCAGGCTAATAGGTCTGTAGTTCCCGGCATCTGTGGATGCACCACTCTGTACCAAGGAATAACAGTGGCTGTTTTCCAGTCAACTAGGATGAAGCTAATGGCTACACTATGATTGCAAAGAGTTCCCAATGGTGTTAGTAATCCATGTTGGTGCCGATGTAGGACACAGCCTGGGATGTTATCAGGTCCCATAGATGCTGTGACTTTGTCCTTAGTGAGGCTATTTTTGACCTGCTATTTAGAGATGCAAGGTAGAGGAAAGGTGGTAGGGATATCATGGGGTATGTGTGATAGGGACATGAGAGTGAGGTTTTCAAAGAACGTGTCAGCCAACAAGTTAGCTATATCTACAGACTCAGTATATGTGGTATCATTAGCTATGAGTCCAGCACTAATTTAGGCCTTTCCTTTTAGGTTACAGGTGTAACTATAGAATACCTTGTGGTTGTCCTTTGTAGAGGAGGCTAATTTGGATCCATACTTTGTTTTGGAGGACTTCACAACAACTCTTATGTGCTTGTTTAAGCTGAGGTGGGAGTGTTCCAGTTTAGGGGGGCTCCCTCACTCCTGCTCTTACATAACAATGTCTTCCTCTTATTGTAAAGCCTGTTAACAGCAGTTGTCCACCAGGTTAGCTCTTCCATGAGGATCTTGTTTTGCTCCTATCAGGTACAACCAGGACAATGCAGTTATACAGGTGTTTGTATAAAGGATTGGTGTACATCTCGGTGTAGTTGCCAGTTCCATCTGATGAGGGAGGTGCAGTGAAGCTATTCATACCATCCCGTAGGAGGTTGTAATCTGCTTTGGTGAAGTTTTATAGTTTATTTGCTGCAAGGGAGGGGGGTGTCAGGTGTGATACTTACTTTGAATGAGACCAATTTGTGGTTCAATATCACCAGGGAGGACCTCACAGTGGGGGTGGTGCAGTTTTCCTCCATATGGGTAAGCACCCAATCCAGTATGTTGGCTCCCCTTGTGGGAGTGTAAACCAGCTGGTCCAGGGCACTGCAGTTAACAAAGTTGAGTAACCTTTGGGCAAGTGAGTTTGACCATGAGTAATCTACCTAGTCTGCGGGTAGTTAAGGTCACCCAAAACCATGGTGTTCAGATGTGTCTTGATAGACTCAATCAGATCCAAATAAGCATAGGGAGTGTCCTGATTCATGGTGTGGCTCCTGTAGCTAGCAATAGTACTCAAAGTGTATCCAGATAATCATACATTTTTACAAATCTGGATGTATGTATCCTTAATGAATATTTATATACTACTTCCATTAGTTTGTACACCCTCTGTTTGAAGTCTGAACGTGTGGAAGGAGGTGTAGCCTGCTATGGCTGTGGTGTTTTCTACAGCCTTAAACCAAGGCTCTATGACTGTACAAATGTCTGTGTCTTCTAAGGTGAGGACAGCTTCCAGGGAGTGTAGTTTCATGTTGACACTCATAGAATTTAGCAGTATAACCTTAATGTTGTTTGTACATGGGATTTTACATTGGAAATGTTGTACTTGAGACACCACCTAAAAAGGGCACTATGTGGTGGCAAGAGCATTGGCCAGTAGTCGAAATCACAGGGGTGACAGATAAAGACCATCCATGGCAAAGCATTGAGGTCTGTTAAGCATGTCACCCCAGGCTGACAGGTAGCCTAGTACCTACCTATGAACATATGAGCCTATCTGCCCGAAGGCATTTATAAGCTTAGCCAGAATGTGTTGGCTTTTGCCACCCCCTTAGATTAGTTCCCTATGCCTCTGTCCAGCAGAGCCACTCTAGTTGGTGTACCTATTTGAAAAGGTAACTAAAGCAATGGACAAGGGGAAAATTATTTACTCCACCTACTATGGCTTAACAAGGCATTTGACACTATAATCCCATGAGTCATTGTTGACAAACTCAGGAGGTTAGGTACAAACTCGTATGTTGGCCAGTGGATCGGCAAGTGGCTGACAGACAGGATTCAGGAAGTTAGCACTGGGGATTCCACCTCTACAATGAGGCTGGTCAGCAGTAGACTCCCTCACAAATCATTATTCAGGCTGCTCCTTTTACTCATTTAGTTATCCGCAGTCACAGCCACTGTTAATGCCCTCTGGCTGAATACATTTGCTGATGATTGCAAATTAGGAGCAGTCGTTGTATCCTAAACTGACACAAATGTTATCCAGAAGGGGCTGACACAGATACAGTTATTTTCAGAGCCATGGACTAATACTAAATGCCAAGAAATGCACAATACTATCCTTTGGGATGTCATAATTATCCACCCCTGGTAACTATTTTTTGACAGTCACCAAAGTAATTATGGGACTTAGTTACCTTGAGTATAAGTTTATCAGATGATCCAAGGGTCCTGGGGTTGGTATTTAGTTGCACTAGGTTGGAGAGTGCAGGGCAGTTTTCAGGTTTGTGGATAATGGAGTGGGCAGTGGTGAGTGATTGAGTAATAACAGATTGGAAACTTCAAGCCAGTGTAGTTTTTGAAGAGCAAGGCAATGATGGGTCCTGTTGGATATGTTAGCAGCAAATTTTGCTATTTTGTTATAGCAGGAATCAAGTAGCTGTAAATCAGACTTGTGCAGGTTAGTGAAAAGTTGAGAACATAGAGAAGACTAGATAGGAGATTGGATCTGGCTGTGGCTAGTCTGGCATTTTGAGTAAGGTAAGGTTTGGCCCTATATAGAGCAGAACGTTTGATGTAAACTTTCTTAATTGTGAGCAATATGTGTTTATTGAATGTTAGGTTGTTGTTTATTGTGACACCAAGTAGTTTTGTTTGGTTAACGGGTTCTACTATAGTGCTATTAGTGGAATAGATGGAGAGAGGAGGTGGTTTTGCTTTGGATTTCCTGTTAGAGAAGATCATTAATTTTGTTTTGTTTGGGTATATGATGAATTGAAGTTCATTTAGATAATTTTCAATATCTAGAAATGACTTTTGCAGTTTTTCTTTGAGTTGTTGGGGTGTGGGAGCAGAGCAAATAAGAGTAGCACCATCAGCATATTGAATAATAGAAGCAGATTTAGTGGGAGTGTTTAGACTATTTGTGAATATAATAAAAAGGAGAGGGCCAATGATGTCTTGTGATTTTACAGAGAACCACATCTGCACAAGTAACATACTTATATTAAGGTTGTGCTAGAAGCAAGGCTTGCCAGGACACACGTTCCATATGACTACCATGACATAACACGAGTTGGTAGTTGTTCAAGTGGTTGACATAATGGTTAATGTCCCCCTACCTTGTTCTAGGACACACCAAGCATGTTGCCTTTTACTCTGTTAATGATACCTTTGGCTAACATACTTACCGTAAACACATACCTTACTTTCCAGTAGGATGGATTCCCTCAATCAGGCTTTGGCTGTACACCAAGGCTGCCACAGGTCCCAGAGTCACTCATAAGTGTTGTTGTCTTGCACATTCTTCAGGCTCTCTAACTATGCCTATTACCTGCTGCAGCAGCAGCAGCTTCAGCCTGCAGCACACACATCTGTATGTAAAAAAGTAGCTGCTACAAACATCCAGTCTGTGCTGACATAGTATCTTTATCCCAGTAATTTCCTCCTCAATGTATGAGAAAGGGGATGAAATCTACAATGAGGTCTTATATCATGTTGAGTAGTTGCATGGAATTGGCTGATTATATTGGAAATCAGCTGTGTATGCTGCATGTAGCATTCCTGACCCACAGATTGGTTCAGAGGCAATCACCTGCCAATGAGAACCATCTTAAAAAGGCAAATTCATAGCTAGAGGAACCATTGTGTATGAGAGTTAGTTTGTATGGTTAACTCATTGACACCGTACTACTATATCTGTATTTTTCAACAGAGGAGTATTGCACTCTATCAGGTATGTAACCATTTTGTTTCCAACATGGTGCATATGTTTGAATATATTTGGGGGAACTTTCTTAGAACTGTGCTGGTGACATGGCATTGATCACCAGCTGTGTTACACCTACAGAGGATGTAGAGTACAGCAAAGGTATAATGCTGTGTGTTAACAAGGTATGCAGGTGTTTTGGATACTTCTTTTGTTAGCAGTCGTAATAGTGCACTGCTATTTGGTTGGCACTGTTGTTTATACATATGTTATGGGGGGAGGAGTTCTGTTATGGGGCACACTACAATGGAGTCCTGTGTTGGGTGTGTGACTATATGTGAGTATCTGTCATGGCACAAACAGGAGTAGGTCACTATTGCTACTATTCACTATTTGTGGCCAGAACCTTTGTATGTTTGGCACACTGCTGAATATGAGATGTGTAATCAAGGGGGGATAGCCTTCCTCTATTGCTGTATCTCTACATACTGTACTCCCACATATGTGATTTTGACATGTGTTCTCATTCATTTTTATTTCAGGGAATATTATGCATGCAAGACACCAGGCACCTTTAACTGAGGCAGAAAATTACCTCATTATTGAGAACTTGAGACAACACTACCAAGTCCTGCTGTCCAGAGGGAGGGCAAATAGGCAAGTGTGTGCAGCCTTGTGAGCTAAACTGGTGCATAACATTAATTCCGTGGGTCACCGGAATCACACATATGAGCAAGTGTGACACTGTGCCACAGATATGATCTATGCAGCATGCAGACATGCAGCAGATATGGCCAGGGATTGTCAGGTTACCAGTGGTGGGCCTGCAGCAGACCAACCTCTGTCAGCCACAGAAGAATTCCTGGGGAACCTTGCAACACAGGACAGCTCCCAGGCATCCATCACCCAATATGTCATGCATGTGGGTGGGGTGCCACTGTTTCCACTCAAGATGAGTGTCCAGATACAGTATGCTTAATTGGATCAGCATTTGAATACTGTACCATTCAGCATGTTGGGGTGTACATAGTTTTACGTGGGTGTCAGGTGTTTTATGCAGGGGGAGGTTAGCTTCAGTTTTAAGCTCATGCACAGATTGTGACCCACAGTCCTGTTAACATAGCAGCTAATGTAAATGTGACATATCTGGACATATTACCCCTGTTATACTGTAACCTGCGCCGCTGTTTACATTACCTCTCCCTCTAACTTTTTCAGCACCATCAGAAATAGGGAAAGGTCATGCTCCTGCTGCTAGTAAGCACAAAACTGTTTTGTCAGAGTTGTAGATTTAGTTCAATGCATTCACTAAAATGTCATCCCAGGCTTGCTGGCTGGATTGATGTACTGTCTATATGATTGTCAACTGTACAGATATTTTCTGACTGTACACAGTTTAGACTCATATCTATGCCTTGTAGGTGTGGCCACAGTGATTGATTTGACAGTATAGTCAGGACATTACAGATTGCCATAATCGTCAGTTGTTTAGAGTTTTGCAGAATGTCAACAGTGTATATCATGTATGTTTTGCTCATTAGATTCTTTTTAAAAGAACTTTTATTACAAAATAATCACAGATTTGGGGTAGAAAATAATGTCCTCATGTCTTGCTACATGAGGTTGTTGGTTATACGTTATGCAAGTGTGTAATAGTGTCAGCTGTGTATGCAGCTTAAAATATATTGCAACATAGTACTGCCAAGCATAGTAGTGCAGTTATTAATGCAATGCATTTCCCTTATTATCACAGGTGACCAGGGAGGTTGTTTTTTGTCCTCTTCAAAACCTGATGTCAGTGTCTCTTCAGACTCTGATAATGATGATGGCTAAACAGTTGGGGTTTGCAGGGGCTGAATCTGACACAGAGGTTGACATCCGTTGTCCACCCTCATTATCACCGTACACAGCCAGTATGCCTACTCATACCCAGTCCCTTGTGGCCAGAGATATTGGACAATTGGAGGGTGGGGACAATGATCTGGGAAGTATGGCTACTGTGGCTGCAGTGACTGTTGACACTGGCATTAGCCACACAGCTGGTGAGGTTCCAAACAGGTGGATTGATAGGGGTGCTTGTAGGAGGCCTGCTGTCCCTCCACCACCTATTGCAGGTGTCTCATCATGTGTGACTCAGTTTAGAGTTATCATGGAGGCACAGGCATGTTCAGAAAGGAATTACTGATGAATGCTCAGAGTTATGGATGCAGCATGGTCTGGCATATGTGACTGCCTCCACCATGTTGCTGATTCCCTGGAATGGTTGACTGACACAGTGGAAAGATGTTGGTCTGGGACAGACTGCGCACTATCTGCCTTGGAGTGCACATTGTCTGTGATGGAATGTCTGGTTGGAGTTGACCATTGGCCTCATGGATGTAGGTCAGCAACAGCATCTGCTGAGAGTCAATGTGGCCTTGCACAATCACGCTCCCATAGTGGCAGTACATCCAGCACTCCACAGGGGTGTGTGCTGTCCACACTCAGCCATGGCAGGCCATGGACTTGTAGTCCTGGGTGTTCTCATGGAGGACGCATTCCCAGCAGACAGCAGTCATCCTTAGGTAGTAGCATAGCATCTTATCTTGGGAGTGGAGGTGCCAGTGCAACCCCTGGCAAAGCCAGTTCACATGTTTGGGGGTGGAGACAATGAAATGACAGCTCTACCATTTATGGCTCACTGCTGTCCAACATATGGACATGTAGAGCTAGCACTGAGCTTGGCTGTGTTCACACAAACACTCACACACCACTGTCACATTCAAATCACCTACAGACTCAAACGCCACATTTCCATGTTCCATCCTGACTGCTTCCATTCCTGACTCATACACACACTTGTCAACCTTTTGAGTCAGCCTAGGCCTCTTGCACCCCAACTCAACACCCTGTGCAAGTGATGATAACTGTGCCACATCCCTATCTTCTTTCTCATGGATGCATGGAAATAAAGCTATGTGTTTGATGCACAGGGTGACTATCTACATTAGTATGAACTTGTTTTATCCATTGTTGCTTTTGACATGCTACTTTTACAGGTCATTTACAGATATTGAATGTTGCCATTTATAATGACTATACCATAATAATGTGTGTACATTATAATGGATGTTGTTATAATGGCTTTGTAGTCACACAATGAGAAGTGTCTCGCAGAAATGTTTACGTGTCACTGTCAGGATTGTGTAGGATATACCTATGGGTAAACATTTACAATCAACCCATCAATGTCAGAGCACAGGAGTGAATGTCAGCACAGTAGAAATATGTCATCAGAAAGGTAAAACAGTGTAGGTTCATGGGTTCATAGGTTCATGTGTTTAAATGGCTAACAAACACAAGGGCTTCTTTAAACCTAGCTATCCATCCCTAAATTCTGTCAAAGTCTGATAGCCTTGAAAAGTGTAAGCAGGGTTTTGGGAGCTGAAATATTTACAAGCCGGGGCATGGGAGATGAACCATCTACAGTTTCCCTGTGTCCATTACAGACATTGGTCCTAAACCATGTTTGATTGTCCTGTTCCTCATCCAATTGTGTAACTTGCACTTGATTTGCATTAGGGTTAAACTCTGCTTCACAGAGATGGGGAGCTTGTTCCATATAGAATTTTGTCTCTGGGTTACATACCTGTCTCTCCAGCATGTCCTATTTATACCACAGGCAGGGTATAGGTCTGTAGAATGTGGGCTGTCCACAGTGGGGTCTGACACTACCCTGTCTGGTGAGAATACACCTCCCTTCCAAATCATGTAGATACATGGAAAGGCCTTGACATGGTCTGCATAGGACATGTTACGTACACTGTTTAGTGGTTTAGTGAGGAACCTCTGTGGATGTGACAGTTGTTGGATAGGCCTGGTTAGTGACATACCAAAGGTGGCATTGCACTCAATGATAGGTCTGATGAATGCCAAATACAGTGGAACAATAGCTTCCTTGGATTTACATGCCTTACCTCTGTTTAGAGGTTGCACAACATAGAATGATTTCCCCAATATTACAGACATGTGACAGTCAAAGACTAGATCACTGTCTATGTGTCCATAAGTCCCTGACTACTGGGTCAACTTTTGGAGGTGTACTGTCAAAAAATAGTTACCAGGGGTGGATAATTATGACATCCCAAAGGATAGTATTGTGCATTTCTTGGCATTTAGTATTAGTCCATGGCTCTGAAAATAACTGTATCTGTGTCAGCCCCTTCTGGATAACATTTGTGTCAGTTTAGGATACAACGACTGCTCCTAATTTGCAATCATCAGCAAATGTATTCAGCCAGAGGGCATTAACAGTGGCTGTGACTGCGGATAACTAAATGAGTAAAAGGAGCAGCCTGAATAATGATTTGTGAGGGAGTCTACTGCTGACCAGCCTCATTGTAGAGGTGGAATCCCCAGTGCTAACTTCCTGAATCCTGTCTGTCAGCCACTTGCCGATCCACTGGCCAACATACGAGTTTGTACCTAACCTCCTGAGTTTGTCAACAATGACTCATGGGATTATAGTGTCAAATGCCTTGTTAAGCCATAGTAGGTGGAGTAAATAATTTTCCCCTTGTCCATTGCTTTAGTTACCTTTTCAAATAGGTACACCAACTAGAGTGGCTCTGCTGGACAGAGGCATAGGGAACTAATCTAAGGGGGTGGCAAAAGCCAACACATTCTGGCTAAGCTTATAAATGCCTTCGGGCAGATAGGCTCATATGTTCATAGGTAGGTACTAGGCTACCTGTCAACCTGGGGTGACATGCTTAACAGACCTCAATGCTTTGCCATGGATGGTCTTTATCTGTCACCCCTGTGATTTCGACTACTGGCCAATGCTCTTGCCACCACATAGTGCCCTTTTTAGGTGGTGTCTCAAGTACAACATTTCCAATGTAAAATCCCATGTACAAACAACATTAAGGTTATACTGCTAAATTCTATGAGTGTCAACATGAAACTACACTCCCTGGAAGCTGTCCTCACCTTAGAAGACACAGACATTTGTACAGTCATAGAGCCTTGGTTTAAGGCTGTAGAAAACACCACAGCCATAGCAGGCTACACCTCCTTCCACACGTTCAGACTTCAAACAGAGGGTGTACAAACTAATGGAAGTAGTATATAAATATTCATTAAGGATACATACATCCAGATTTGTAAAAATGTATGATTATCTGGATACACTTTGAGTACTATTGCTAGCTACAGGAGCCACACCATGAATCAGGACACTCCCTATGCTTATTTGGATCTGATTGAGTCTATCAAGACACATCTGAACACCATGGTTTTGGGTGACCTTAACTACCCGCAGACTAGGTAGATTACTCATGGTCAAACTCACTTGCCCAAAGGTTACTCAACTTTGTTAACTGCAGTGCCCTGGACCAGCTGGTTTACACTCCCACAAGGGGAGCCAACATACTGGATTGGGTGCTTACCCATATGGAGGAAAACTGCACCACCCCCACTGTGAGGTCCTCCCTGGTGATATCGAACCACAAATTGGTCTCATTCAAAGTAAGTATCACACCTGACACCCCCCTCCCTTGCAGCAAATAAACTATAAAACTTCACCAAAGCAGATTACAACCTCCTACGGGATGGTATGAATAGCTTCACTGCACCTCCCTCATCAGATGGAACTGGCAACTACACCGAGATTGGCAACTGTCAGACTTTTTGTATATTTTTTGTAAATCTTTTAAAAAATGTTGTAATCTGCTTGTATTATTGTTATGGAGCTTATCTCCCCGGGTCTCAACTGAAAACAGATTACTTGCTCAGCTGGACTCTACCCGGTTAACAAATGTAAAATAAAATAAATAAATAAATTCATTGTGGGCTGTGGCCTGGTATGACTGGGCCTCATTTGAATTACATACTTCGAAATCTTCTGGGAATTCGTAGTAATGCATGACCTGACATTCTATGCACCTTCTAGTGTTGTAATAGGGATAGTTTAAATGTGGCCTTATCTGTAGGCCTTTGACTTCCTTTATTTTGAAGGAGACATTCAAGCTGTACTGTTTTTGGTGGATAAATAGGTGATGAGACAGTTATACATATCAGAATTTATACTGGTGATGTACATATGCATGTATTTTAAATGCTTGACACAGCCGTATTTGAACCTAGGACTATGTTGGCCAAATATAATGTTTTCAAAGCATTTAACAGACTGAGCTACTGAGTCACTTTCATCGAAGGTGCATTTTTACATGTTGTAGATATAATTGCATCCTAATCTGCTGTTACATACCTCACTAACATCTATTATTATGTGTACGGCTTTATAGTGATGTATTTCTCTACCAGAGTCCCAAATCAAGTCTTATTTTTCCATAAAACTTTTAGCAGGTGTATTTATGTGTTGTAGATATAATTGAAGACTTACCTGCTGTTACATACCTCACTTACATCTATTTTTATGTGTACAGTGATGCATTTCTTTACCAGAGTCCCAGTTAAACTCCTATTTCTCCATTAATCTGTATGAGATCTGTGGGATGTGGATTGATGTGCAACATTCTTTAAACACACTTAATGAGAAAATGACAATTGATATGTTTTGCTTAAAACACCTGTACTACTTAATTGGCTGTGTAGCTTGGAGGGTTGATGCACTGTTCATCAAGTGCAATGGTACTCGGTTTTAAGTAGGGTGCAAGTGTAATTTTTGAACGTGATTACTATGTTTTCCAATACATTTACTGATATATCGCAATTTAGCATAGCTTACTGATGCTGCGAGTAGCACAGTATTGTGGAAAAATTCTTTAAAGAAAAGAAAAATTGGGGAGATAGGACAGTGGTGAAATGGGGTGCAAGCAGGGGGAAAAACATAATGAAAGACAGGTAGGTATGTGCAGGAAGGGTGTAGGAAAAAAACATAGCTATCCACTTCTTCAAGAGCAACAACTGTGCACTTTAACAGGATTTAACTGAATTTGGACTGTCACCCCCAGAGAGAAGGGTGATGACAATATAAGTGCATTGTAAAGGTAATTGGATCAAAGTAAGTGTGTCCTGTGGACACGTGCATGAAATGGAAAGCTATGTATGGGACGATATTTTCTTTTGGGATAGGCACCCATTTTTTTAAGGTGAGTGTGGAATGTTGGGGAAGGGACATAGGTAAATGTGAGGAATGTTAGTTGGGAAGGTGAGGAAGCTTTTACAGACAGACAAGACAGACAAAATAGCAGACAGGATTTGTGTGTGACACTAGAGGGGGGTGAAAGCCTTGGTTGGGGAAGATGTTGTGGAATCCCAGTCCCATGGATGTCAGACAGAGTTGCAGTGTGACTCAAGTCTTCACCCATGAGACTGTCAGCACTGCACCTTCACTGCTCCTGTGGAAGCAGTGGTCGACGCCTGCACCTGGAGCAAGACTGCACCACCAGGATGGACAGCATGCTCTCCGTCCACCATAGGTGGGTACCAGCAGTTTGGTGCACATGCCTACGCACAATGCCTGGTAGATGGGCTTGGGTGACAAAAGCATGCCCTCCACCTCCACTCCCAGATGAGGGGACCACTCCAACCTGCGGGACAGAACTACCTGATGGAGCAGGTACAGCAGGGTCAGCAGAGGGGCTGCCACCAGGCTGTGACCCAGATGTGCTGCACCCCAGTGCCTCAGCCAGGGGAACCAAGGTAGATGGATCACTAGGTACCAACCTACCTTATCAAGATGTAGTAAATGAAATATAAACATAAGGAAAAATAAACATAACCAAAACAAATATAACTAATAACATTAAGAGAAAACAATAATGAGTAATGGAAACATATTGAAAATAATATAACGTGGAACACAAAAATAAATAATGTAAATGAAAGTTTATTAACAGCAAAGCCATATTAAATTATACATAAGTTCAACATGAGGTAACTGTAAATAATATGATAGTATCAAATGATAATAAATATAATTAATAAATAAAAGAAGAGAAGGGATAAGTGAGAGATAAAAGAAGAACATTAGTAACGTCAGAGATAATATAACTACACAGACTGCAACTATATACTAGCTATGTTAGATTTCACTTGTGAGAACACTGACTTCTTGTATTGTATATGTGATGTTCCATGTACATAGCTCTCATCCTGTTAGTATGGGACATTATGGGCCAAGCCATACATAACGATGGTACATAGGCACAACAACAGGGAACATTCTTACATAGTGTGCTCATACAATAGTAGCAAGGTGTTCTGATAACAGATTGGCCATAAAATTGCATTTCAAGTTATGTCATATATCTGCAAATCAAAGGAGCAGACATATATGGCAATATTCATTACATTCTGCAAAAATTGTGACTGTTGAGAGATATGCTCATGTGCACTGATTACACTTGACAGCTGGACATTTCTTAGTTAACTGGTGTTGAATTAAAACCCACAAGCAGTGACTTCAGGAATACTGAATGTTTTATTTTGAAAAGTAAATTGTCAGACTACCGTCTCCTTTAAAACTTTTATTGATTCATGTTGTGTCAAATCGTGCATTTACATGCATGCATAGTTGTGTAAGTATTCTGCTACCTTATATATTTACCCTATTCATTTATTAAGTGCAACCTGCAGCGTATATCAGACAAAATGAGCAGAACACAAGCTTGACCCTTAATCTGGCTATTGCACTGCATTTATTTCTGACATACATTTACACATTATTTAGTACTTCACATTTATCAGTTGTCTGGTATCAGACTAGAACCCCCAAGCAGTGACTACAGGAGTACTGAACATTTTATTTAAAAATATTAAATTATCAGAGCGGCATTTCCTTTTCCACTTTATCGATGTATGTTGTTTCAGATCTTGAATTATACACATGCATAGGTCTGTAGGAGTTATGTTACCTTACACATTTACCCTATTCATTTATTAACAACTACAACCTACATCATATATCAGACAAAATTATCAGAACACAAGCTTGACCCTTAATCTGGGTATTGTACTGCATTTATTTATGACATATATTGACACATTATTTAGTACTTCACATTTATTAATTGTCTGTTGTTGGATTAGAACCCATAAGCAGTGACTACAGGAATACTGAAAATTTTATTTGAAAAAATTAATTATCAGAGCACCATCTAGTTTTACCCTTTATTGATTAATGTTGCTTCACATCTGGCATTTGCATACATGGTTAGTTGTCTAGGACTTCTGTTAACTTACCCGTATAGCCTGTTCATTTATTGAGTGCAATCTACAGCATATTTTAGACAATAAGCAGACCAGAACTGTGACTCTTAATCTGAGTAGACCACAACATTAACTGATGGTTAGAAGCTGTGCTACACAGTACTGCATGTTTACTTGCTTTACCATTTCAGGAAGCACTGACACATTAATAAAGATGTATGATTTATTTTATTTAACATTTCTTTACCAGGAAAGTCCAACTTGGAACAAGCCAATTTTCAACAGAGGCCCAGAAAGAAAAGATCAGGTCACATGTCTTTGCAATGTAGGAGGAAACTGTACCACCCAGTGGAAACCAACATGAATGCATGGAGGACATGAAGACTCCGCACAAGGCACCTCAGCCGAGAAATGAAATGGAGAACCTCTTGTTGTGAGGCGACAACTCAAACTGCTGCACCACTACACAGTCAAATATGATGTCCCAGCTATTTCATACCTGACTGTCAAGACTGCAAAATCTGTATTTACTTTGTTGTATTATTAAGTTATGCATTAAGTTATTAGTTTATTGATTTTCTTACATAATACGTGCTTGCCTCATCCTGGCCAAACTCCTCACATGGTACTGTACATTGTGAGCCCTCTCTTCTGCAGCTGTGGTAAGAGAAGCAAACCATTATTCATACCAGTTTTCTAAAGACTCAGCTTGTATATTTATAAATTACTGGAAAACATACTTGCATATCTGTGAGGTGTGCCCATCCCTAGTCTCTTGGACCCAGGTGTCCAAGGTTCCCCCTTTTTCAATGATACAGGTCATCATAGTGGTGACAACACTGCTCACCAGTGAGGGGAATATCATTTGCACTGGTTAGGTCCAAGGCCAAGCTATCCCAGGCCTCAGACTTACACTCTGAGTCCTGGCAGTCACCCTGCAACAGCTGGGGATTGTGGTGTCATACAAGGATTCCAATGAACTTTTATGCCCTAAAGCGCACTTCTTCACCAACACCAGCAGCCATACCGACAGTCAAGGTCAGGCTCCAAGGAATGATATGAAATTCCCATCTATTGACCTTTAAATAGGCTGCATTCCTGTCTTTGCACATCATACTGTAACTTTCAAAAATGTGCCACATCACTTAGTATCGTGCAAACTTACATAAACCATGTTTAAGTGAAGCTTAGCAATGTGCAGACTGGAAAAGACCATTGCCCATGTTTAAACACCACTTAGCATTGTGCAGCTTTTCTAAATGTAACAATTATTTAATTACAAGTCAACCAATGTTTCAGTCATCTGACACTGTTTCATAGCACTATATGTAAAAATCATTACTAGCCAAGACTCAAACCTGGGACCTACTAACCTGTAGATCATGACTCAACCTATCTAGCCACTAGGATAGCAAGAGGAATTTGAATATCTTCAGATATACTGCAAAGGTGCGTGTAAGCATAGTGCAGTTTCACTGTGCAGCTTTGCGCATTGATAAACACAGCAGACCTACAACAACTGAATATATCCAATTTCTATTTTTACCTCTCTGGTGGATGTCTACTGTTTAAGTAAACCTTGCTACTCCTAACCTAGCAACACACCACATAGTGCAAACAAGCACATTTAAAAAAATATTAATGTTGAATGCATCCAGTTTGTGTTTCTAGATGTCTAATGCTTAAGTACACTGTGCTAACCAAGCTAAGCAATGCACTGCATCACGCCAAATAAGCCCATAAAAAATATATATTTATTAACATTGAATGCATCTGGTTTATATCTTAATATGTCTAGTGGATGTATGATGTATATGTGTGCAAAACTAAGCACAGCTAAGCAACACAGAGCACCATTCTAACAAGCACATAAACATTAAAACAATCAAAATGCAATTTAATGAAATAAAATGTCTTGTACACCTTTTGGCCAAGGTTCACAGGCCAAGAGCTATTTGCCTGTGTCCTCAGTCTTACATAGGTTCATAGGTTCATAGGTAGGTACTAGGCTATCTGCCCGAAGGCATTTATAAGCCTAGCTGGAATGTGTTGGCTTTCACTACCCCCTTAGATTAGTTCCCTGTGCCTCTGTCCAGCAGAGCCATTGAAGTGATCCCTGGGGTAAACTTGACATGGCCTTTTATATCAGGCAGAGATCACCTCTGAGTAGGCGGTATGCAACAGAGTACAGCTGGAGTTTCTTCAGTCGAGCTGCATAGGGCATCTGCTTGAGGACAGTGATCCTCTTGGTGAGGAACTTCTGTGGTCTTTCCAGTTGTTGCAGGTGTTTTGTAAGGTACAGCCTAAATGGGGCATTGTACTCTATGATGGGTCTGATGAGTGATGCGCAGAGGGGCTCAATGACCTTTTTCGATCTGGATGCAAACCCTTTTGTGATTAGGTGGGCCACATAGAAGGATTTTCTAACCACTTTGGCAATGTGATTATCAAAGGAGAGGTTACTATCTACTTGGTTCCCCAGATCCCTTATTACGTCATCCGTATTTAGGGTACTACCACCTATGTGGTAGTTTGTGGGTACTTTGTTTTTTCCAAAGGGGATGACTATGCACTTTTTGGCATTTAGCTTGAGACCATGGTTTTGACACCAGGTATCTGTTTCAGTGAGACCCTTTTGGAGGATGTCTGTGTCAGCCAGAGAGTCAGTTATAGCCCCTAGTTTGCAGTCATCTGCAAACTTGGTGAGCCATAGTCCTTCTGTGCTTGCCTGTACCTCTGAGAAGTATATGTCAGACAGGAGAGGTCCTAGGACTGAGCCCTGGGGGATGCCACTTGTAACCAGTTTAGAGTCAGACCTAGCTCCTGCAACTCTTACCATGTGGGTTCTGCCCATGAGCCAGTTGGCAACCCATCTTGTGACGTAGGAGTTTATGTTCAGGCTGGTGAGCTTGTCTATAATACCTGAGTGGGGAATGGTGTTGAAGGCCTTTACAAGGTCTAAGTAGGCTATGTGTACCACCTATCCCTTGTCTATAGCCTTGGTAACTATCTCAAAGAAGTCCACCAGGTTTAGGAGGCATGATCTGCCCTTAACAAAGCTGAACTGGGTTGGGGTCCAGTGTTTGGAGGTTTCCAATGTCTCTGTTAATGAGATCCATGATGATGTGCTCCATAGCTTTGCAGAACAAGCTAGTCAGGCTTATAGGGCGATAGTTCCTGGGGCCATTGTGGCTCCACCTTTGTGTAGCGGAATAACCGTTGCTGTGCTCCACTCTGTGGGCACGTAGCCTGTGGAGAGGCTGAGTTTAAACAGTGTGTTTAGGTGATGGGTTATTTCATCTTTGAGCTCGTGTAGGATGCAGCCTTGGACACCATCTGGTAACATTGATGCTGTGTTTTTTGCTTTAGAGAGGGCTGTTTTAACCTGAGTGTCTGTGATTTTAGGGGCACTACATTCTTCTAGTATAGTTATGGTCCCTTTTGGGGGTGAGAGGGGGGATGAAGTTTGTACTAAACCTGTCTTCCAGGATGTTGGCTATATCAGTCGGTTCAGTGCATTTTGTGCCATTCTGCACTAACTCCGAGCAGATCTGGGAATTGCCACTTAGATTCTTGACAAAGCTAACAAATGCCTTGTGGTTATCTTTGGAGTCCATGACAATTTTTCTTTTGAAGCTAGCCTTGGATGATTTTATGAGGGGACGTAGTTTCTTGCTGATACTGATCAGGGATGTCTTCCCTTCTTGGGATTTTTACTCTTTTCTGTACTAATTTCCTCCTTCTATTGTATAGCTTGTTTATGGCAGGGGACCACCAGACTGGTTTCCTTTTCTTGGGGGAGTAAGTCTTGTTTTTTTTTGAGATAGCATGCTCTATGCCTTCTTGTAGGTCCATGTAGAGTGCATTAGTAAAGGATTTTGCAGCTTGGACAGCGTTATCCTTTAACATGGGGGCTATGAAACTTCCCACCTCGTTCTTAAGTAACGTGAAGTTTGCATTTGAAAAGTTTTTCACAGTGGTTTCTTTGACCGGTGGTGGTGGCAGAATGTGGATATTCAGATTGATTAGTTTATGGTCAGATCTAACCAGCAAGGGGTTGACATCTGGTGTGGAACACCGGTCAGACATGTTGGTGATGACCAGGTCCAATATGTTGTCACCTCTGGTGGGGGTGTTAACCAGTTGATCCAGGGCATTTGAGTTTATAAATTCTAGGAAATGTTGGGCCAGGGAGTTTGTACTTGAGTAGTTCTCCCAGTTAATGTTTGGATAATTGAAATCACCCAATATCAGGGTGTTTGGTAGGACCTTTATGTTTCCCAGTGTTTCCAGGAATGCGGAGTGGGGGTCCTGGGACATGGTGGGTGATCTGTAGCAAGCTATAATTTGAATAGCAGTTTTGCCCGTTGTTAGTTGCACATGGATGATCTCTGAAGCATCGTGCTTTGTCATTAACCTGGATGTGTGGGTATCCTTGATGAATATGGATACTCCCCCACCTTTTGTATTTCAGTCCGGGTTTTGTGGCTGAAATGTATGGTATGAGTTGTAGCCTGGTAGTGCTGGAGCACTCTCTGGAGCCTTAAACCAGGTTTCTGTTACTGCACATATATCGATTTTCACCATACTGAGGAGTTCCTCAAGTGCATGCATTTTGAGGTTTAGACTTCTGGAATTGAGCAGCATTACCCTCAGTTTTTTGTTACTTGTGCTATTTACGGATGTGGGTTTGTCTTTTGAGCCTTGCCTAAAAAAGGCACTATGGGGGTGGCAAGAGCCTTAGCCACTATTTGAAAGCCTAAGGGTGACATGTGCAAGCCATCTCTAGCAAAGCAGCGTGACTTGTCAAGCATGTTATCCCAGGCTGACAGACACTGGATCCCCTTTGAATGACACCAGAAGCTTAGCCAATTGTTGAAATTGATATTTTTTTCTCTATATCGTGGCATCATTCTTGGTGAGGGCAGGATGTTACTCAGTGTCAGGGTTATACCAGCCTGGGCTACGTGATCAGAGAGCTCCTCCATGTCTTTTTTCGTGTAGTCCAGGGAGGTACGGCTCAGGTCATTCACACCAACATGGACAATGACAGAGTCATATTTGTACTTGCTCTGGAGTGACCTGAGTGCTTGTGTTATGTGGCGGACCCTGGCACCCGACAGGCAACTAACAGTAACCTTCTCCTTGTTCCGCCTAGTGAGTGGGACGTCAGTGTGCCTGACTATAGAGTCACCTATTACTAGTGCGTTGGGTATGTTATTTTGCCTTAAGGGATTTGATTGTGTGGCACACTGGTTTTGTGAAGTATGTGTTTCATGGTTTGTGTTGGGGGGTGGAGGTTGCTTGGATGTCTACTTTGGAGGTCTCTGTTGCTTTTGCAGATTTTTATTTAGAGCCTCCGAGTATGTTTTTGTGTATTTATGTGTGTTTTTTGCCAGTGCTGGTTTCATAGGTCTATGTGAGACTGCTAGTGTGATGAAAGTAATTCCCTTCTCCTCTTGACTGCCTGGTCCAGTCTTGGGTTGAGAGAGCTTAGCCTCCAGTTTGGCTGTATAATTGCATCTCTCGCATGTATTAGTGTTTGGTGGAAGGAGGAGAGGGTTGTCTGTGTACATGAGGCAATTGTAACATTGCCTCAAAATGCCCAGATTCACCAGTTGGACTGGAGAGTACACCTGAAACTGCCCTTTGGACATGCCTGGATTGGTACAGTGAACTGTTTTACCGATTGGCTGGTAAGGTCGAATAGAGAGCCTTGTCCTTCTCTACAGTATAGGGGGGTCTAGTGCTAAGGTTTATTAGTGTTTGCTATGAGTTTTGGGCAAATGCAGGGATGAGAAGTGAATGATTTGAGTGCTTAAGTTGAAAGATTGTCTAGTTCCAAGGGAAAAATTGAAGAGTAGACTTTTTGGAGCCGGGAATAGTTATACCCTAGCTAACCGGCGCTGCCCGGCATGCAAAACCATGCAAATGCGGGTTTTATAGCAGGGAAATGACAGAGATAGAAATTAGCCCAAAATGGCCAATAAACTACTAATTTCTGGGCTAAAACCACTCCTCCAGGGACAGATAGGCTGCTCAAAGCTCCCTCTCTCACAGTGAACAGAGAAACTTCCTTCTATCCAAGTAAGGTGTGGGCAAACACAGAAACTTGTAACACAGCCCTGAATTCAGCACTAACCTGAAAACTGGACTAAACTAACTTAGAAAGGTGGGAAAACAAGTATTTTATTTTCAGAAAATAAAGCAGATACAATCAAAAATACACTTTAAATGCACAGAAATGGCTATCATACTTGAGTATGTAGCCTACAACAGTTGAACAGGTAATTTAAACACAAAAGCAACTTTGTTAAAGTGCAGGCAGTAAAATAAGTACAATATGTAGCTGAAACAAGCTTTTTAAAATCACAGAAACTCTAGAAAATCAGCATTTTAGGCGGAATTAGTTAAGACAGCAAGAAAATGCAGAAAACATGATGCTTAATCACTCCAAAGTCTCTCTTTTGTCTCTCTGCTACTGTAGAACTCGGCAGGGCATCAGACAGGAGCTTGCTGAGCTGTATACTAGCGCAAAAACCTTGTAAATGCGTGTTTTATAGCAGGGAAATGAAAGATATAGAGATTAGCCCAAAATGGTCAATAAACTACTAATTTCTGGGCTGAAACCACTCCTCCAGGGACAGATAGGCTGCTCAAAGCTCCCTCTCACACAGTGAACAGTAACTATTCAAGTAAGGTATGGGCAAATACAGAAACTTGTAACACAGCCCTGAATTCAGCACTAACCTGAAAACTGGACTAAACTAGCTTTGAAACGTGGGAAAACATGAATTTAATATCCATGCTGCTTTGACCTTCCTTAGACACGCACCATAATTAATATGTATGGCACGCTGCCGAGAGGGAACTATGGCCATGTACAGAGATACATTCTGTGTAGGTTCTACACGTAGCCTACACAGACTTTACTGAATCCTGGGGTGTATTTATATACAAACTGATTAACGTGCAAACACCACTGATTAAACATTAATGATAACTTATATAAGTAATTCTATCCTCTTAGGGAAATATCTAAATAATAAAACATACATTTTGACAAAAGGATGTGAGAGAGTCACAGCTAGAATGTCACAAAGGGAGTACATGTGATACATGTAATATTCATTCAAATGGCAGAGTTAATATAACAGCTGGCAAGGAAATGACGTAGATTAAGAGATATTGCATATACTGTATAGTGCACATCAGCTGCATATCCAGAAAGTTATATTTTGCAATAAACATTATGCTGGTGTCTCCCACCTCCTATCTATTATGTAAAACAATTGTACTCTACTCTCAAACTGTTGCCCTATGCACTTCAGAAAGGAAGATTTTTATTGTCAGTTGTTGGCCCTTGTAACTATAAAAAGGCTATTTTAAAGTTAAAGTTGTCTTAGCAAAGCATGTGTTGTACATGAATGTACATCATGCAATAGTTTAGACAGTTATAAAAAATTATTTATGGTTTCCACTATAAATTATCCAAGACATGCTCAGTAAAATATTGTACTTGCAGGATTCACGTTGAGAATGAAGAGATACACTTGTTGCAGGTGTCTGGATCTGCTCTGCCATTGTGATGTGCATTGTGCAAGTAATCAAAGGAAATCATTTGCATCCACATGATTGATGTAACAACATACATACAGGTTAAAGAAATGTAAACGTTTTATTACCTTTTGTGTATGGAGAAAACAATGATGAAGTTGTAATGCAATGTCTAGATCTGTAACAATGGAGAAAAACTGTGAACAATCACAGACACCTATGAAATCATTCCAATAACAGTATCACTTCAGGAAAAAAGCATTTGTGGCAGCAAACTGCATGTTGTGAATAGTGGAAAGTGTGACTGGTCATAGTACAATCCTGAAGGATATGACACATACAGAACTGACACTTTCACTAATATATCAACAGAATAATGTTCTGCTAGCCATACTTACAGTTGTCTAATTATAACAATATGTGAGACACTCATACTTGTACAATCAGGAGTATAATATTATGACATATACTAACATGCACATAAATCAGAATAAAATGCATGTGTACTCAGTCCCTTGACAAATGGGTAGTTAGTGTAGGAATGTTAGCATATTACTATGTATAGGTGTTTGCATGTGTATAACAAAAATGATTAGGTAGCCCAGACAAAAATTAGGTCAGTCTTACATGCCACCACTACTGTATAATGACATCAGTTACAGGGGAAATGCAGCAACCATAAGGCTATAAAGAACTGAGTATGATGCATTTGTGGGAGTGTGTCGTTTTTACTACAACTACCAAATCACACATGTTGAAATACAAAAGTCTATCACAGTAAACATGTGACTGCAGTAAAGCATCATGTTGTACATGACATTTATTCATGAAGTGAGTTTTGTTAAACAAATTAGTAACACCTAAATTTTAAATTATTGATGTATTTAATAAGTCAAGCAGCACCATCTCAAATATTACGCTGATAAGGATGGGGGAAGGGATTTGAATTTGTTAACAATTATACAATTCCTCCCCTAAAACGTGCACGCTGATTGGCCAGCCCAACCAGCGTGCCCGTTGTAAATCCCTCAATATACTAACGGAAAAAGGTCCGGTCGCCCGGACTTTTTCCGTTAGTATAAAACACGGTCTCGCTATGTTAAAAGAGTTTAACATAGCGACACAGGTTTAAAAAAAGCAACGGAGATCTCCGTTGCTTTTTAAACTGTCTCGCTATGTTAAACTCCTTTAACATAGTGACACAGTGTAAAGCAACGGAGATCTTGCGATCTCCGTTGCTTTTAAAGCTGTCTCGCTATATTAAATGGGTTTAACATAGCGAGACAGCTTTAAAATAAGCAACGGAGATATCCATTGCTTATTTTAAAGCTGTCTCGCTATGTTAAACCCATTTAACATAGCGAGACAGTTTTAAAAAAAAAAAAAAGCAACGGAGATCGCAAGATCTTTGTTGCTTTTTACTGTTTCACTATGTTAAATGGGTTTAACATAGCGAGACAGCTTTACAATAAGCAACGGAGATCTCCGTTGCTTATTTTAAAGCTGTCTCGCTATGTTAAACCCATTTAACATAGCGAAACAGTGCTTTTGCCCACAGCTCTGATGTACTGCATAGGCATGCGCAGTACATCAGAAGTGTCGCAGAATACCAGACAGCTGCGGAAGGGCAGTAAAGAGACATTATTCAATGCCATTATTTAAGAAAAGTAATTATTTCTTTTCTTAAATAATGTCATTGTATAATAGCAATAACCCACTTCTGGGTGTGGGTAATGCTGTATTTACCCACGGTTGGCTTTGTTTGGTCCCTCGGGCTTTGCCCTCGGGACCAAACCACGCCAACCGTGTGTAAATCCAGCATTACCCACACCCAGGCGTGGGTTATTGCTATAGTATACCAATACACTTTGTTTTACAACAAAATAATCCACTCCCATACCTGACAACAGCTATATTAGTCAGAAAGTTTGGGATGAGACTATCATTCTATTTATTTTTTGTTTTGTTTGTATCGCTTGTCTATCTGTTTAATAAAGGATTTTTGACTGGAAGCAGACTGTCTACCCTGCTTGGATTACTTCTGAATACCTAGTAGAGTTAATAATTCTGTATAATATTAACGATATTTCCAAATATGTTTTTATTTTCTGATTTAGGATGTTTTTAAGTTCACTACTTCTACTACCATTTTCTGACTTTTTTTCCTTTTTAATACATAATAATTAACTAGACATACAGGAATTGAAAGACTTCCACACAGAGAAGTTTCTTACACTGTTTTGTTTTGGCCCCACTATACTTGTATAGTGGGTTGTTTGAGACGTAGGGGATACCACAGAGATTATTTGTTTCTTAGATGAAGATCTCTCATATATTACAAGTTATTTTAGAAAATAGGTGGATTACATTGCAAATACCCTACTGGTGAACAGACATTCTCTAAGATGGTATTAAAATACAGGCTGAGCGCTGTATCAAGTCCATACCTTCACGGCAGCATATAAAGCTACTGTGAAACACAGACTGAAAAAAAAAAAAAAACAGCTGCCATGTCATGTTTTCACTCATTAAAAATGCCCTGTTTAGTGAGAGTTATTAAAAAAAAAAAATATATATATATATATATATATATATATATTAAAACAAACATAATTGCAATAAGCAGTTACAAGAAGCTGTCATTTTTCTTTCTCCCCTCGCTGTCCAGAACACTTAAAAAGTCATGCATGTCTAGCATGGGAAAATAAATAAAAAAAAGTAATGTAGTTGACTGCATTAGATGTGTTTGGGTGTGTATATATATATGTGTGTGTGTGTGTGTGTGTGTGTGTGTGTGTGTGTGTGTGTGTGTGTGTGTGTGTGTGTGTGTGTGTGATAGAGACAGACAGAAAGGGAAAGGTCAAACTAGAATTGTGGAAAAGCCAAGAATAATAAATGACTTCAAAATCATGGAAAACTTTAAATACTACCTTAAATATTACCTTAATTCACTTAATATGTCAGCAGAACAAGAGGTTTTGCATCAACTTACCTTTTTGAACAATAAAAAAGGTATTAAAAATCAACCATTTTTTTCAGGGACAGAGAATAAATATAAGGCAACATCAGGGGCAAGTCGAAAGATATGGGGAGAAGATGCATTAGGTCTACATAGTAAAGAAGGTGGTTACAACTACTGTGTGTGTGTGTGTGTGTGTGTGTGTGTGTGTGTGTGTGTGTGTGTGTGTGTGTGTGTGTGTGATTGTGTGTGTAAACCCTCTACCACAGGAATTACAGCTTACAACCTTAACCACTGCACCAACTACCAGACAAACTGATACTAAGGAGAGGGACAAGGTTTTATGATGGCAGTGCAGTTTTATTTATTTATTTTTTTAGTTCCTTGAGTTTCTTGAAGATAAAGCATTGTAGCCATTCAAGTAGTAAGCGATTGAGCAAGTACATACCAAAACTGGCATTATACTCAATTATCAGCCTTGTAAGTGTTAAATACAATGGCACAATCACACCTCTGGAGCAAGACACCATATCTTTACTAATAAGCTGCACAATGAAATAGAATTATCTTACCATAGTGGATATATGGTGATTGAAGGCCAGTTTATTGTCCACATATGTTTTCCAAGTCCCTAACTAGTAAATCAATTTTTAGGGGTGTCTTGTTGATATGGTAGCTACAGGGGGCAGAAAGGAGACTATAATATATTTGTTTTCATTTAGTTTTAGTTCATAGTTATGAAACAAGCTATTTGTTTTGGGAAAGTCCCTCTTGAAAGATCTTCATACCCACTGTAGGGTTTATGGTTGCACTAAGTATACAGTCATCTTCAATCCTGGTCAGCCACAATCCTTTTAAATTAGCTTTAACTTCCAAGAAGTAAATGTCAAAGAAGAGTGTCCCAAACACTGAATCCTGGGGTACACCACTAGTGACAGGTGTTTTGGAGGAAGTAGTGGCACCTACCCTTATTTCATGGATTTGATTTATGAACAATTTTGCTATCCAACATTAAGTTGGGAGAGTTTATCAAAAATGCATATATCTGGTATGGTGTTGATCCACTTTGTAAGGTCTAGATATGGAATATGCAACGTTTTTCCCTCTTCAGTTGCTGCAGTAACCATTTCAAAGAAGTTGACAACATTAAGCAGGCATCTGCCCTTGACAAAATTGAACAGGGCTGGATAAAGAACTTGTAGGTTACCTATGTCCTTGTTTTGTTATTTCTATAATGACCATCACCATAGTCATACAGATGAGGCTGCTCAGACTTATGGGTATATAATAACCCAGTTTCATTGGTGCTCCACCTTTGTGCAAGGTAATGACTGTTCCTGTCCTCCATTTATCTCACACAAAGCCTCTTTGGAGATTTATATTGATACAGAGGGTTTGACAAGTCCTGTTTCAGGCTGGTCAGTAGGTAGCATGCCATGTTATCTCTTCCCACAGAACAGTGCTCTAGGCCCTGGAAAGTGATATATGTACTTGTTTTTGGGAATTCAAGGGGGGTGTAGATGTGGATATGTGACCTGAGAATGTAGGGGGAGATAGGGGGTAAAGGCAGAGGTACATTTATGTTATAATAGACTAGCATTTCTGTGAAGGGCCTGGCATAGATTCTGTGGTTTCTAACATAGTTAAAGAAGGCTTTATGGTTGTTTTTACTGTGTGGCTGTTTTATCTCATACCTAGCTTTGGCCAATTTGAACAGGGATCAATGTCCTTTGTTAAGTTTATCAAGAGCCCTTTTGATGTCATAATAGCTACATTTATTATTGCATACAATTATTTTTTTTTTACAGAATTTATATATTTGGGTTCCAAAAGATGGGTCTATTTTCAAAATTGGCATTGTATTTGTTTCAGAAGAGGACATATGCTTCTAAACAGGTATTCACATGCTCTCGTAATTTGGCGGTAAAGGATTCAGCGTATGCCGTGGGATCATCAGACAGGAAGGTAATGTTGAATTTAGTCACATCATAAATTACTTTTTGTACCTGTCTTCACAAAACCTCTAAATACTGAGGTATTTGAGGATGCTTCCAGATTTAGTCTTATTGTGAATTTGACAGCTTTATGGTCTGATTTAATGATGGAGGAAGTTAAACTGGCTGGACCAGAGCTGTCTGTATTGGTGAGAACCAAACACAGGATTTTCTTCTCTAGTTGCAGTGTGGGCTAACTGGTCCAGAGACCATTTGTATTTATAAAGCCATAAATCACTTATTATACATGATGAGGTAAGCATACATCTCAAAACTGATGGATGGTTAGCTGAAGTCCACTAGGGAATGGTATATGGACTAATGCATGGAGAATCCATACTAGTCAGATAAGAGGGATGGTCCAAGGGGGGGGGGGGCAGAGAAATTGTCCTATAGTTATTAATCATATGATAAGGGCTACTGTTAACTGTAAGTTGGTTTTGTGTGTGTGTGTGTTTGTGTGTGTGTGTGTGTGTGTGTGTGTGTGTGTGTGTGTGTGTGTGTGTGTGTGTGTGTGTGTGTGTGTGTGTGTTTTGTGAGGAGTTTGTATGAGTTGCTCCATATGTGTTGGAAACTGCCTCTCTCTGACTTTGCATCTATTAATGTGTGGGTGTGTGTTTATGCTTCTACTTATAGACATTAAGTATTTGTAAAATATATAGTTTGAATATAAAATGGCATCCTTCAACAGGAATTACACATCCTACAGCAAATATGAAATATGTGGTGGAGGGACTGTTTTATGTCAAAATATAAAAACGTATTCATTTACTAATAGTAAAACAAATACAAATCACTGTGAGAAACAATCCATTTTCTAAGCTCCAGGGTGAGTGTTATAAGGGAAACAACAGATCTTCTAGGGGTGAAAAGGCCCTCTGCCTTCAGCATTGGGCCTCAGTGGTCAGACTGGAATTTCCCCAGTAATGCCCTCCATATCAGGCATTATTGCTTGCTTAAACTTGTTTTTTTTTTTTATAACACACAAAATTCAAGAGGCTCCAAAACCAAAACAAATCCAAGGCAGTAGGTTGCAAGCAGCATCTGTTTTATTTGGTAAAACCACTTTAAAACAAAACATACTAAACAAAAAATCATATATATTAAGCACTTTTGCCCATTATTGGAACTTCATCAGAATATAAAACAGTTAAGTTACAGAACTTCTATATACACATCCATCAGCAATAACAACAATTCCTTTGATGTTTCATGAGGGAGTGCCTCCAACCATTCTTAGGCAAAGTAGCATCACAATGTCATGTAGTGTTCAAAAGATTTCAGTGCCCTTCATTCTGACAGCATGTAGTCTTGCAAGCCAGCTAAAAAACTGTAAACGTTTTGTATTAAACAAATTATGTTTTTGTATATATATATATATATATATATATATATATATATATATATATATATATGTTTCAGTAAAAAATCTTAGATAAAAAATAAATAAAAGTCAAAATCACATTAAAATGAAAAGTTCAAATTGCATACATAAAAATCGCTCCAAAAAACCTTGTACCAAAAAATAACTCAACATTCAATGCATGCAATGAGATGGTAAAAAATATTAAAACCAGTTGTAATGGGCAATAGGGGCATTCAATTAAAGAGTATATAAAATGTATGTCATACATCATTCCCTTCAAGGGGTTTGAATATGAGGAAAAATGTGTGTTAAATATGAAGCGCACATAAATAGCTTTATTATATAAAAAAGGTACTTAAAGTGCAAACCCATAGCAAAGGGGCCAGAGGTGTTATTGTACCATTCACCCCTACCGCTATTTCATTACCTAGTCAATGCTTTAACATTCAGAAGGGGTGTAATGGAACAAGACTCTCTCTCTCTCTCCCGCACTCTGCAAGCAGTCCTGAGGTGTGCTGTGGTTATCTACAGGCTAGAAACTTACTTTGCCAGTTTCCAAACCTACTGACCCACCTTCTGTGGGAATACCTGATGTCAAGTCTCTTAGTTGGTATTTTTCCTTCAGATTTGTGACTATCTAAGCTAATAGCTTACTTCTCTAGTTTCCAAATCTACTGACCCACCTTGCCTGGGAATACCTGCTGTCAAGTCCCTTCATGGGAGTTTTCCCTTCAAATTCGTGACTAAGCTAGCAACTTACTCCTCCAGTTTCCAAACATTCTGACCCACCTTGTCTGGGAATACCTGCTGTCAAGTCCCTTCATGGGAGTTTCCCCTTCAAATTTGTGACTATCTAAGCTAGCAACTTACTTCTCCAGTTTCCAAACCCACTGACCCACTTTGCCTAGGAATACCTGCTGTCAAGTCCCTTCATGGGAGTTTTCCCTTCAGATTTGTGACTATCTAAGTATGTCCTGCTTATTCTGTGTAAGACTTCAGCTGCTACCTATACTTTATGGTTGCTCCTGTGGTGGTTACTCTCCTGTACATCTGCAGACTGCTCCCTAATGCTGTCCCTATCTATTCCTGCTCTCTCACTCTTCCTACTCTCCTCTAACTATTTGTCTGCACTCTGGCAAGCACTCCTGTTGGTGGAACCTCTGCCTGTACTGTCTGCTGCCCCTACTCTGGGGTATTCCATACCTCTCTTAACAGCCTTTCCCTGGCTATCTCCAGTTACTATTTCTCTCTACCCATGCTTCAAATCCCTATAGACATAACTCAGTCAATCTGACTCAAGAGCTTTTACTGCCCCACCCACCTCTCCTGGTCACAATCCTGACAAACCTACCTGCTTCTCTGATTGTTTTTTGTGTTTTTTTCTTCATGGGTGTACTGCCCCCCCCCCCCCGGTGATTCCCCTGCACGTCCTATGTTTCCTTAAGCTTTTTCTGCCTGTATCTGCTATTTTCCTGCTGTTTTCTCTATGCCTTATCCTGTTTCCCTCTTACTGCATTCCTTATCCTATTTACTGTTGTCCCTGTCCTTTATCTACCTCTGAAGTCCTCCTTGTTTTTTCTTTCCTTCCCCCATCCCCTAGTATGGGTATGACCTAATCTACTCATACTCCCTTGTGCTCTTTTAAGCTCCTGGCACATTTCCTCAGGACCATCTCTACTCTCTCTCTCTGTCCCTCTCTGCAAGCAGTCCTGAAGTGTGCTGTGGTTACCTACATGTGAGCCTTTCTTTTTGTAATGTTGTAAGGCTTGAAATTGTAAATATTTTATCTGCTGCTGAACATAACGGCAGTAACGGCATTTTCTGATTTTCTGTATGGTCTGTAACCTTAATTCTTTTTCTTGCATTATTCACATTTGAATTGTATGTGGTTTCCCTGCTCATTGTTTTCAAGTTAGTTTTTAACTGCTGGATGCCTGCTTAATTCACTAGTATTTTCTTAGCGACTTCAGTGCCATAAGAAATTTAAACTTTATGTTCATTGGAAACTGCAATATTTTTCTGTTTTCCGAGGTTAGCTGCTTGTATTCTGTTACTCTGTGTACTGCCTTTGAGTTATATTTTTGTGTTGGATGCCTGTTTAAGTCATTGAAATTTCTTAGCATCTACACTGTAAGACCACATTTATGCTGTATATTTTTATTTTTCTTGGAAACTACAGTATTTTTCTTCTGTTTCTAGACTTTGTTTCTTGTATTTTGTTCTCTGCTCACTGTTTTTGAGTTTGTTTCTTGGCTGTAGGTTGCCTGATAAAATCACTAGTGACTATACTACCTTAGCACATTTATACTGAGCGTTTTACTTTGTCTACTGCTTTTTGACTTTGTGTGACTGTTAAATTGTATTTGTATCACTAGAGCCACTTGGCAACTGTCTGTGTATGTGTTAGGCTGCTGAAAACGCCATAGTGTTGCCTTGTTTCCACATGTTGGTCTTGTGTTCCAGTTAGTCATTTTCTTCCTACCTATAGTATTTTATTGTTATTGGTGTGGTCTGTGTTCTTTTTAGTCATTTATCCCCTGTCTACAATAAGTAATTATTCCTGATCTTGTCTTATTATCCTGCCCCAGTTAGCGACCACCAGGACTAATACATTAGCCTTGTTTTCTTTCTTTTTCTCTCCTATTTCTAGCATTGTTGTTGTCTTTCCTTACTCTCGTTTTTGTACTAGGAGGCCAGGAAACTGTTTCTGCACTATTCCCTGTATTGCCTACCGACTCTTAGTCACTGAAGTTAGGCTTGTAATACCAGATTTTTGTCCTAAAAGTACCTGAATGTATGCATACAATTTAATTGTATTAACTGGCCTGGTTCTATCCTGTGACCAACTCCTTATAATTACTGTGGTCTGATGAAGTCTGGCTTGTTATCTGCTGACTAAACTTGCTGTTTTAGCATATATTAACTGCTGCTTTTTGTACTAAATAATTGACTAACTTTGTTTCATTTATTGTGGTCCACTGAAATTTTGTTTAATTATTTTGCTGACTAAGCCTGCTGTTTTTAGCTTAGAATAACTGCTGCAAATGTACTAAATTACCTGCACTGATCTCCTGCATAAGTATTGTGATTTTTTTGCACTGTTATATTGCATTTTTGTTTTTCCCTGTTATACTCCCAGACCACTATCTCTACTATATCACTCTGATCATACTCCACTCACTTTTCTCACCTTCTGACTCAAACCTGCACTCCCTCATCCTCATACAAGCCACCCAGAGATCCCCTCTTATACTTCACTGTCTCTTCCTCTCATATAATTTCACCTCTCACACACATTAAATTCACTAAACATTCAATGCCTATTACTGCCTAGTCCTTTCTCCTTTACAATAATCACTCGCCCCTCTATCCCCTTCATTTCACTTTTGTCTTCTTTTTCTCAGGCTAGCAACTTACTTCTCCAGTTTCCAAACACACTGACCCGCCTTGCCTGGGAATACCTGCTGCCAAGTTCCTTTGTGGGAGTTTTCCCTTCAAATTTGTGACTATCTAAGTATGTCCTGCTTAATCTGTGTAGGACTTCAGCTGCTACCTATACTTTATGGTTGCTCATGTGGTGGTTACTCTCCTGTACATCTGCAAACTGCTCCCTATTGCTTTCCATATATATTCCTGCTCTCCCACTCTTCCTACTCTCCTTTATTCATTCTGACAAGCACTCTTGTTGATGGAACCTCTCCCTGTACTGTCTGCTGCCCCTGCTCTAGGTATTCCCTACATATCTTACCAGTCTTTTCCTGGCTATCTCCAGTTACTATATATCTCTACCCTTGCTTACAAACTCTATAGACATAATTTAATCAATCTGTCTCGAGAGCTTTTACTTTCTCCCCTGTCTCTCCTGCTTACAATCCTGCCAAATCTACCTGTTGCTCTGATTGTTTTTTGTGGCTTTTTCTTCATGTGTGTTTCCCACACCACTCATACTCACTATGCTCAGGCTCACTTTACTACCCTACCCTATCCCCATTCCCACCCACCCCATTACAATTTCCTTTATAGTAACCACTCCTTCCCCTTCCTGTCTCAGCATCCACTCACCAACAACTTCCTGCCTATAATCCACTCCCACCCTATTTGACTGTCACTCCTGCCCTACATCACTTCCTAACCTTGAGTACTCTGCCCTAACTATGAAACATCTTCTCATTTCTTCTGTACTCCTGTTAAAACTCTCTGCTCTAACCTCTTATCACTCCAACCTTCCAATCCTCTCATTCACTTCCCTACCTCCCATTTAAATAATACTTTTGCTTTATCTCTATGGGAAGCTATTCTCCCCAGGCCTCTGCTGAAAATGGACATGCATCCAGTCGGACTATGCCGGTAAACAAATGTAAAATAAATAAATAAAATAAATAAATAAATAAAATGCTGTATTAACACATTTGTTATTTTGAACTTTATATTATCTCTCATATATGTATGTTCTTAAAAAAGTTTTATTTGCAATATGTTTTTCATCTAACATTTTTTTTGGAGCTTTTCTCCTCAGGTCTCCACTGAAAATGGGCATCAAGCCCAGATGGACCAACCGGGTTAACAAATGTCAATAAATAAATAAATAAATAAGTAAAAATAAGTCCAGGCCAGCCATGAACATTCAAAATCAGCTGCCAATATAATTCCCTTAGTTCCAATAATTGTACCCGTGGACCTCCAGTCATTCCCTCCTTTAATCCTTCTATAACTACGAACTTAAATGTATGACTTTTTTGTCCAAAACATGTCTTGCAAAGGCATTATTAGGGTTCCTTCTGTTGATGCCATATTGGTGCTTGTAAATTCAAAACGGGCAGTTTGGACTACACTAATGGGACTGTTTACACACCACTCCCAAGTGGTCAAACGTGGTGGAAATAATTTTTTTCTAATTAATGCGTTTGGAAATAATAATCAAGAGAATGGTTCAACTAACCAAAGGTGACAGAATGGTCAAACACTTAATCAAAATAAGAATGTAAAAAGGAATAATAGTTATTGGAACATTAATAATAACAATATTCCAGTTAGGAGATCAGAAGGGATCAAAGAGAGACAACAAAAAAAATCAACAAAATCAAATAAATACAACCTCTGGCAATAGACAGTTTTTTTGGAAGGGCCACAATGTGCAGAAATGGACATCATCAAACCAGTTTACTTTGTTAGTGAACAACGGGGAGTGGTAGGGTTGAGGGAGCTGAATACGGATTCTGGACTTGATTTATGGCATAGTAATTTAAGAGAGGTTTCTGACCAAGAAAATTTAGGTTTGGGCGCCACACAGAATAATTTAAATCAAGATGCACTTAATAATCCTGTCATTGCTAAAAATTGTTGTGATGACTTGTTTACAATTTCTCTGAGTCTACAATCAATACATGTATTACTGACATTCTTAGTAATGGTTTAAGTTTTGTACCTGAGAAGAGGGTGAACTTTGCAAACTCTTAAATGGATATGAAGTTCTACCTAAGAAAACCGAATTTTAAATTTATGCTGTAGGAGAACAATGATAGTCCTGATAATTTTTACACTATATGAGAAAATTTGTGAATTTGATATAAAGAATACTTTTATGGGGCAATGCAATGGTAAGAGTAATTTTAGTGAGGAAGAGTTATGCAACCTAAGATTCCTTAAACAGTAAAAGGTGTGTATCATGAAACTCAGCAAGGGTGGGGGAATCTTTGTAATGGATATACACCAGTACAATGAAAGAATAAAAAGAATATTAGATACTGACACTTATCAAGGTTTTCAAAAAATGAACTAAATGGTAGCTAAAGAAATATCTTAAAGGCACTTGATGATTTGTTACTTGAAAGGAGAATCACTGTGAATCTTTAGCTATTTGCAGATTCCCTCCACCACAATCCCCGTGTTATCTGGTATCCCAAAGGTACATAACAGTGTATCAGACCCCCAATGCACCCCATAGTTTATGGACATAATTGCATCACATGCGCCAATGCAAAATATATTGATGAAAAAGTAAAAGTGCATCTACACTGCAAAAAACACATTTGTAAAGACTCATGGTCCTTTTTAGCTACCATGGGGGGGACATTTTGAAGATGATGACGTATTTTTAACAATCAACATAAGGGATTTATATAGTGTCATTTCCCAGAATGAAGGAATGAGTATGGCGGTTGGTTATTTACACAGAAAAGGGGTCCCACAGCATGACATCAGCCTTTATGAGGATCTATTAGAGCTGGTGTTGAATAGCATTTTTTTTTTTGTTAATAGTGATTTGTATTTTCAGAAAACTGGGACAGCTATAGATTCCCCTTGTAGTAGAACATTTGCTAATATAGTAATGGCCCAAAGGGAGTACCAATAAATTTTAGATCACGCAGAGTAGAAGGATAGACTTAAGATTTACACATGTTACCTGGATGACATTTTTATTTTATGGAGAGGTGGATTAGAAGGAGTTGAGGAGTTTTCAGCATACATCAAAAACAATAGCAACTTTTGGAAATTTACATATGAATTCAATAGTGAGAAAATATCTTACCTAGATGTCCTCCTCAGTAAGGACAGGAATAAACACAGGTTTATAGCTACAGTTTTTAGAATACCCACTTATTCAAATTTCTTTCTCCATTTTCACAGCTACCACCACTTCCATCAGAAGAAATCTATGGTGAAAGTGCAATTGGTTAGAGCTGCTAGAATGGTCACCACAAATGAAAACTTCTACAATGAATGTGAACTTTTGCTGGGTATGTTCTGTAAGAGAGGTTACACTGACGGACTGCTACAGGAACTTAAGTTGGAGGTTATGAGAAAAAAGAAATACCAGATGGTATAAACCTGTCTTAGGAGGGTCAATAAATTTTATAATAGAAAATATAGGGACTGAAGTGGAGGAGGAAGTAACCGGGGATTTGGTCAGACCTCATTACTCCAAGAATTTCATAACTGCCTTTAATATGGTCCACGGAAGACTTAAACGGGTTATTGAAAAAACTGGGTGATTATTTGTGAAAATCCCACTTTGAGAGAGAAGTTAGGACACAGACTTGGTTTTACATTTAGAAGAGATGGGCACCTGAAGGAAATTTTGGAACACACATCTAAAGAAAACATGTACCAGCTACGTCATATGAGGAGATGTTCCCAATGTAAATTCATTCTAATGTGTGACAGGCTTCTTATTAAAGGCAATGAATTCAAAGTTAGGTCAAATTTTGACTGTAATTCTAGGAAGGTGGTCTATGTGGCATTATGCCAACAGTGCCCATGTTTTTACATAGGCAAATCTGAGCGTAGGTTGAAGGAAAGAATTTACAAGCACCAGTATAACATCAACAAAAGGAACCCCAACAATGCCTTGACAAGACATGTTTTGGACAACGAAAGTCACACATTTAAGATTGCAGCTATAGAAAGATTGAAGGATGGAATGAGGGGAGTTACATGGGTACAGTTATTGGAGCTAAGGGAATTATATTGACAACTGGCTTTGAATCCCCATGGCTGGCCTGGACTTAATGATTCTTGTTCCATTGCACCCCTTCTGAAATATAAAGCATTGGCTAGGTAATGAAACAGAGGTAGGGCTGAATGGTACAATAATATCTCTGGCTCCATTGCTACTGGTTTGCACTTTAAGTACCTTCTTTATATAATAAAGCTATTTATTTGCACTTTATTTTTAACACACACTTTTCCTCCTATTCAACCCCCTTCAAGAAAATGATGCATGACATACATTTTATATACTCTTTAATTAAATGCCCCTATTGCATGTTACAACTGGTTTTAATATTTTTTACCATCTCGTTGCATGCATTGAATGTCTCGTTATTTTTAGGAGCAATTTTTATATATACAGTTTTAGCTTCTCATTTTAATGTGATTTTAATTTTTATTTATTTTTTTACCTAAGATTTTTCACTGAAACTAATATATACAAAAACATAATCTGTTTGATACAAAAAGTTTACAGTTTTTTAGCTGGCTTTCCAAGATTACACACTATCAAGATGAAGTGCACTTAAATCTTTCAAACACTAGATGGCATTGTGATGCTACTTTGCCTAAAAATCATTGGAGACACTCCCTCTTGAAACATCAATGGAATTGTCATTGCTCATGGATGTGTGTAAAAAGGTTTTGTAACTTAACTGTTTTTATATTCTGATGAAGTTCCAATAAGGGCCGAAAGAGCTTAATATATCTGTTTTTACCAAATAAAACAGTTGCTGCTCACGACTTTCTGCCTTGGATTTGTTTTCATTTTTTATAGACAGATAACGACAATCTAGGTAAAATTCACAATGCACAAATTGTTGTTCCTCACATAATAGAACTCCACCTGTTAGGATAAGGGCTTACAACAATCAACAGCTAGTTGAACAGACAGATGTATCTGATTCTAGTTACATGAAAATGATTTGACTACTTTCTGCATATCACTTGCTCAGATTTCTTTAAGCACACAGTGTTCCTTCAGTATCAATGTCTGCAACAACATAAATAAATAAATTAAACTCATTCCAGCTGTCTGCAAAAAACTTAGTTTGGTGGATAGTATGTTTGCTGAATAGGTGTTTGACGAAGAAATGTTCGCTTAATTGTAATTTGATGATGTGATATAGACTCACACAGGACTATAACAAGAATTTAGCAAAAATAAATCTATAAAAAATGTGGACATTTGGGAAAAATAAATAAAATAGATCCCAAGTCAACACAGAATACTCAGACTGAAAGAAACCTGATAACAGATGGCTTTAAAATGTTCTTCTACTAGGTTAAGAAGGAAGAAACATAACTACTCTGTGAAACTAAGCCATTGTTCATAATCTTCATATTCTTGTATAACTTGGAGGTAAGTGAAAACAAATAGGTTTGTAATAAATTAAACACATTTGCCATCAGTCCCTTGGATTTAATAATCTTCCGTGCAGGGCTAATCTAGTCCTGCATGGAAGCGGCAGTTTAGGAGGAGGATGGCAGCGCACCATGCATATTAATGAAGGTGCGCTGCCTGACCTCCTAATCCTACATGGAATGTGGACAAGTACAGGGGGTGCGTCTGAGAGCAGAGCTCTCAGAATAAACATGCCCCTGCAAAGAAGAACAGCAGAAACTGTACATAAATGAGCGAGACTGCTCATAGGTGTCTGCATACCCCCACCAACAGTCCCCATGTGTTCAACAGCAACAGTACATATAAATAAAATGAAGAAACCCTTTTATTTTTTTAAAACCCCAAGTACAGCTAACCATAGGTACGTGGGTTTGCCCATTACTTAGCTACGGTTAAAGCAGCTGAAAAGGCTGAAGAGGATAACAAGGAATATATATGGAAATAATGCAGCACAGCAATATTGTAGTGGTTAGTGCATCCACCTAATGAACAGACATTCCTGTCTCGAGTCACACTGCAACACATATAGTTTTCCATGTGAAATCTGTATATGAACATATTTTTACATCTTGTTGCTGTATAACCCACAAAATAACATTTAAATGTGAACTGGAGTACTGCATTAAATGCACATGTAAATTGTCAGTGTCATAATGAATACAGCACTAGTAAGCAGGTTTAAGCACAAATAAGCAGTAATAAGCATATATAAGCACTAGTATGCCTGTTTAAGTACATTTGCATGGGGTTAAGCATTACCTACACAGATTAAGCAAAGTAGAAGCTAACTGAGTGTAAGAAACTGTAACCGGAGGTTAGCAGTGCTTACTGTCACGCAAACCCACGCAAACCTGCTTACAACTGCTTTAAAGTTCCTTAAACACTCTGTACACAACGGCCCATGTTCTGCCTAGCAACAAAATAAACTGCCTCTGCAAGGCTAGAACATAGGACCCTGTACACTATAGTCATAGGAGTTAACCACTACGTCATCATAGCAATAGATATGAATGAGATATCAGCAAACTAATCTTCACCACAGGAAAATCAAACCAAACATGTGAACTGAATCGATGTACAGTGTGAAGTGGTATAACCTGCTACATAACATAAATATGTGAACTGGAATATTGCCGTAAACATAGATGTGAGGTGTTATTGTAATAATGTGTAGAAGTAGTAGAAGTGTAGAATCATGAATACCAGACACATTTAGAACCTGTAATGAATAATAAATCACTGCCAAAAGGCAAATATAGTGTGAATTAATTATTAAGCAAAGCTAACCGCAGCACAGTTCAACTTAGTAAGAGTAAGCAATGTCTAGGGAAGCCAATCCAATCTGCCTAGCAGTATACGCCTTTAAGCACTGCCAACCTTAAGTAAGCAGGTGTGCCCATAGCTTAGCCTTTCCAAACCCAGCCAATCATGGAAAAGTACGGGTAATTGGCTGTATTTAAACCACACAGGTGAGAATAAATTCCATAACTGGTTGTAGCTTCCTACTACAGGCAGAATGGCTGGTGTGGGTGAAGTCACTCATTTTAGAGCGCAGCTCTGGGGCATTCAGGAGTCAAAAATCATGGTATGGCTCCTGGTAAAACACCATGAAGAGAGACTACTGCAGGGCCAGTACCAGGGCTCACAGTATAAAACTGAGGCCTGGGACAGTCTCGCCCGTGACCTCACCAGTGCCACAGGTATCCCTCGGACTGGTGAGCAGCTTAGGCACCACCATGCTGACCTGCAGAGGCAGAGGGCAGATGTACTGGAACAGTGGATCCAGGATTCTCAGCAGATGGCTAATGACCCAGTACTGAGTAGGTACACATTCTACTAAGTAGTTAAGAATTGCCTAGCTTATGTATACTATGGATAGATATGGCTAAATATCACTGTATTTCTCTGACAGCTGCCGATTAGCAGGCTGTGAACCAGCAAGCCTATGATGCTAGGTTACAAAGGTTGCATCACAAGGCAAGTTAGTAATTAGTCTGCATGTACTGTCATAACAGATAAATCTAACAGCCTTAGAAAGTGTTGTACCAACTATTTGTACCTAGTACTGGCCCTGCAGTAGTCTCTCTTCATGGTGTTTTACCAGGAGCCATACCATGATTTTTGACTCCTGAATGCCCCAGAGCTGCGCTCTAAAATGAGTATGAACCTATGAACCTATGAACCTAAGAAATAAATGTGTAATAGTCTGTGAATAAAGGTATAACCCCTGGAGTGCTTCTGTTTACTCTTCTGTCATATGTTGGCGAACTGTTGCATACTATGAATAGTACTGTTGTATTTTAAACAGTGTCACCCGCACGGTGGTATGCAGATAAAATGTGTATGAAGTCCTGCATAACAATGTTGGAAGTGTCAAGAGGTCAGTCATACTGTACAAGTGAGGGAGATTTAGATACAAAACAGTAGAAAGCATTACGTTAATTCCCTGATAACACAGTATACTGTGATGTTAGCTATAATTTTCTGTTAACTTAATAGTTAATTCAAACAGCAAGGGTTTGAATCCTGGGAGTGCTGCTAAGTTGTATGCATAATCATACCCCAGAACTGTACAGATTTTGTTACAATGTTCAGATAGAAAGCTAATTACACCCAACTGTACAGAATTTGCTACATTGTTCAAATTGAAAGTTGTATGCATATTCATACCCTACAACTGTTCTAATCTGTCAAGCATGTCCAGATAAATGGCCCATACCATCAGCCTAGTATCCTGTCCCGCTGACAAATCAGTGTGATGATCCAAGAAATGTAGGCAGACATTAATGACATATAACTGATATACAAATGTGTACATAGTCATAGAATGTATATGAAAACAAACCTAGCATTCTAGCTCCTCACCCAAAGTGTATAACAGCAATTCTCAACATGTGTTGCATTAACACCTGCATCTTGTCATGCCTGTATGTAAGACACAGATAACATATATAATACTCTATAAACATACCAGTGTACAATATAAGGCCATTTGGTAGTGTAATAATACATGTAAGAGAAAGATCACTGCAGTGACTAAGAATATTGTGAAAATTACAAGGATATATTAGTTGTTAACTGAACTCTCTCTCTCACCCCTACCATATGTGAAAAATATCCCAATGACACTCCTCCACTGGTATGCGTACACTCCAAACTTTTGTTGGGACATATGTCCTAATGGTTAATAAATATTCACATTTGTTTCTATGCATGTGCAATGTTAAAATACACCCATATTGGTGGCCTGTTGCCATCAATGAAACCTGCATGCTCTTGTAATGGCCACTGTTGTTCCATATATGCATGTGTTCTGCTTGCTCTGCAACTGTGTTAAATCTGGTGTTTTGGGTTAATAGGAATACCTATGCATGCTGTTATAACTAATCCTGAATGCTGTTGACTGTTACTAGCCCATATCTGTCATAAACCTGTGACAACATAGCTCATATGGGAAGGCCAGTCCTAGCAGGCCCACCTGTCCCACCTCAGCTGGCCATGGCACCAAGCACCAGCACATCTGTGGCCCAGCCTGGGACCTCCTCCTCTGTGGGCCCTGTGCCACCTTCGGGTGGAACCGCTGCAGGGGATGGGGCTCACCCCCCTCAGAATGGGCGTGACAGGGAACCTGTCACTCATCAACAGGTCCAGGCCATGGTGCGTAGCAAATTCAATCTGGAGTATCGAGACCGACTACGCCAGCTTAAGGGCTGAGTGGCACTATTAGAGGGTGAGCCTGCCCCTCCTACACAGCCCCCAGCACAGCCACTTTTGGGGCTGTGAAGGTGTAGTGGTGACTGCCCATGGGTGGGGACCTCAGTCCTACTGTTTCCAACTGGGGGCTCATGGGCTTGCGACTTCCAAATACCCCTCTCCGTCCAAGGTGTTTACACCCCACATGTGTCATATACTGGCCCTGTATGCGTCTTATTTGTCTTGTCTGTTAACCTACCCAACCTACCTCCCAAAATATACCTACTACCCCTCCCCAACATCCCACTCTCACCTGAAAAAAAAAGGGCAATCTGTTCCCACAAAAACATCTCGCCCAGTACATAGCTATCCATTTTCACACCTTCCCACTGGACACGTGTAATTTGGTCTAATTGGCATCACAATGAATATATGTTGTCCTCACCCCTCTCTCAGGAGTTTGAGGGTCCAAATGTATCTACCAATTTAGTGCATATGCACAGCTGTTGCTGTAGAAGAAATGGGCAGCTATGGACATTTCTTATACCCTACCTGCACATGCCTAGCATTTTCCCTCCTGTCTTTCCCTCTTTGTGCCCCTTTTTTCACCACTTTCCTATCAACCCCTTTTTCTTTTCTTTTAAAGAAATTAGCGAGGGGGGTAAGCGGCAGTAAGCACTTTTAAGCAGCAATAAGTGGGTCTGTGTGGGTTTACGAGGGGGTAAGTTATGCCTACACAGATTGAGCAATTCTGAAACTAAATGACTGTAAAAAAACATAAGCGGAGGTTGGCAGTGCTTACCGTTGCACACACTCACGCAAACCCACTTAGTAGCCATACATATGTAGACGTAGTGTGGAAGTACTGGGTGCAAAGTATATCCCTCAGCCACAAGCCCTTTAACTGCCACCTGTGAAATGTGTAGTGTGGCAACAATTCCCACAAATGAGAATACTTACATTAAACATATACCCACCCACAATTCAAAGGACATGACATGGCACACATGTATGCATACACAGATAACCTTTATTTGTGTACTATACAATAATGTATGCCAGTACGTATGCCACATAAGGTTTGAAATATGTAATCAGTGATGAATGTAAGGCCCACACAAAACAGTAGATGCAAGCAATGTGGATATATGCCATACTATGCTGTCCAGGCCAAGGCCTTCAATTAATACAACAGTAGAAACAGGATTTGCCTTCAAGATACGTAACAATCAACAATTACAGCTGTAGTTCAGCAGCCTCCAATTACACCTTGTAGTCAAGCCCTAGGTGGAATAGTAGCACTTGTGTTAATGTCACAGTATCTTGTACATAACATTGCTTAACCTAACATCTCACTTTCACACTGAATGACCCTTGTCTTAACAGTTATATCCCTGAAAAGGTGTTATAGCATAGGTTAATGGCATTGATCCCCCCATAAAAGGATGTACAAGGGAAAGGAACAATGTGTACCACACACTTACCTCTGAAATGTACAAGAGCACATATGTGTTCTCCAGCTGTTGCCTCGATATATATGGACTTGGCCCAACAGTTGGTTTGGGAGTCCATGACATGACTGAGATGATAGCAGGAATGCTAGTGGTAAATAATGATAGGCCATTTCCTAACAACCCCTTTCTATATCACAGCAGGACAAAGACTGACATATATGTGGAGGACAGAAGCAGGAACATAGGGCCATATTTGCATTATTGTTGTTACACATCCTGGAAATTGCTGATGTTACAAGATTTGTTGCAGCATACCCTTATGCAGGAATATGACATTGAAATACAAATGGATGCATCCATGTACTGATAGCATTCAACAGACAGAATGCCACTGACATATCTGGGACAATACCTGTGTGGTGCACAGACAAAACCTAACAGCCAATCCCCCTGGTATCATATGGATAGGGCCACAGTTGAGAGCTATGCAGACAGACATCATTCCATGCAAAAGTAAATGTACACAGAAACCCTGTAAGACCATCAAGATACAATGCACACACCAACACTACTCACACAATCTGTAGGTCTGGAACCTTACCAAAATGTGTATTTGGCCTGTGTCTGCAGCTCTGCTGTAAGAGGTTTTGCTACCTGCTGTCTGTATCACTGATGTCCACACACAGGAAGGATGTCATCCATACTGGAAAGGTGAAGTGACAATG